>NC_133769.1:75135960-75183255 GCF_003597395.2 Chelonoidis abingdonii | reverse complement strand
CTCCTCTCGTCGGGGTGGAGTACAGAAATCGATTTAAAGAGCCCTTTATATCGATATAAAGGGTGTTGTAGTGTGGACGGGTACAGCGTTAAATCGATTTAACGCTGTTTAAATCGATTTAAACGCGTAGTGTAGACCAGGCCTAACTGTGACATGCACAAAAATGTAAGGAAAAAGGGATTGTAAAAGATTGAAACAGATTTTATTTGTGACTGAGCACAGAGCTGTGCCCGAACCTCAAAGCCTGCAGTCCCAAATCAAACAGACATTTAACATTGGCCTGTACTCTGGACCGTCTAACAGAGGACAATACCTGGTTCAACCCCAAGATCTTAATCAGAAATGTCCTTTCTTTTGTGGGGGGGTTTCTGTGACTCTTAATACCGATTAAGCAATTTTGCTATTATCTAAACATATATTTGGCTATGACAGTTTGGGAACAAGAGATGGATTTTTGAGCTCCAGGAGTCTGACAGTGCAGGATGCTGTGCTTAGTTAATGACTTGACAACATGTTTTTGCTACAGGCAGACTATTTATATGTTTGCCAGCTGCATCAATACAGACTTTGTTACGGTGGCTATCATTGATTACATGGTAAACCTATTCCTATATAAAGATGCAGTTATTTTTACACATAGATCCTACCATAGGGGCCAGATTGTGCCTCCTACATTAGCGACACTCTCAAATTAAGCTGAGTGAGAGCATTCTTCCTGTTCTGTCCCATTCCTAGCTATGGAATGAGACCCAGAATGCCCCCAAGGCCATCCCAGTGAGAAGCTGCATGCTCCACAGCCCTATCCTCAAAGATCTGGGAGAAGTGGACTCCGAGATCATGCGTTTGAGATGGACACTGAGCTGAGGATCTGCTGACATTTTTGTGTGTCATCTGTGTGCTGTGTCTCCTCTGCAGTCCCACTGCATTTGAGGGCCCTGGCTCTTACTGAGGACAGCACATCTAAGCAAGTGCAGTTACGGGGATGACTCTTTCCCCACTTAAATCAATTGCAACTTTCAGCAAAACTTGAAGGTGATGATGCATATACCCCCCACAGACTTACTTCTGGGTCCACCATTCTTCATGCTAATCTCTGGCCCCTACTCTGCACACACATGTATGAATGGACCAGCCAATACACAAGACAATATAGGGTCCATTTTTGAGCCCAGTTACAGCCCATTTGCACCACTCAGGTAGTGTAAAGGGGCTGTTATTCTGCCACACATCAATAGTAGAGAATCCGTGGCTTAGAGGAACTCTTGCTTGCTTATCTGTGTCATTGCCAGGCCTGAAGCCTCTGTTCTCCCTGCTCCCCCACTCCAACCCCGCTTTGGAGGCAGTATATCAGGAATGGGCAGACAGTGTCATGGACCTCCACAATACGATGCCAATTTTCCACTCTTGAGGACCCCATGCCAGAAGCATGATTCAGAGCTGCCCAGCAGAATCAGAGAGCTGTAACTGACTCCCTCGTGCCCCATACAGCACTAAGAGGAAGGAACTCTGGTGCTGGAGAGAATTTGCGAACTACAGCAGTCACCACTCCAAAATATCCAGTTTAGCCATTGCTGATTTTGACTGACATGCCTTCTGGCTATGAAGGCGCAGCACTTCTAACTCCCTTTTTTAATAGGAAGTTTGTTCCAAACGTGGATGAGGAAATGAATAAAAATTGCCACAGCTGCTCCAATTAAAAGAAAGCACCTAAAGTAAACAAAGCTTTTGAATGCAATCTTAAGCGGCCCATTCTCTCACAGCCATCAGTGCTGGAACTAGGGATCCAGGCGGTGCCGCAGCACCCCCGGGTTTGAAGTAGTTTCCATCATATACAAGGTTTACAGTTTGGTTCAATGGCTTTCAGCACGCCCACTATAGAAATTGTTCCAGTACCCCTGCTCACAGCCTTACAGTATGACTACACTGTCCTATACTAGTTTCAACTGGGGGGCAGGGGTGATTTCCAGAATGCACCAAAGGACTACACCGTAATTCCCTCATGTGGATGCTATGGGAGCAAACTTAAAGGTTCCTAGTTTGCACTAATGTAGCCCTGTTTGGTCACTAATGTAGTCTTCTTCACACAGGACCACATTAGTGCAAAGTAGGAGCCTTTAAGTTCACACCCACAGTGTCCATATTGGGGGTAATAGTGCAATACTTTGGTGTGCACTGATATGCACACTCCTGTAATCCAAACTGTGGTGCAGTATAGACACGCCCTTAGACAGCAGTCATAATCAACCCAGGCACTGCTAACCCAGAGCACAGTGAAATATAATGAAAATCTCCTTTCATTTCCAATGTCAAATATCATTAAATGTCTTAAAAAGCTGTGAAAATACCACAACTAAATGCTGTTGCTTGAATGTCATCAACAAGATGCTATTTTTAAAAGCATGTGTGACATGATGTAAATTTTCCATGCCATGTTTAATTTTAACATTGTTTTCATAAGGACTATACAGACTGAATTTTCTCAGTGTCTGGGAGAGAAATGCAGCACTTCAGCTAGCCACCTCAGGGAAAAAAGGGTTTCTGCTTAATTCAGGTGGCACATTTGGGCTCCAGGGGTTGTATAATCTGTTTCAGACTCGGGGAGATGGGGTGCCATATAGGCCTTAATTGCCCAAGTTGAACTATGTTATAGACTAGCTAGGAATGGCCATTTACATGAAGGCTTTGTAGCAACCAACAACAGGGGGAAGCGGATGATCAAGAGTACGTCTATAGATATCAGCTAAACAATAGACAGAGCAAGCAGTTGGGATCTCTTGTATAAATCATAGAGGATAGGTTTATAGACCATAGAGACAGGCCCATACAAAAAACCCTCATTCAAACACATCCAAACTTTCAGACAGTTCAGTTTTGGACCTGAACTTTGTGCTAAGTCCAATCTTTTGGAGGCTGTGGCTGTGAAGTGGGAACATTGGGGAATTTTGCACACACTGGTGCACTGAGCCCAACATGGAGTTAGGATCTGGGGGCAGGCCAGGGGACAGCCAAGGCAAAGCCATTGCATCAGTGACTCCATTAACTTCCAGGGAGTGTGCGGAGTTCACTACCACTGTTCCGGCTAAGGGGGTGGAATGCTGCCTGCGGATGACTGAAAATGTCCAGGGTCATGCCCCAGGTTTGGCAAGCGAATTACTACTCTCTAACCTCTTTGTCTCTAGAGAAATCTTGTTCACACTGTCTTTCTGTACTACCGGTGATTTGCATGCTCAGAGGATAGTGCCACCTATTGAATCCTCAACAGTGCCACATGTTGGGGGCTTTGTTGTTATGAAGTTTTCTTGGTTTTGAAGAAGTCTCCCATCCGAATACTGACCAGACCTGAACCAGACTTGCAGAAAATGACTTTGATCAAATTCGGAGTCTGAATGGTTAAAAGACTGCAAATGAAAACAGAGCTATAAAAACTGAGTCAGAGAGACAGTGCACACCAGGCATATTCCACTTGACGGAAGTAGGTACTGAATCCATTTTAGACAGCATCTCACTGAAAATATATGATATAGGTCCTCAAATGGTTCTTACTACCAAAGAAGTTCTCACAGCTAGACTATGCCTCTAGTAAAGCCCTAGCCAGGGGTGGTGTGTGAGCAGCACTACCCAGAAGGCATTGTGCTGTAGAGGGACCTGTGAATCTTCCCCCACACTATACCATTGTTCAGTGATCCATGAGTTACTTGTTCTCAGAGGGTGGACATGTGTTCTTCTTAGCAGCAACAGATTATTGTCACCCCAACCCCTACCTGGACAACCACAAGCAGGATAAGTAGACCCAAGGCAATTTCTATTCCTCTCCAAACTGCTCCAAGAAAGGGAGTAAGTAGATAAATAGCATAATTTAGTCCCACTTGCAGGGAACCAAGTATGAAGGTTTTCTTACTGTCTCCTTCTCCATTGCAAAAGACATGTAGTCCAAATCACAATCTAGCTCTTCAGAGAACAAGTGAAACTGATAAAAGAACATTGTGATAGAGTAATTTGGCCACAAATCCAAGGTTACAACCAGGGCTCTTGGGCTAGAAAAGTCCTTTTTTGTATTTAATCCTTTGTATTACAGTTCCTTAATACTAATTGAAATAGACTATTGCAAGGGAAAACTAAATTAGGCTGAATGTTGCTGAAAAAGCCTCTGGAGAACAATAGAAGTGAGGAGGATCCTAACATGGCTTTAAGACTCCACAATAGTACTTTGAAACAAATCTCTTTCAATGTTTGATCAGTATCTTCCTGCTTGCTTTGTTTCAACTCTGAATCCAGTGCTATAGTGCAGAATATTATTCTAGCAAACTCATCTGGTGAGGAGCCAGCGGTCATGCTACATGTAGGTATCAATGACATAGGGAAGGATAGGAGAGAGGTCCTAGAGGCCAAATTTAGGCTGCTAGGTAAGAGATTGAAGTCCAAGACCTCCATGGTAGCATTCTCTGAAATGCTTGCAGTTCCACACGCAGGGCCAGTTAGAGAGGCAGAGCTGCAGGGTCTCAATGTGTGGATGAGACAATGGTGTAGGGAGGCGGGGTTTCAATTTATTAGGAACTGGGGAAACTTTTGGGAAAGGAAGAATGGCCTCCACCTAAACCAAAATGGAACCAGATTGTTGGCATCTAAAATTAAAAAGGTCGTTGAGCAGTTTTTAAACTAAGGGCTAGGGGAAAGCTGACAAGTGCTGAGGAGCATGTGGTTTGGACATCCCTTAGAGAAGGATCTATTAATGGAGATTTGCTATGTCCTAGTAAGAAGTAAAGGATGAAAGATGATAAACAGTCAAATGAAAAAAGTTCCATTCAATTACATCATGTAATGGCAAGCAGATAAAAAGTGACAAGTTTTTAAAGTGCTTGTATACGAACGCTAGAAGTCTAAACAATAAGATGGGTGAACTAGAGTGCCTCATATTAAATGAGGATATTGATATAATAGGCATCACAGAAACTTGGTGGAAAGAGCATAATCAATGGAATAAATAATACCAGGGTACAAAATATAGTGGAAGGACAGAACAGGAGGTGCTGGGGGTGGGAGGGTTACACTATATGTGAAAGAGAGCATAGAATCAAATGAAGTAAAAATCTTAAATGAACCACACTGCACTATAGAGTCTCTATGGACAGTAATTCCATGCTCTAATAATAAGAATATAGCAGTATGGATATATTACTGACCATCTGTCTAGGATGGTGATAGTGACTGTGAAATGCTCAGGGAGATTAAAGAGGCTATTAAAATAAAAAAAAAGACCTCAATAATAAAGGGGGATTTCAACTATCCCCATATTGACTGGGTACATGTCACCTCAGGATGGGATGCAGAGATAAAGTTTCCTGATACCTTAAATGACTGCTTCTTGGAGCAGCTAGTCCTATAACCCACAAGAGAAGGGGCAATTCTTGATTTAGTCCTCACTGGAGAACAGGATCTGGTCCAGGAGGTGAATATAGCTGGACCATTTGGTAATAGAGACTATAATATAATTAAATTTAACATCCTTGTGCCAGGAAAAATACCACAGCAACCCAACACTGTAGCATTTAATTTCAGAAAGGGGAGCCACTCAAAAATGAGGAAGATAGTGAAACAGATATTAAAAAGTATAGTGCAAAAAGTAAAATCCCTGCAAGCTGCATGGGAAATTTTTAAAGACACCATAATAAAGAATCAATGTAAACATCAACCCCGAATTAAAGAACATAGAAAGAGAAACAAAAAAGTGCCACCGTGGCTAAACAATAAAGTAAAAGAAGTAGTGAAAGGCAAAAAAACAAGGCATTCTTTGAAACAAGGGTCGGCAACCTTTCAGAAGTGATGTGCCAAGTCTTAATTTATTCACTCTGATTTAAGGTTTTGCGTGCCAGTAATACATTTTAACGTTTTTAGAAGACTTTTTTCTATAAGTCTATAATATATAACTAAACTATATTTCTATGTGAAGTAAATAAGATTTTTAAAATGTTTAAGAAGCTTCATTTAAAATTAAATTAAAATGCAGAGGGCTCTGGACTGGGTGCCTGGACCCGGGCAGTGTGAGTGCCACTGACAATCAGCTCACGTGCCTCCTTCGGCATGCATGCCATAGGTTGCCTACCCCTGCTTTAAAAAGTGGAAGTTAAATCCTAGTGAGAAAAATAGAAAGGAGCACAAACTCTGCAAGTGAAGTGTAAAAATATAATTAGGAAGACCAAAAAAGAATTTGAAGAACAGTCAGCCAAAGTCTCAAAAAGTAATAGCAAAAAAAATTTAAATACATCAGAAGCAGGAAGTCTGCTAAACAACGAGTGGGGCCACTGAACGATCAAGGTACTAAAGGAGCACTCAAGAAAAGGGCAACAAAAATTATTAGGAGTATGGAATGGCTTCTGTATGGGGAGAGATTAATAAGATTGGGACTGTTCAGCTTAGAAAAGAAACTACTATGAGGGGATATGATTGAGGTCTATAAAATCATGACTGGCATGGAGAAAGTGAACAAGGAAGTGTTGTTTACTCCTGATAACACAAGAACTAGGGGCCACCAAATGAAATTAAAAGGCAGCAGGTTTAAAACAAACAAAAGGAAGTATTTCTTCACACAATGGTTCGCCAGAGGATAACAGGCCAAGACTATAACAGGGTTCAAAAAAGAACTAGATAAATTAATGGAGGATAGGTCCCTTGATGGCCATTAGCCAGGATGGGCAAGGATCATGTTCCTAGCCTGTTTTCCAGAAGGTTGGAATGAGCAACAGGAAATGGATCACAAGATGATTACCTGTTCTGTTCATTCCCTCTGGTCTGTCCCAGTATGGCCATTCTTATGTTCTTATGTAACATTATTGTGCTCTCTTCATTTGTGAATCACACATTCTACCAATTTTCATCATGTACCTTTAAATCTTTGACACACGCACCCCTCCATCCCTCAAATGTCTGTTGTAAATTACTCCTCACAATTGCAGTGCATGTGGAACCACAATATCTCATTAGGAGATATTTTTAAATCATAGAATAGCAAGAAAGAAATGTTCAAATGGAAGGAAAATGTTTAAAGTTAGGCATGTGCTTAAGCACCTTTCTGAATCTGGATCTGAGTCAAAGGATTAACAATTCTACCAGCACAGGACATTGTACATTACGCTACACAAAAATAATGCTGCATGCGTTTCAGTAAGGAAACACATTGTTCTCCTCAAGTACAATCCTGCCTACTCCCAAAACAAAAGCTATCAGGAGTAATGTTTCATTATAGTTTATTGTAAATTTGCCCCATACAATGTAATAATAAAGCACCCAATTTCCTCTTTGTTAGAGTTGTATGTCTAATTCCTATGTATTACTTTGAAAACAGACCCCTAGCTTGTCACAAGTAGCTTTTTGGTTATTAGTTGTTGAGCACTTAAACCCCGATCTGAGAAGATATCCAGATTCTGCAATGACAGTTTCAGTCCATGACCTTTGGCCCTACGCTATCCTATTGCCAAGTTGACAACAGCCTTATTGTAACATGGAGCCAACAAGTCCAAACCCTCTACTTCATTCATATTGCTGTATTAAAATAATAATGCAAACAGTAAATGCCAACATAATTTAGATTGTATGCTGCTATTGACTCTTTATGACATTATTGCTGAAGACAAGTTAGGAATGAATTAGTCCACAGAAATCCAGGCAATCTCTGATGTCCAAAATAGGAGGCGGATAAAATGCTACAGACTGTCTACTCCTCAGACATCAAGCTGCGGGTATTGGACCGAGGCCAAACAAAAACAGTCATTAATGAGTTATTTTTGTTATTACTTGTTCTGTGGCAGCACTTTCCAATAATACAAACCAATAAGGGGACAATTTTAAATCAAATGGTGTTAATAAAAGAAACATACCTTGTGGTATACGTGTGTGTTGGTGTATATATAATCTCCCCCCGACACACACCCCAAAAAATCCCACTTTCTGCTTAAGTAAATACTGAATTGAGATCCATATGAGTACATGCCATCCATGAATTTCTAGTCTGCACATGTATCACATGTGTAATAAGTTCAGATATGGCTTCCTTCTGAACAAGTTAATGAAACTCAATGAGTTTATAAAAAGTTGGTAAAAAATCTGCATCACTGTATTTAAAAAAAGACATAATCCAGCTTAACAATTTGAATCCCTGAAGACTCCAAAGTTTGGTCTTTAGTTACTTAAATCCAAAACTGTAAGCATGTAAAATAGAGAGAGAGAGAGAACTCATAGCACAGTTGCTCATGAATAAAACTTATAGAATTAGCATGTTCAATTGAATTCAGTGGAGCATGGTGATTTTAAATATATTTGTACATTATGGCTAAACTCCAAACTGTTCATGTTCACAAGCATTTTTAGCAAAAGGCTGTGTGGTTTTCTAAACATACATATGAATACATGTTTAATGGTAGGTCAGATTCCCAATGAAACTGAAAACAATATTTTCATGTTTTTTTGGGAGTGGCACCTCATGAAATCAAGAGCACTGTATATCAAGATGACCATCTAAAATGAATATGCTGTTGGGTCTGAGTGTGCCCTATAATATATCAACCTGATTTTAAATGTTTTTTCAATTTTGGGAGGAAAAATAGGAAATTAAGACACAAAATCATTACATTCAGGTAACACTAAGAGTAACTCACAGAAGCAAGGAAATGAAACACTGATGGCAAACCTTGAGGGCTTTATTCAGTTTGACTGCAGTGGGGGGCTGGCCTGCGTAAGGATTGATTTAAAAAAACACTGTGACACAACCTCAGGATTTCTGTTTTTTAAACATATTTTATGTGTTTGTGCCTCAGCTTTGCTATCTGAAAAATGGGGTAAGTGATACCTTTGTAAAGTGCTTTGGGATGTAGAGGTGAAAAGTACTATAGAACAAAAGAGTATTATTATTAGAGAAAAAAGTATCTCTGTGTTTTATCTACACAAAGCAAAGTGTCTTCCAGAACGTCACACAGCTGGTTGGTAGCAGAGCCAGTAATAGAACCAATAGCTGACTCATCATCCAGTACCCTATAACTAGACCTCAGTTCCTCTAACCGATTTCAATTATAGTTATCTTAGGATTTAGCTTAACAATAGTAAGTAATGCATTTTCAAACAAGAGACTTACTTATGAAACTGACTGCACCTCTTTGCATATTCCATGTTCTGTCAAAAAGATTTCTGACTCTCAGATTTATTTTATTTTACATTAGAATAAAATGAAGGAAAGAGATATTATTCATTAATTTAAGTGAAAATAAGGCACTACTGTTGCTATCAAATTCAATTAGGGCTTTGGCAATCTGCTAAGTAAGAACTGATCAAACTCCCATTGAGGTCAATTTGCCTACTGACTTCAGCTGGACGGGCCTCAAGTGCTCACAGCATAAAAGTCAGAGCTCAGGTAACTGGAAGAAACTTTAATTTGCACATCTAATTTTTTCAAGATGTTAAAGGAGTTAGGAGGGCAAAATCAGTTCAGCTTGCCCACATTGGCCAATTTCAATCATATTTGATGGTTTTTAAAGCCTTTCATCACGAAGTGCTTAGCAATCTAGATGCCTACACACCACTGATGATTGGATGGATGGTTATAGGCAAGCAACTTTCGGAACACTGCACAACAGTATGGAGTGAGGAAAGAACTTTCTGACCAAGGAGGCACTCACTTCTATGATTCTCATCACCATAGTAACCAAGTTAGAAAATTCAGGACTCTCACACAAAACCAATGTTTATGAAGAGCTTCATAGGACCATTAGCATCCAGGCAAAGTAGACAGAGTGTTGATTTCTAAGGTCTCACCAAAAATCTTCCCTCTCTCTGTCCCCAAACTCAATTCCTATGCCTAGTGCCACCACCACCGCTGGCTGCCAGAAGGAGCAGGGAAAATTTATCTCAGCCCTGCAGACCTGGGATGGAACAGGTTCAAGTGCAGATAAACTCTTCTGCATCTTATCTGACAAACTAACAAGTCCCTGCTGAATAGAACTAGTTAAAAAATTTCCAGTGAAACAATATTCCATCAAAAAATTGCCATTTAATTGAAAACAAAACTTTCCACAAAAATGTGTCAATTTCAACAAAATATTGTTTAAAAAAATTGTAGCAAAGTGTAATTGGAATTTAAAAAATTTCAACCTTATCAGAGCACAGCATTTTGATATTACATTTCAAAATTACTTTTCATTCGAAAGTTTAACTCAGTTTATATTGAAAGTCATAATTTAATATAAAATAAAAAATCAAAATGTGAACTAAATATTTCAATTTTACCACAACAAAACATTTTGATTGACACAAAACAAAAAAGTTTTGAAATATTTCATTTCACATTAAAATTTCCAGATTTACTGTTTTCATTCCAAACGGGAATTTCCTGCAGAACAGAAATTCTGAGTTTCAACCAGCTACACCACTGAACATGTGTAAACTTAGATTTTCAAAGAACATAAGAACATAACATAAGAGATCCATCCTCTGTCACCCAATCCCAGTTTCTAGCAAACAGAGGCTAGGGACACCATCTCTGCTCATCTTTGCTAATAGCCATTGATGGACCTATCCTCCATGAACTTATCTAGTTCTTTATTTAACCCTGTTGTAGTCTTGGCCTTCACAACATCCTCTGGCAAGGAGTTCCACAGGTTGACTATGCATTGTGTGAAGAAATACTTCCTTTTGTTTGTTTTAAACCTGCTGCCTATTAATTTTGAGACCCTTAGTTCTTGTGTTATGAGTAGGAGTAAATAACAACACTTCCTTATTTACTTTCTCCACATCTGTCATGATTTTATAGACCTCTATCATATGTCCCCTTAGTTGTCTTTTCCAAGCTGAAAAATACCAGTCTTATTTATCTCTCCTCAGATATGTTCCATGCCCCCAATAATTTTTGTTGCCCTTTTCTCAACCTTTTCCAATTCCAATATATCTTTTTTTGAGGTGGGGCGACCACATCTGCACACAGTATTCAAGATGTGGGCATACCATTGATTTATGAATATGTTGAACAGTACTGGTCCCCATACAGACCTCTGGGGGATACCACTATTTACCTCTCTGCATTCTGAAAACTGACCATTTATTCCTACCCTTTGTTTCCTATCTTTTAACCAGTTATTAGTCCATGAGAGGATGTTCCCTCTTATCCCGTGAGAGCTTACTTTGATTAAGAGCCTTTGGTGAGGGACCTTGTCAAGGCTTTCTGAAAATCTACGTACACTATATTCGACAGATCCCTCTTGTCCACAGGCTTGTGGATTCCCTCAAAGAATTCTAGCAGATTGGTGAGGCATAATTTTCCTTTACAAAAACCATGCTGACTTTTCCTCAATGAATTATGTTTGTCTATGTGTCTGACAGTTTTGTTCTTTACTATAGTTTCAACCAGCTTGCCTGGTACTGAAGTCAGGCTAACCAGCCTGTAATTGCTGGGATCACCTCTGGGGCCGTTTTCAAAAATTAGCCTCACATTAGCTATCCTCCAGTCATTTGGCACAGAAGCTGATTTAAATGATAGGTTACTAACTACAGTTAGTGGTTCTGCAATTTCACATTTGAGTTCCTTCAGAACTCTTGGGTGAATACCATCTGGTCCTGGTGACTTATTACTGTTTAATTTATCAGTTTGTTCCCAAACCTCCCAAACTCTTATCATGGTCAGATTTGAATGAATTTTCACAGGAATAGTAAAGCCACATTTCTACACTAAGACAACTCCCCCCCCCACCAATTTCAAGTACCTGATCTAAAACAAGGAGGTGCTAGAGCTTCTGAATGAGGTAGCTGTAAGATTTTAATATAGACAAAATATTTTCCCTAACCTCATTCTGACAAATGGCCAAACAATTTTTGCTAGAAATTTCATTAAAAAAAAACAAAACCAAAAAACCCCCACACAAACACCAGTCTGAGACACATACCCAGCATGCAAAATTTCAACCCAAACAGCTAAAGTTTAACAAAGTTTTAAGCAAATTTTAAGTATATAGCCATATAAATAAAATGAAAACAAGGAAAGAAGTGGGACCGCTAAACATTGAGGATGGGATGGAGATTAAAGATAATCTAGGCATGGCCTCAGTTATTATTTGCCTCAGTTTTTAATAAGGTAATGAGGCGCTTATGGGTAATTGCAGGGCAGCTAATGGAAATGACGATTTGGGAGTTACCATAGCCAAGGTGGAAGTTAAATTTAAACATCTTAATGGGACCAAATCAATGGGCCCAGATAATCACCTTCCAAGAACATTAAAGGGACTGGCACATAACAATTGTGAACCCAATAGCAAGGATTTTTAATGAATTCATCTATGACTGGAGAATTCCTAATATAGTACCTATCTTTAAGACAGGAAGAAAAAAAAAGTGATCCAGGACACTACAGGCCCATTAGTTTTTCCTCAGCTGTATGCAATGTCTTGGAACTAATTTTGAAAGAGAACGTAGTAAAGGACATAGAGGTTGTCATAAGTAGATAGGTAAGGGTTAATTTTCTTTTACATGTAAAGGGGGAACCAAACACCTGACCAGAGGACCAATCAGAGACCTGGATTTTTTTTAAAGTCTGGGAGGGGACTGGAAACTCGGGGTCTTTTTTTTGTTTTCCTCGGCTGTGAGTAAACAAGCTTTTCTTCTAACTCCATCTTCTTTCAAATATTCTCCTAAACATCGGTGAGTACAAAAGGAAACAAAGTAATCGGCTGTGATGTGCTTTGATTTGTACTTACATGTGTGTTGTACTGTGCTGAACTGGTTTAATTGGGCTATCTTTTAAATCAGACTGTTTATTCATATTTTCTTATAAGCAAGAGACTGTATTGATCTCTTAATGCAGTATTCTTGTTTTGTATTTTCTTTCTTTTTATATAAAGTTTCTTTTTAAAACTTGTGGGAGTTTCTTTTCCTAGTGAGGCAAAGGGGAGAGGAATTTCTGTGCCCAGAGCTCTGTCTACATCTGTGACAGGCAGGCTAGGGGGGGAGGGGAAAAGCCCAAGCTCTGTGTCTTACTTTCCTATTGTCCCAGGGCGGGAAAAGGCTACGGGACAAAGGGAGGGTGAATCTCTTGTGTGAGCTGACTAGGTTTGAATGCATAGCCTCGGGGAAGCTAGATTGCAGGTTCTCTCTGGTTGTATTCAAAGGGAATAGGACAGCATCGCACCGGCTAACCCAGGAAAGGGGGGGAAGCTGGGGGATGAGATAGAGGAGACCCAGGGGCTCTGGGTCTTGGAGGGGTCCCCCAAGGAAAGGTTTGGGGAACCCGAGGGGGGGCCGAAACCCTGGAAAACTCGGCTGGTGGCAGCGAGAATAAGATCCAAGCTGGGTATAAGCTTGGGAGGTTCACAGTAAGCACCCAGATTTTGTACGCTAAGGTCCAGATTTGGGACAGACGTTTACCACATGGTGGCAGCGGTGGGAATAAGAATCCAGAAGCCAGTAGATATATTATTTTTTTTCCCTGCTAGGGATTAGCAGTGAGAAAGGGTTTGGTTTTAAAAGTAGCCAGAGAAATTTTTTTTTTTCCTGCCTGCTTTGGCAGTTTGCATTTTTAAAACACAGAGTCATTAAGAGAACCATTACAGGTCTTTGTTAAACAATTGGGACTTAAGTATCCCAGCCAGCAACGCACACAGGTAAATACAGTGGCTTTTTTTGGTTCAATTGCCTATCAAACAGAGCCAGAGCAAGAAACCAGTTGCTAGGCAGATCTCAAGAGACAGAAAGCCGGCAATTCAGGCAACAACACCAGAGGGCACCACAACACAAGAAAACAGAAACCATGAGTTCCAAGATGAGCAGAAAAAAGGAATCCGCTGAGATAGCCCGGCAACAAGCCATAGACAACGAAAAGGAAACAAGGAGACAGATGGAAAAAGGCCGAACAAGAAGCCCAGGAGGCAACCACATAAAAGAGAACAAGAAGCCCAAAAGGCAGCTTCACGAAAGAGAGAAAAACAACAAAGCCTAAGGAAGAGCTTACAAAGAAAACAAGCAGCCAAGAGATGCAGCCCCAAAGAAGACAAGAAGGAGAACACACCAGATAAATGGAGAAACAACAAAAGAAAGTGAAGAGAGGGACAAACGAGAAAGCATGAACTGGAGATGGCTAAGCATCAAAACCCCAGCCAATCCTACCCTCCGGCGCCAGTTGTTGGTCAACCGCACAGGAAATTTCCCAACTACAAGGCAGGTGATGACCCGGAGACCTTCTTAGAAAATTTTGAAAGGGTCTGTATTGGGTACAGCATCCCTGAAAACCAGTACATGCTAGAGCTGAGGTCACACCTCAGTGGACCCTTAGCAGACGTGGCGGCTAAAATGCCAAGGGAACAAATGAACGATTATAAACTGTTTCAAACCCAAGCCAGATCCAGAATGGGGATAACCCGGATCACGCCCGTCGGCGGTTCAGAAACCAAAAGTGGAAACCAGAGGGGTCATTTCCCGACCACGCCTACTACGTTGGGAAGCATTGTGACGCCTCCATAATTGGAACCTGAGGTCATTCCAACACGCCTGTTACTACGTGGGAGCATTGGGTCCTGAGAGCAGGATCAGGCTTCGACCTGATTGAACCTGGCCACCTCATGATGGAGAGTTCTTGGATGTGTTCCTGAGGCATTACCTAGATCCTAGATGACACCAAACTCTCCCAGGGGAGATGGGCAATGGTGGCAGTGCGAGGGCAAGCAGCTTTGTCATCGGGAGTGCCCACCAGAGGCCACACCGACCTCCTTACAACGAGCGACGCGACAATGACCTACGAGAGGCCAACACAACTCCCACCTGACACCGGAAGCACCGACCCTTCCTTGCCACGGTCCCCGTCTTCAGTGAACTGTCTTCGAAGCCCAGTTGCCGTTATCTGCTAAGTGCTATAAGTTATTGAAGGATCATATCAAAGCAACTGCCCAGAGCGACTACTGCACGAGTACCAGCCAGGGTGCAAGTCAGTTGCACCCGCCGCGCAAAGTCCCCGGGCGCAGATGTACTTCTCATCCCGGTTGGTCGAACAGGAAAATTTGGAGTGGGCGAACGTAGGTTACCGTTGTGGGGAGAACGGGCACAATTGTCAGCTATCCACATCTTCGTCGATCCCAATCATCAACCCAAGGGCCAATGACATTGTACCCTTCATGTACCGTTGTGGTCTTCCTAAGACTAACTGCCTGTCGTACTCAGGCGGGTCGAGGATGTGCTTTTGCGGTTTTTCTGTTGGGGACACTATATTTCCTTCCATGCTATGGGGAAGACTTGGAGCCACCCAGTGACGCGCTCCTAAGACGGCGTGGGAATGGGATTACACGCAGGCACACGACAACTTCTCAGACACCTTCCTGTTACTGGCCGTCACGAGTTGTCTGTGTTTACCAGCGCCAGACTGACGGTAGTGGCCCGGATTCCCTTGTCAACTGGGCTGACCAGCCAGCACTCCAGTCCAGACCGACTGACAGCAACCAGGCACCAGGCACAAGCAAGTGCAACACACCTTCACTCCCCGCCAGAAGGACCAACGAGCCTGAATGCTGCCAGCCAGCAACAGAACCGATACCAAAGAGGCTGCCGACCTGAAATCGACAGTCGCTCCACCAGGGCTCCCGCAGCGCCGATACACAGCCTACAGAAACAACCCGCCCTCTCTACGATCTACTTCCATGCGGACCATAGCTTCCGAAAGTCCTCAGTCTGAGAAGCATATAGTGACCCTTCCCCACGCTCTCAATGCGACATTCCGTATGAGCAGGAGCAGATATGACAGCCTTCAGAGGCCTGGCCAGGCGGCCGGAGCACTCCACCGCCTCTCAGCCTCTTCTCGACGATCCCTGTTTGTTATATACCAAGCGCTTTCGTATACAAGAAGATTCCTTTCTGGGGACACCAGGAAAAGATGGCAGCCGCGCCAAACGGTTGGTGGTTCCAACTAAGTACAGGGTGGAACCTCTTAAGCTTCGCCCACACTATTCCAGTGGTCTTGTGGTATGAAAACAAGACAGTGTTGGGAAGTCCTGATCTACTGGAGGGGCGGGTAAGGAGTTTGACCCAGTATGTCAGTCTTGTGGGTTGCGATGGTGGGAAAGCTCAAGCTCTGGGTCACCGATTCCTCTCAGCACTCTAATCGAGGTCCATTTCGCAGTACGTGTGGACTTTCTGTGGTCCTTTTCGGGAGAAAGACACCCAGGGGAAAGCAGTACGTACTGACTTTCGTGGACTTTGCTACCCGATGGCCAGAAGCAGTGGCTCTAGGTAACACCAGAGCTAAAGCGATGTGCCAGGCCCTAACAGACATTTTCGCCAGGGTAGGTTGGCCCTCCGATATCCTTACCGATTCAGGATCAAATTTCCTGGCAGGCACCAATGTCTTGGAACTAATTTTGAAAGAGAACGTAGTAAAGGACATAGAGGTAAACAGTAATTGGGATAAAATACACAAAGTTGGGAGGTATTGCCAATATGGAGGATTGAATATTACACAAGAAGATTTGGATGACCTTGAAAACTGAAGTAATAGAAATGGGGTTAAATTGAATAGTGCAAAATGCAAGCTCATGCACTAAGAGACCAAGAACAACAAGAATTTTAGTTATAAGCTGGGGACATATCAGCTGGAAGAGAGAGGAAGAGAAAGTCCTGGCTCTATTGGTCAATCACAGGACAATTATGAGTCACCAATGTGATGCAGCCGTGAAAAAGGCTAATCCAATCCCTAAAATGCATCTGGCAAGATATTTCCAGTAAGCTAGGGAAATGTTATTACCATTATACAAGGCACTGGTAAGACCTCATCTGAATACTGTGTGCAATTCCTGTCTCTCATGTTTAAGAAAGATGAATTCAGACTGGAACAGATGCAGAGAAGGGCTATTTGGATGATCATCCAAATGGAGAACCTGTCTTATGAGAGGAGACTTAAGGACTGTGGTTTGTTTAGCCTACCCAAATGAAGTCTGAAGGGAGATCGCTCTCTATAAATATGTCAGAGGGATAAGCACCAGGGAGGGAGATGAGAGGGAGAGGAGTTATTTAAGTTAATGGCCAGTGCTGGCACAAGAACAAATGGACATAAACTGGCCATCAATAAGTTTAGGCTTCAAATTAGAAGAAGGTCTCTAACCATCAGAGGAGTAAAGTTCTGGAACAGCCTTCCAATGGGAACAGTGGGAGGAAAAAATCTAACTGGCTTCAAGACTGAGCTTGATAAGTTTATGGAGGGGATGATATGATGAGACTGCCTACAATGGCACATAGCTGATCTGTGACTGCTAGTAGTGACTATCTCCAATAGCCAGAGATGGCACACTAGATGTGGGGAGACTGAGTTACTACAATGAATTCTTTCCCAGGTGTCTGGCTGGTGGGTCTTGCTGAGACACTCATGGTCTTATTGATGGCCATATTTGGGGTTGGGAAGGAATTTTCCCCCAGGTCAGATTGGCGGAGACCCTGGGGTTTCGTGTTTTGTGTGTGTGTGTGTCTGTCTTCCTCTGCAGCATGGGGCACAGTCACTTGCTGGTTTAACTAAAGTAAATGGTGAATTCTCTGTCACTTGAAGTCTCTCAGTCATGATTTGAGGATTTTAAGTAACTCAGCCAGAGGTTATGGGTCTATTACAGGAGTGGGTGGGTGAGGTTCTGTGGCCTGCAATGCGCAGGAGGTCAGAATAGCTGATCATGATGGTCCCTTCTGGCCTTAAAGTCTGTGATTTGAAAATAGGGTCTTATAATGGAAAAGGTCTTAAATGGGGCAACCTTAATACACATCACCTGCACTACCTAGTTATTTATATTTGCCCCATAGTTCTGTAGATAATTCATCCAAATGTAAAGGAAAGCCCTCGTAGGAAACATGCATACGTACTTCACTATTCAAAATATTTTGTTGAAGTTTCATTTTGCCTAGTGCCAGACACTTTTATTATGGCATGTACCACAATCTATGTGCTGTTATCAGGGTGCCATTTGTACCCAGAACTGCCAAAAATCAGGTTTTTGTGATGTATACACATCTTGACAATTGCAGTCACATTTCCCAACACAATAAAACCACTCCCAGGTAACTTCAGCACTGGAGAGGATTCATCTTCTGGTGAATAGTGCCTTCAGATTGTCTATGGAATGCCTGTCTCATCAGTAGAACAATGCATTCAAAATGGTTACCTGATGAGCTGTCCAGGGTGAATGACTAAAGATCAGCCACATGTATCTCATCAGAAAGCTAAAGGCGGCAAAAATCAGCTGTAACACACTCCTCCATCTAGTGACCATAGAGACACCCACGATTTTCCATGAAATAGTGAAAGAAAAGTCCCAATCAATTAAAAAGAAACAGAGCACATATATATTCACAAACACAGCACGTTTTCATTTCTCTATTTTAATAAAAAAAAATAAATCCTGAATGTTAATTCCACCATGGAAAAAATCTCTAGAAAGTTTAACCTGAAGTAGATTACATGTTCAGAATAGCTTCCCATATAATTTTATTGTATTTGTATATGTTAAAAAGGAGTTTAACAAAGGTCATAAAAGGTCTTAAAGCGTATGTGGCTTCAAAGGTGTACTACATGCCACACAATAAATGAAATCATCACTCTTTGGAGTATGGGAAACTCGACTAGAGAGTGAAACAAATCAAGTATTTCCAGCATTCCATTGATCTAAACCAAGGAGCAAGAAAAGGAAAGTGTTCAAGATGAGAAGCTTTTCGAAGCACAAGGTTTTTTTGTTTGTTTGCTTGTTTTTAAACTGTTTTTTCTTCAGAAAAGTATAAATGTAACACACACAAGTTCTGATCAACAAAAGGGCAGTATTTCAGGGTTACATCCAAGCAGATGATCTTTCCTAAAATTCTGAATATACCTGAAAGAGCTCACAGGCTTATATCTGAAACTGCACTAAAAATAACATCTACGTTACAAAATGGGTTTTTAATAAACTAACCTGACCTGTTTTGAAGTGCTTTCAGTTTGCCTCCAGCTCTTTCCAGGATAGGGTAATCAGACAGCAAAAGTGAAAAAACAGGGTGGGTGTCGGGGGTAATAGAAGCATCTATAAGAAAAAGACCCAAAAATCAGGTCATCTGGTCACCTAATCCAGGACTATAGTTGCACTCCTATTTGGTTGCCACCTTTAAGAGAACACTGTATCTGGCTGCTCTGTGTGACTTAGTAGCACTAAACCCAAATTAACCAGTCTCTTGAGGATTCCCCCTAACACTGGTAGTGAGGGAGATTCCTCTGGTGGTTTAGAGTGGATATAATGGCTTCTGTTCCACTATCCTACCCCGCCGACAGTTCTGGGGGTATGTTATGAAGAATTGGGTGTGGCCAGGGCACAACTACATGCCAAAGGTTCCTGGCCACTAGCATAGCCGTTTGGGGATGGTGGGCAGCTGGTCTTAGTTACAGCAGCCTCTAGCCCCAACCAGTGCACACTGGCCCCAGGGTTTAGGGACTGAAAAAAGTGGTTGAAAGTTACCTTTGTCCCAACACACAAATCTTGTGATACGCACATTATGGCTGGATGAGAGGAACTGCCTCATAAACCTAGTTTTCTGCTTGAATCTATGGAGTCAAATTACTCCAGAGTAAAAAAAGTTTTCTCAGACTTTTAGGACCAAGGTAAAATAGATGTCAGTGGGCATAGTTGTATAAAGGATTCGATCCTGGAGTTAGTTTCCGTATTGCCCACTCTTGGGATTTTATCACAAGTTTCATGATATTTGGTGTTTTTCTTTAAAGTCCCTCAATTCTGTAATTGCATGAAATACTCAGCTTCATTTAAAAAAGGAGATCCTTGGGACTGTGGAAAAAAACTTCAAAAACATGAACGAAGTATGCTCTCAAGGCTCAAACACCAAAAGACAAATACAAAGAACCCCAAATGTATTATTTCTTTAAATTTCTCATGATTTTTTTAACCCAATCTCATGATATATGGGGGCCTGAGTCATGATTTTTGAATGCCTGGGATTGGCAATACTATAGTTTTCATACTTCTTCCATGCAGGCCATATAACAAAGTTTATATGTGTGTGAAAAACAAGAGGAAGAATGAGATCTGGAGTTAAAACACAACTTAACTGAAACGTTATGATTCCGTCACATCACATATCAACAAAATAAGAACCTCAGCTCAGTGTCCCTTGAAACACAGAAGCACAGGTATTAGATAACACACACGTTGAAACTTGTACTACAGATCACTCCCTAACAGGCAACCCATTGTCTTAAGAGACTACTTTAAACTATCCACAGATTTCCAAAATAGTTATGTTTGACCTGTCATTAAAAATACCTACCTCTATTAAGCAACAGTATTTGCCAAAGCAGCAAAGAGTCCTGTGTCACATTATAGACTAACAGACATATTGGAGCATCAGCTTTCGTGGGTGAATACCCACTTCGTCAGATGTATTTGCCAGTACATTTGGTAGTTGTTTAGACCTTTTAACTGTATTATTCCCCCTGAATAGCACGATATCAGCCACACAATCATATACACACACACACAATTATGGTTTTCTTGCTTACCACTTTAAAAGAAGCATCTGAAGGACCCAGGCTGTCTGAAGAATACAAATCAAAGCTTCAACTTGTCAGTTTCAAAGCTGTGCGCTGTTGCACCTTGAAGGTGTTATTCTGGAACGTCCACAGTCAACTATATTTTGATGCTGGAAAGAAGCAGAATGTTACCTTAAAGAAGCAGCTTCTATATGTTTAAAAACTCCCATGAAGCTTTTCCTTCCTTATCTTTAAGTAGGGGAGATGGGAGGCGGGGGTGGGGGGCACATAGGAAGAAATGTTTCAGGTTACATAACATCAAGGTCCAGGTTTGTTTGTTTTTTTAAGATGTTTATATCCTGAAGAAAATTATAATAGCTGTGTATTATTCCTGAGGTTCTAGTGTGTATTGTCAATCAACAGAAACAAGTTGTACACATTTATTGAAAGTGAACATAACCTTTTATTCAGAACCTGCACAGATGCTGTCTATTAACCTATTGCAATGAGCTTTACTGTATTGCACTCAGTTATTCTAATTTACATTTTAATGCTTTTTCAGATATCATGAAGAAATATTGTACATTGCATTATCAGACCCTGTAGAGAAAGACATTACAGTATGAAAAGTCTCAGGAAAAAAGTGAAAATCATTTCCATGCACAATATTTCTGATTTAGGGGCCTGTTTTTTTAAATCAAAATATTAGTGTCATAGTATTAAGGTGGGATGTCTGGGTATATGTATATTATAGAAATAAAAAGCATCTTACAGCAACAAAAAATAGCAGCAGATTCCCAGTGAAGAACAATATAAGCTTCCTTCGCCAACAATAGCTTCAGATTAAAACAAAACAAGTCAACACATAGTCCCTAAACCGACCAAACAAGCAGACACTTTTCGCTCTTCTTCACAAATAGATGAAGTCATAAAACATAATAAAAACCCCTGGAACTCAATTATATCACTCTGAGCACTGGACTTGGACTCAGGAGACTTGGGATCTATTCCCAGCTCAGGCACTGGCTGGGTCGGTGACCTTGGACAAGTCACCACCTGTCTTTGCCTCGATTTCCTCATTTGTACAATGGGGATAATGATATGACCTCCTTTGTAAAGGCATATGAGAACTACTGATGAAAAGCACTATATAACAGCTATGTATTAGTGGGCTTTTGAATTACTGCACCTCCTTTTCTCACCTCCAAAGCAGTGTGGGAAACAGAGCACAAAAAGGATGAAAGGAAGACTTGTCCAGTGGTTATAGTGGGAGACCTGTGTTCAACTCCGGTTCCACCACAGACTACTTCTGTGACTTGGGCAAGTCACTTAGCCGCTCCGTTTCTTACCTGTAAAAGGGTGACAATGCTACTGCCCGTCCTCCCGTGGTGTTGGGAGGATAAACACATTAAAGACTGTGTGGTACAGTGATGGGGGCTATATAAAACCCATAGAAGGGTAGATCATTAGAGTTGATGCCCGCCCATGCTGAGGGTGAAGTGACTCGGCCATCATTGAGACCAGAACTCTGGAGTCTTCCGCTCCCAGGCCTGTGCTCCAAGCACTACTGCTTTCTATATACAAGGACAAGGCTTCTCTATTAATTCTAGGTCCAGGAATTCTCCTCTCTATATATTTAGGTTTAAGGTTTAAAATCCTAAATTTTGCAAAGGTGCCTCTCTGGAGACCAGGTAGTATTTGACATCCACTGATACTGTGAAATAGTAAAATAGGAGGTGAACCAATTACCTCTGATAAATTTAAAAAGGGAGGAGGGATGGGATTTAACTAGAATCCATGAGATGAAAGTAAGAGGAAATGCTTACTTTGAATATGCAGAAAGCGTCCTGAAAGTGACTGTCAAATAATCTCCCAAGGTAACAGGAGAAAACTCTTTTGCTTGCGAGTGTTTATACTACACATTAGAAAGAAAGCACTAGAATATGTATTGATGAAGAAAATCTTGCATTGGCTGAGAGATGGACTGGATATTTCTAATCAATATTTTTCCAGCTCTAATTTAAATCATTCAGATTTATTTTTGCTATACGTTATTTGAATGACAGCCATGCCTAGATGCATGGAGAGGAACCCCACTGCACTGGACGCTGTTCAAACACAACATAAATGAAAAAATCCCTGCTCAAATTTCTTGTAGTGTAAATACACAAAACAGACAGATGATGGGAGGAGAAACAAAATCACAGACTGGTAAAGTGATTTGTCCAACGTTACATAGCAGGTCAGAAGACAACCAGGGAATTAATTGGACCCAAGTCTGCTGACTCCCAGTTCAGTGCACTATACTCCCTGATTTTTTTTAAAATTATGTCTACATCCAATTATTCATATGCACACTGGCATTAGGCATTCAAGATGTGTGAAATCTGAAGGACAGAAGCTATAATTTTAGCAGAACTGTATCTCTGTCTTTAGGTACATAATCAACAACACTCTCCAACCCTGACCTGGTCCTTCAGCTCTCTACAACTGGTGGGCCTGTAATGTGTCACCAGCCAAGCAGATAACTACAGCAGCACTTCGCAAATCATTCCTGCACCTCGGCAGATAAAATAAGGGACTGACTATTTGAACAAATGCCATGTTTTGGAAGTGGGGAGAACACCACAGCGAGAAAAAATTATAGTGGCTTGATTTAATGAGCCAGCACATAACACTGCAGACTTAATGGACAGTATTGACAGTGTTCAATTATAAAGAAGTCTGCAGCCTCATTATTACCACTGGTTGTCACTTAGGTTATTAGTTCAGAGGACCTACACAGTGGGAGGCAGACAAAGGAAAAAGGAGAGGAATAAATGAAAATGGAAAGCTTTCTTAAAGCAATAAGGATATATGGCCCCAACTCACAAAACAGAGTGCATCAATCTGAGAAGCCTGACATAGGTGTAGTAGAAGGAACAGAGATGCACATAACTACACATACCCATACCCACACCCTCTCCTCCATATCAGACACAGATTCCTAAAGGGATAATTCAGAAAAGTGCAAGAAAGCTTAGACATTTGAAGGAGGAAATAGAGTCAATAAATCTTTTTTATCCGCACAAAACCACTCACTTTTTTATGCATTGGTAATGTGTTAAACCACCTATGGACACTGGCATTAAACCTCTCTTCCATGATTAGGGCCCTATCAAATTCACAGTCATGAAAAACACACCACGGACTGTGAAATCTGGTCTCCCCCCATGAAATCTGGTCTTTTCTGTGCTTTTACCCTATACTATACAGATTTCATGGAGGAGACCAGCTTTTTTCGAATTGGGGGTCCTGACCCAAAAGGGAGTTGCAGGGGAGTCACAAGGTTATTTTAGGGGGTAACGATATTGCCACCCTTACTTCTGCGCTGCCTTCAGAGCTGGGTGGCCAGAGAGCGGAGGCTGGTGGCCGGGTGCCCAGCTCTGAAGGTGGCGCCCCGCCACCAGCAGTGCAAAAGTAAGGGTGGCAATACCATACTATACTATGCAACTCCACCCTTACTTTTGTGCTGCTGCCTTCAGAGCTGGGTGCCTGGAGAGTGGCGGCTGCTAACTGAGGGCCCAGTTCTGAAGGGAGCAACACAGAAGTAAGGGTGGCAATACCATACCATGCCATTCTTACTTCTGTGGTACACCTGGTGGTGGCTCTGCCTTCAGAGCGGGGCTCCCAGCCAGCAGCCGCTGCTCTCCAGCTGCCCAGCTCTGAAGGCAGTGTCACCACCAGCAGCAGTGCAGAATAAGAGTAGCAGTATTGTAACCCCCCATAATAACCTTTGTCATCCCCCCAAGTTCTTTTTTGGATCAGACCCCTACAATTACAACACTGTGAAATTTCAGATTTAAGTAGCTGAAATCATGAAATTTATTATTTTAAAAATCCTATGACCGTGAAATTGACTGTGAATTTAGTAGGGCCCTATCCATCATTAAACCTACATGCTATCTATGATTAAATCTACAAATGTTCTCAGGCCAGCGAAAGTCTAATGTAAATATGGGAGCCCTTCCCTTCACTTAAATGATTGTAGCATCATGCCACTGATTGCATTTAAAAAAAAAACCTGAAAATTGACAAGACAATTACTGGAGAGTAACCCAATGCATTTCCCACATTCTTCCATAGGCAGTGGCCAGAACACTGGACTGGGACTCAGGACAGCTGGGTTCTAGTCCTGACTCAGCTGCAGGCCTGCTGGCTGACCATAGGCAACTCTTCACTATCATGTGCCTCAGTTTCCCCATCTGTAAAAGGGGATTATGATTCTGCTTTACTTTGCAAAGTGCTTTGAAACCTACTGAGGAAAAGCACCACATAATAGCTTGGTTATCATAATACAATTTACCAGCTATAAAATGTCAGTTTATTTTGCATTCACTAAAACACTCCAGCCAGATATAAATAAGGCAATACATTCCTTTTAAACTATACAGAAAGACATAAATGGAGTGGGATGCAGGCAGTCTGTGTTCAGTTCCCAGCTCTCCTACACATTTCCTGTATGACCTTGCACAAGTCACTTACGGGGAGATTTTTAAAAGGTACTGATTTGCAAGGAGAGTTGGGCACTCTTTGGGCCACTGAAAAGCTCTATTAATTCCTTTGTCTCCATTTCCATCTGTGTAATGAGAATGATAAAGCTTCCTTTGTCTGTCTTGCTTGTTTAGATTGTCAGCTTTTCAGAGCAGGGACTTCTCTCTCACTAGGTGTTTGTGCCTAACACTAGGCCTTGATCTCAGTTCGGGCCTATGGTTGCTATGGTGATACAAATATTTAGTAATTATTATTTACCTAAGGCAAATCAACTCTAAAAAGAGCAAAATAAGCATCCTGTGCAGTGCCTGCTTCATGAATGCTTATGGCCCGAAACATAAAGAAGCCTAAGGGAGTTGCCCAAATGCCAAATGAAAATCAAATGGCAGTTGGGTGCCTCATTCCCTTGGGCTCCTTTGAAAATCCCAGCTTAAATGGCAGTTATGAAGCAGGAAACTCAGATTACTGCTGGACTAGGTCAAATAAAGCAAACAAGCAAGAATATGGGCTATACAGCAAACTCCCGATTGTCCGAATAGCATGGGAGAGACAGATTTTATTTGGCTAATCAGGAGTTTGGACAACCTAAAGCTCAGGAGCCATTCAGCAGTAGGATGGCCTCCCCTCTGGTCAGGGACGACTCCTCTTCCTCTCAGTGCTGGCCTAGGCTCTCTGCTCTGCCCTGCGAACTCACTCTCATCATGGTGGGGCTGCAGAGGGCTCCCTGAGCTGCCACAGGGCCGGTGACACCCAATGCCTCAGGCATGAAGTACAGGGAAAGTTGCAGTCCTGGTGGGGTAGAGTACAGCCCTGTCATGGTCCCAATCCCTCACACCTGTGAAAGCGGGGCGGCAGTGCGCTCCCTACACTGCTGGAGGAGCTAGTCAGCAGCAGGGTCACCTCCCCCACGACTAGAGGGTTTTCCTCTTCACAGTCCTGGCCAGGGGCCTCTGCTCTGTTATCTGAGCTGCCACATTAACCAATTCCCTTCCTTGTCCCCCAGTAAGAGACACATGACCCTGACACATACATCTCATGCCTGGAGACAAGGAAGGGATTTAGCTAATGCGGAGGTTTGGATAATAGGGTTTTGGATAATCAGGAGTAGACTGTATATGATTAATAAATGACTATTTGCTGCAACAGTCTATACCAGCCCCTTCAAAACCACAATATACTTGCGGCCATATAAAAAACCCCAACATCTGATAATAAGGGAACCCATTCATAGGTAGCCTCTGAATATTCAAGTACCTATTTAAGAATCACACATATGGCACTTGGTCATGCTTTACACATTTGTGTACTCGTTTTTAATTTCCTAGGTAGATAAGCTTTATTTCAGTTCCCACAATACTATGCTCAACTCTTTCTCTCTCTTTTTTTTTTTTTTTTTGAAAGTTTCAAGAGCCAGATGCTGCCGTTTGGAAGAAATAAAAAGTTAAAATTAAAATCTCTCTGCATAACAAAGAAAAGTAGATGCCTTTCATGCACACCAGTCCCAGTCAGTGATTCTACCTATGGGAGTAGTTTGACTGTATTTCTGAGGTGCTGGCCTGCAGTGTCCAGCCAGTACAGATAGTCCCAGATATGGGGCTAGATTTATTAATACAAGAAGCTTCATTCTGGCATATTTCACACAGTGGAGTCTAAGGCCAAAGTTTAGAAATAAGACTTGTAGACTTTAAGGCCAGAAGGGACCATCGAGATCATCTAGTCTGACCTGCTGTACATTGCAGGCCACAGAACCTCACCCATCCACTCCTGTAATAGACCCCTAACCTCTGGCTGAGTTACTGAAATCCTCAAATCATGATTTAGAGACTTAAGTTACAGAGAATCCACCATTTACACTGGTTTAAACCTGCAAGTGGCTCATACCCCATGCTTCAGAGAAAGGTGGAAAAAACCCCAGCAGAGGCCTCTAATTTTGGGTACTTTAATTCAAGTGCCTATCTTGAGGTACCAGATATCAGGCTGGACACCCACAGCTTGCCATGTCAGAGGCAACTTTTGAAAAATGTTGGTCTAAGTCTATTAATTTGTCTCCTGAAAGTTCAGTTTGCCAAAATGATTATAATACTATAATATTATCTGAAGTACATTTAAGGCTTATAGGAATCAATGGACAGCACAGGCAGGCCCAGCTGATAATCCAAAAAGACAGCTATAAAATGTATTATTACTGCCAGGCAGCTTTTAGCAAAAATGTCACAAACACAGGCCAATAGTATACAATATGTATGACTGTGTAATAGAGGCACTCAATATTGTGTACCTAGGGGCCAAAGAGGTGTGCATAAAATTTGCCCAAGCAGCATTCTACTTATTGCTTGAATGCTTCCAACCTAAAATAATTAAGATACATCGAGCAAATAATTATATAGCGCAAAATGCATATTTATCAGCGGGGATTACAGGGATGTGTCATATGGAAAGTCAGCTAAAATATTCACCAACACAGTTAGTTTGCAGTACGACACAGGCAACTTGTCATATTGCAGCCTGAAAGCATGTACGTGAAGTGCTTTACATGTGCAATGAAATACTGCAACCTCAGTCTGGATAAGAATTTCCAATCAGTTGTGCATATAGTCTCATACAGAAGACAGTGATAAACAGAAAAAAACCCACTCCAGGCCTTTTGCTCATCCAGAAGCAATAAAGTTTTGAAGTATGTTGCCAAACTCTCTTGAAATTTTGGAATGTTTTATTAAGGAAAATAGGTAGAATTTTCCTTTAAATAACATGCACAATTTTATCTGGCAGGGAGGGAAATGTCTCACTAACTAATCATTGGTTTATGCACCCCAATCTTTCAGAGACTCTCACAAATCCACAATGTTCCTGAATGGTAGGATTTTTGTATTTTTTCTCTGATTTAGCTGACGTGCCAAAGTACATGTAGCCAGTTAACTCCCCTAGTATTAGGCATTAAACTTACAATTCAGATATTCTCCTGAAGTGCCACCCTTCCCCAGTG
This sequence comes from Chelonoidis abingdonii, assembly GCF_003597395.2. NCBI lineage: Eukaryota > Metazoa > Chordata > Testudines > Testudinidae > Chelonoidis > Chelonoidis abingdonii. Next base: position 75,155,245 of record NC_133769.1, on the reverse strand, counting down.
GTATGGACCCATTCCACACACTTTAGGTTAAGCCATTTGTTCCATACCACATACTTTAGGTTATGCCATTTTCCCCTTGTATGCAACACTATTAGAGAAGTTATAAATCAGCCAAAATGTGGTGATAAGAACATACACCGGTGTCCTGAAATACCGAGGCTGCTTTCAGGCTCCTAAAACACATAAATAAACCCTAATTTCAGTGTGAACCACATAGTATCATATGGCCCTAACATTTTTATTTTATTTCAATTCCAAACACAAAAAGAAGAGAAGATGTGTTCATAAAGTCAAGAAATGCATCATAAAACACCATGGGTGGAGTGGGAGGTCAAATCAAGGGTGGATAGTGGGAAGAGAACAAAAGTATATTTAGTCACACAATTTTGAGCCTCTGCCATCTACAGAATGGGATTCACTACTACCTTATAAAACCTAACTTTTGTGTCTTCACCTCTATGAACCACTGTTTCATAACAGGAAGCTGTCTCATTAACAATGGCTGTGAACATTTCTCAGCACCACTGCTATAAAACTAAGGGTATGTCTTCACTACCGGCTGTATCAGCGGGTAGCAATCGATTTCTCGGGGATCAATATATTGCATCTCATCTAGACGCGATATATCGACCCCCGAATGCGCTCCTGTCGACTCCAGAACTCCACCAACGCGAACAGCGGTAGCAGAGTCGACAGGGGGAGCTGCAGACATCGATCCCGCGCTGTGAGGACGGTAGGTAACTCGATCTAAGATACTTCGACTTCAGCTACGCTATTCATGTAGCTGAAATTGCGTATCTTAGATCGATCCACCCCCCCCCCAAGTGTAGACCAGCCCTAAATGGCAACACTTTCCCAATTAACTATCCAAATCTCTCTCTGTGCCATAATCTCCCTATTGTTGCACCTCTGCACTCGGATGTTGCACAACATGTCCCACTCACAGATCTGTTTCTGTTTGTAATTCCCCATTGTGGTTCTTGTAGCCAAAAGCTTTACATGATAGAAGCCTTGGGCATGACAGTCACTTTCTGGCTTATATCAGGGTAGGGGAAGAGATAAATTCCCTTTGTGAATAGGTTCACGCAGGGTTGGAAATTTTCTTAATGGAAAAGAATTGCTGTTACCACTTGATCCTCCTCCAGCGATCAGACAGCTTGCTGAAGTTAAATGAAGGATGTTAGGGGCAATGAATAGCTAAGATTCTGGTGCACAATTTTCAAGCTGCCCCGTGTAAAAGTTGGGAGTAAACAGCCAAGAACCACTTTTAATTGGTCTCTCTGGATCACGTAATTGTTGTTTGTTTAGCAGTCTGCAAGACATAATAAAGTTCCTGCATTGCTGTGTAGAATAAAAATAGGAAAATGAACTAACAATTACACACACACAGAGCTATGAAACATTTTATTATTGTTATGCAAAGGGTTCAAAATGCATCTAAAATATTTCTAAAACAAGATGATGGCAGCAAATAAACATTCTTCCAAGTAAGTGAAAAGCTGTTTAAAAGTTTAGCTTACATTCATTAAAATGTGGCTATACCCTGAAAGTAACTGTAAAAATGACATTGTGGAGTTCTATATTTATTCTCCCTTACTAACTCACATATAAAGTACAGTCAGTTTGCAACTCCAAATATGCCTTTTTGATCTGCCAGTACTGCAAATTCAACCTGGGATCTCAAAGTAAATCAAGCTATTTTAATTGCTGTCTCTTGCACAACAGATCCTTCAACAAGAATTTATCGCTGATGAATTTTGCTGATGGTTCACAAGGCAGAACAGAATCCAGCAGAACAGAATCCAACCCACCCAGGGTGGCCTATGACCTACACAATCACAATCACATACGTGCACACAGTTCCATGCACAGCACCATCCACACTTTCTCATGTGATCCTCTAGCATGAGCTGGCCACTACAGCTATTGAAATGCCCACCCCTCCGCTACTGAGAAAGCAGCACTTGGACTCCACTAGATGATTTACCAGTCCGGGTAAGCAGAGTTGTCACCAGAGGTTATTGAGCCTTGTAAACCAATGAAGGAGAAAGTTCACTGCCGTGGGAGAAAGGTGGCACTGGCATACACAAGTTGATGGGGTCCCTATGTTGCTTCACATAGGACTCTGATATGCAGGACTGCCCCTGCAGCCTGCTATCTCACAGCTATATTGGCCCCACAATGTTAATAGCAGTAAAGTAAGCAGCTATGGCTCAATGCCACAAAGAGCTCATAGGCAGAGCAAGATGGTGCTTTTTAAGACTTGCTTTTCTGATCAGAATTGCACTTCAATCTAATTCTTCTTCCCCAAACTGCTTGAAATCACCAGCAGGGCACTTGTGCTTTCTGTTTCCACAGCCCCTGTGAAATGCGCTTGGCTAGAATTCACATGAGCTGCACCTGTGCCACTTGCTACATGCGTTGGTTTAATTTTTCTTGAAAGCACTTCTTGCACAAGTCAGTGTGACTGACAGGATAGTAATGAATGGCAGCACAGTACCTTGTAAGGGCAGACAGTTGTGTCAGCTCAGCCTGTTGGTGTGATTAACAAACGATCAATCAAAGTTCACCAATCTCATCTCAGTTCTTCACCTGAAGATACTGCAACTGAAGGACTGTATCTGCCTTGAACTTGCTGTTATTTTAAACTGCTTCACTTTATCACAATGCTTTATCTGAATGACTGGTGCCAGGAACTTGCTACTGTAGAATTAATAACATATTGACACTTTCAACCCCTCGATCTATCTTTGACGTTTGAGAGCAATAACAAGCAACAGAATATTTTACTTGGAAGAGATGACAGTGTTTCTTGAATTCAGGGACTGCTCCTTCCTAGCATGCTTTGTGGCAGCGATCAAGGAGAGGGGACTAGGTGAGACCACATACTGACCCCCTCTTTCTACCCTAGCCAGATGTTGCATGGGATTAGTTTCATATCTCCTCTTAAGGGAAGGTGTTGTGTGCGCACCCTCTATGAGCCTGGGATGATGTTGGCTCTGCATCACCTCCAAAATAGGCCCATACCTGTCAGGTACAATGTGGCCGTAAACATAGTTTTGCTGTGACTTACATTTATTTGGACTAGTATTGGGGGTAGCCGTGTTAGTCTGTATCCACAAAAAACAACAAGGAGTCTGGTGGCCCCTTAAAAATGAACGGATTTATTTAGGCATAAACTTTTGCGGATAAAAAAGCCACCTCTTCAGACACAGGGAAAATTACAGATGCAGGCAACATTATACTGACACTTGAAGAGACAGGAGTTACCTCACAAGTGGAGAACCAGTGTTGACAGGGCCAATTCAATCAGGGTGGATGTGGTCCACTCCCAATAATTGATGAGGAGGTGTCAGTTCCAGGAGAGGGAAAGTTGCTTTTGTAGCGAGCCAGCCAATCCCAGTCCCTCTTCAAGCCCAAATTAATGGTGTTAAATTTGCAGATAATTATTTGCTATCTTTATTTTGTGCCCACCCATGTTTTGAATCTTTGCTAAACAAATTCTGGTACATCAGCTGCTTAAAATGTGTTAGAAATAAATTAAAGGTTGTCCTCATAGTCCAGTTTTTGGCATATGGCTGGTAGGTTGTATTTGCAAAAATACATCTATTTTGCATGACAATTGGATTCAAAAGTGCAAGATCTTGATATGCATGAATCCTCAGTTTGAACATGCACATCAGTTTTTAACAAGTCTTACCATTGGGGCTAATGACTTTTCCATACACACAGGTCAACAACACTGCACCAATGAGAATATATAGTAAAAACTGACCAATGTGAGTTGTCAGCAATGCAGGTTTGTGACAGTTTTGTAAAGAGATAAGAAAAGCCTCTACTTCTATTATGTCTTGAGCATTCCAGTGAACGCAGCATCCAAGAAAGCAGATTATTCTTAGAGAGCAACATACGTTTTCCCTAGTAATTTATGCACTGCAAAGTCTAATCCTAGTGCCAATAAGTCAATAGCTGATCAGCAGACAGCAGAAAAACATCATCATGTTTGAGGATGAGAGAAGGAAAGCTTGCCCAACCAATTTCCTGCTTTGACACATATAATTCCATCGCTGTTTTGTTTTGTTTCTCTTTGGGAGCTGAGGCCACGTCTACACTATGGGATAATATCCAATTAGCTAAAATCGGTTTCTTAAAACTGATATTATAAAGTCGAGTGTGCGCGTCCACACTAGGCACGTTAATTCGATGGTGTGCGTCCATGGTCCAAGGCTAGCGTCAGGGAATCCATTGCAGCAAAAGCCATCCACTATCACTTGCACGTTTCCAAGAGTCACAACCTTTCGTAGGCGCAGCTTAACGATTGCTTTGGCTACTTGCATCACAGCAGCCCCCACAAGTAGTTGTTCCCATCCAAATTGATTCCTGATGACGGTAGCTGTCTGGCGTTGCAAGCTATTCCAGAGGGCATCGCACTCGCTTCTCCACTGTGAAGGCTGCTCTCATCTTAGTATTATGCGTTTCAGGCAGGGGAAAGCATGTCACAAAAGTTCCATTGAAACGTACCCTTACATTATGCGAAAGTTTTGCAGCCATGGGAACTCGGTCCCACACCGCAAAACTATGCGGTCCACCAGTCTGTGCTTGTTTCCTAGCCAAAATGGCGTTGCAATGGTCGAACCTGCCCCATGAAGCCAGTAGCATCCAAACCGCAGGGCCTGCGGTTGTAGGGAGAATTTCAGTGTCCTGGTTCCTCATCGCTCTCGTCGCCGCGGCTGCCGAGCTGCCTCCTCCTCCTCCTCCTGCCTTTGCAGTTCAGGCTCAGCTAGACAGCACGAGAGTGCTGCGAGTGTTTACAACGTTCACGATAGCGTTACTGATCTCAGCAGGGTCCATTGATTGCTTGTTGCTATGGCTTTGCTCAGTTCATCCAGGGAAAAGGCGCGAAACAGTTGTTGCTGCTTTCACAAAGGGAGGGTGAGCGCTGTACCAGAACACCCGCCGACAAGATTTCTGCCCCATCAGCATTGGGCTCTCAACCCGGAATTCCAAGGGGCAGGGGAGACTGAGGGAACTATGGCCGATAGCTACGGAACGGCTACCACAGGCTGCCACCGCTCCAGAAATCCCTAACTGTGTGGGGGGCCATAGATGGAACCCATATCCCTATCTTGGCCCAGAGCGCCAGGGCACCCAGTACATAAACCGCAAGGGGTACTTTTCAATGGTGCTGCAAGCACTGGTGGATCACAAGGGACGTTTCACCAACATCCACGTGGGATGGCCAGGAAGGGTTCATGACGCTCGCGTCTTCAGAAGCACTACTCTGTTTAAACGGCTGCAGCAAGGGAATTACTTCCCAGACCAGAAATAACCGTTGGGGATGTTGAAATGCCTGTAGTTATCCTGGGTGACCCAGCCTACCCCTTGATGCCATGGCTCATGAAGCCATACACAGGCAGCCTGGACAGTGGTCAGGAGCTGTTCAACTAACAGGCTGAGCAAGTGCAGGATGGTGGTAGAATGTGCATTTGGCCGTTTAAAAGGGCACTGGCGAACATTACTTACTCGCTCAGACCTCAGCCAAACCAATGTCCCGTTTGTTATTGCTGCTTTGCTGTGTGCTCCACAATCTCTGTGAGAGTAAGGGGGAGACATTTATGGCGGGGTGGGAGGCTGAGGCAAATCACCTGCCGCTGAGTACGAGCAGCCAGAGACCAGGGCGATTAGAAGAGCACACCAGGAGGCGGTGCGCATCAGAGAAGCCTTGAAAACGAGTTTCAGCACGGGCCAGGGTACGGTGTGACTGCTGTGTTTGTTTCCCCTTGATGAACCCTCCCCCTTGATTGACTCATTCCCTGTAAGCAACCCACCCTTCCCCTTTACTTACAGCTTGCTGAGGAAATAAAGTCAGTATCGTTTTAAAAATCATGTATTCTTTATTAAAAGTCATTCAGTATTGTTTAAAATCATGTATTCTTTCTTAAAAGTCATTCCCTGTAAGCAACCCATCCTCCCCTTTGGATGTATCTTTATTAAAAAGTAATTATAAAAAGAGGCAGAGAATTATCAAGGTATCCCTGCCTGCTGTGGTTTGGGAGAGAGGATAGGAGGAAGGAAAAGGCCATTAAGCTCATTTCAACGTAATGACAGCCTTTTGCTTGACTGTCCAGGGGGTGGAGTGGGTGGGTGCAGAAAGCCTTCCCCCCACGCGTTCTTACATCTGGGTGAGGGAGATATTGGAACATGGGGAGCTTTGAGGGTGGGTGAAACATGGGCTGCAGCGGCACTCTGTAAGCCCGCTGCTCTTCCTGAGATCCACCATGCGTTGGAGGATATCAGTTTGAGCACGCAGCAGCTGCAGCGTAGCATCCCGCCACCGCTGATCTTCCTGCCTACACCTCTCATCTCGAGCGTCTCTCCTATCCTCCTGTTCACTGGCATCTTTCCTGTACGTTGCTAGCACGTCCTTCCACTCATTCTGATGAGCTCTGTCATTGCGTGTTACTTCCATGATTTCTGAGAACATTTCATCTCGTGTTCTCTTCCTCCTCTGCCTTATCTGAGCTAGCCTTCGGGATGGCGTAGGGAGGCCGGACAACTGTGCAGCTGCATGGGGGGGAAAACAGGGAGAGAAGTATGTAAAAAGATACATTTTACAGAACAATGCTTGTACTCTTTAACAGTGACTAACACTATCCACCTTACATAGCACATGTGATTTCACTACAAGGTCGCATTTGCATCGTTTAATATTGAGTGCCTGTGGCTCTGGTGTTGCAGATCTCACAGACGCAGGTCCAGGCATCCAAATTAAGCTTCCATGCGGCCATGGTAAGGCTTTCTGTTTGACTTCTCCAGCTTCATATACACAGTGATCTATGATGCCTTGTTCCTGTTAAGAGGAACCAGCAAACCCCAAACCCCCCTCTTTCCCCTCCTCCCCCACTGCATGGCTTCTATCATGTAAGATCACTGGTAATCCCCCTCCTTCCCCCCCGCCCCCCCGCACCGCGTGGCTGGTAGCTGGGAAGATTCCTGCTCGCCCGCCAAACGCTGAAAAACTCAGCGCTATCCTTCCTCCCCCCCCCGCTTTGCTACACGAGCAAGAAGGATTAAGCGGCTGCCCAGTAGGAAAATCGCCATGTCTGCCCCCTAATTAAATTCCTGAATTTCAACCAGGTTACAATGAATGATATAACTCTCCTGAGAATACCACCGCAGGATGCAGAACGTATGTGTTTCTGGAATGCAGCAGGTCACCTGGGCCATACGCGGCTGTGCTTTGTGAAGCTATGATTCCGAATTACTTGCTACATGCATGGCGTGGAAAAGTGTCATACATGGGGGACCAAATAGGGCTGCCTTGCCCAGAAATCTTCTGCAAAAGCTTTTTGAGTACCTCCAAGAGCGATTCATAGAGATTTCTTTGGAGGATTTTTCGCTCCATCCCCAGACACGTTAACGATCTTTTCCTGTAACTTTACTGGCTGCGAATGCATCCCAAGCCCTGATGGCAATTCAATCATTAAAAAACGCTTGTTTTAAACCATGTTTGATATTTACAAAGGCACACTCACCAGAGGTGCTTCCATGGCTTCACTGTCTGGGCTTGTGGCTTGGGAGGGCTGGGATGGTAATTCTTGGGTCACAAAAAGCTCCTGGCTGTTGGGGCTAACGGAGTGCTGTGTGCTCTCAGCAAGCTCTTCCTCCTCTTCCTCTTCCTCTTCCTCCTCATCTTCCCCCTCCGCAGAATCCTCAGCCACGGTTGATATTACAACCCCGACCTCTGAATCCACGGCCAGGGGTGGGTACTGGTTGCGCAGCCCCCTAAAATTGCATGCAGCTCAGCATAGAAGCGGCATGTTTTCGGCCCTGACCAGACCTTCTGTTTGCTTCTCTGGTTTTCTGGTATGCCTGTCTGAGCTCCTTAACTTTTTACTCTGCACTGCACTGAGTCCCTGCTGTGGCCTTTTCCCTCATAGACTTTGAAATTCTTTCAAATATTTTTTCATTTCGTCTTTTTGAACGGAGTTCTGTTAGCACTGAATCCTCTCCCCATATAGCGATCATGATCCAGTACCTCTTGTGCAGTCCAGGCTGGTGCTCTTTTTTCGATTCTCAGGAGACTGCATTGTTACCTGTGCTGATGAGCTCTGCGTGGTCACCTGTGCTGATCAGAGCTCCACGCTGGCAAACAGGAAATGTAATTCAAAAGTTCGCGGGGCTTTTCCTGTTTACCTGCCCCACTGCATCCGAGTTCAGATTGCTGTCCAGAGCGGTCAGTGTTGCACTGTGGGATACCGCCCGGAGGCCAATAACGTCGATTTCCATCCACACTAACCGTAATCCGATATGTTAATATCGAATTTAGCCTATTCCTCTCGTCGGGGTGGAGTACAGAAATCGATTTAAAGAGCCCTTTATATCGATATAAAGGGCGTTGTAGTGTGGACGGGTACAGCATTAAATCGATTTAACACTCTTTAAATCGATTTAAATGCGTAGTGTAGACCAGGCCTGAGTGTTGAATATTAACATTTCAGTCGATGAATATATTAAATATAGTCTTTTCTCTACCGTCATTGTTAGTTAAAGTTGAATTTTTGTATCTTAAAACGTAAATAAGGTTTATTAAAAGTGAAACTGCAATATAATGATGAGAGAACGTTCATACCGCAGGGCTTAATGGTAGAAGAGGGCTGCGTGGTTTTATTAGTGTTGTTATTTCTAATATGGTAGCACCCAATGGCCACAAATCAGGATTGGGGTTCACTGTACAAACACAAAGGACGACACAGTCTCTGCCCCAAAAAGCGCACATTCTAAGAAAATTCAGTATTGGTGTAACCTCCTTTGGAGTTTGTCAGATCCCAGAACACTGGATTGAGCCTCTAGGAGTCCTACCCTATGGAGTACAGCAGCAATAACTCCAGAGCCTCTGGACACCATTTCCCAGCATGCTTAGAATACAGGGCAGGGACAGAAAGGGCTGGAAACGCTAGCCAGGACCACTGGGGAGGTTTCTGATGGAGTGATTTATACAGGCAGTTTGCTGACCCAATTGTGAGCCAGAAGAGTTCAGTGCGTGGGGACAGCCTGACCCAGAGACAAATGAAGGGGACTAAGTTAGTTTCACTTTTGGAGCCTTTGACTTTAGCTGAGAAAGGAGAACAGCCTAGGCAGTCGAACTCTCTGCTTAGCTCCAAATCCCCACAAAGGGAAGCTTTGAACTGACATGGAATCTAGTGTGTGATTAAACCGTTCCAGTGCTGCAGAAACCGGCATCCAGGGAGGCAAACCACCAGCTGGTACCAGCTACCCAGAGCCAGCTGAGACTTCCCCAGGACTCCAGACCAAGGAGCCAAGGTAGGGCCCTGCTTCCACTCAGGGGTGAAAACACTGTAAGAGGGCTCCATCCAAGCCAGCTAATGTTTGCACTGCAGCTACACCCATCTCTGGACTCTAGGCATTCCGGTGGGTGCCAGAGAGGGAGCTGGTACAGTGGGTTTTGTGGTACAGTGGTTAGGGGTGGGGAATTTGTTGCATTATTAATGTTTTAGTATTTCTTAGTTAACACTAATCCCTTCCTTCCCTAGTGCCTGTGCCCAGTAAAGGACCCCTTTGTTGCATTTATTTTTCAGTGTTGGATTTTGTTGCTGGGGATTTGTATTATTGTATTTTGTTTCTTGTGCACGGGATCAAGCTCCTTGTTAAAAATTGGAGTACTAGTTATTTTCCCAATGGCCATTACCGCTTATGTCCCAGGCACAAAGAGGTGGAGGCACCAGGTCGTGCAACAATGAACCAAGGACCCAACCCATATGAGGTAAGGAAAAAGTTACTCTGATTAGCAAGCGCCAGGGAGACAGAACCAAACCACAGGGGAGGGGCTATACTTATAACTGAAAACTTAAGCTGGCACTCACCTTTCTTGTACCTTCCTTGATGAGTCTGTTGTTGCATTTTCTATTCATTGTCCTGTTCCTGCCTGGTGTAGAATTTTTCCAAAACTTGGCCCTAATATTTCAGGAAAGGGCACTTGGGTTAGGGTTGCCTGTGCTCCCGAACACCTTGTATGTCCTTGTTTTGAGAGCCTGTTCCAGTGCCTCTATCAATCTTACAAAGTCCTGAAGCAGCCTTATCACCTAGTGAGGCAAATTTCACCAGCTAAACTGGCAAAATGAACAACTGAGATTGGCTAAGAGCAAGTGTGCCGCTAGGAACAGCCTACACCAAGTCTATCACATGTTATCAGCTTACTCCCACAACTTGGCCTATGGTGAGCCTTCCTATCCACACAAGTCCTCAAAACCTCCACAAGTAGAGTCAGAGATTCTCACTAACTCCAGAAAGTGCTGTGTGTTGCGAGCCTATAGGCAACTCAGACACTGACAACATATGCAGTACTCTGTTGACTTAGCTTGGGCCCTTGTCCAGGTTTCTCCTCACCAGCATCAGGACTGAGTATCAAATTGTGGCAGGGCACTGAGGGACAAAATGGAATCTATTTCTTGGAAGTGGAAGGAGGTAAGAAAATAGAAAGAATGAGAGAGAATTAGTGTGGCAGCAAAATATGTGAAAATTAGACATAAGAGCTAGGAAAGAAGGGAGCAGATTGAAGGGTGTAGCAGGAAAAATGAGGAAATAAGAAAAATAGGAAAAAGAGCATATAAACTGTAAGAAAGAGGAGTAGAGCTAGAAAAGGAGAAGAGCAGAACCTAAGGTTCTGAGCAGGGATGATATTTTTAAAGAGGATCTGGGACTACACATGTAGGATACAAGAGTCATGGCAGGATTTGGGAAGTCTTGCCATAGAAACCATAAACAACAACTCACACCTTGTTTATGGGACATGTGGTTTCCATTCTAGTAGGTAGCACTGTCTACCCAGGGAGCCCTCAGAGGTGTGCAAGTTCCATTCGTCATGGGGAATCTCATAGAATTCCTGATTGGAAAACCCTTTAAGCACTCAAACTTGTGTTTTAACTAGGCCTCTTACATCCATGCAAGCTTTTTAACTTGGGGTGTCACCTTACTGCTACTACTTTCAGCCCCAAAATCTTAGCCACGGTGGGCATGCCTGAGGCAAGGGGCCACCATGCAAGTGAGGAGCCATCTAGGACTGCTTCTTGCTTTGCTTCTGGGGTGTCGTCTGTACGGGGAGACTTTGGCAAACCAGTAAAGTGCCTGAAATCACTATGGCTTATTGTTAAAGGCAGCCTAGTCAGCAAGCTGTAAATTGGTCATTCAGCAGTCTCAGCTTGACTAAGGCAGGAGGGGAGTGGAGTTTTGGGGTGCCACAGAAAGGGCAGCTTGACCCCACGTCCTTCCTGATAAGAATTGTGTTGAAATTTCTGATACATGCATTTTAAAAGAGCAGGATGTGCCTCAGGAATGTCTATTGGGATCTCAAGGCTACCAACTCTGGAAAAACCCACACCTGGTTAATCAGTAATCAGAAGGAGCCTCTTATATGCCCATTGGAACTGCTTACTTTACACGTGTTCTTTAAGGGACGTGTCATTCTATTACCAATGTATAAAAAAGGAGAAAAAGCTTGAGATAGTTGGACTTGTTTGGGGACTCTTTTTGGACTGTCCCTCTGGATACATCTCGCGGTCCCCACGGCCAGACGGAAGATTGGGCCACTGGAAGCGTGCCACTGTTTCAGTTGAGAGCCACACTCAGCTTTCAATTATCAAGGGTTGGGGGTGTTTTACTAATCTGCTGCAGATGCGTCTAAGTGCTTGAGACTAAGTAAAGTGTAGCTTTAAGTGAAAGCACTCTTGTGTTGTCCTCTTTGTGCCAGCCATCTATCGGTCGGATGGCCGTGTCTCCCCTGATTTATTTCCTGACACCACCTTGCACAGAGTACAAGTTACCAAGAGCTTTGGGTTGAAAGAACCCAGGGTAACATTGTCTACCCTGGCAGGATAGCTGTTTCCACCATTGGCTTGGACCTCACTAAGGGAATGTCATGTCTGACATCCAGCAAGGCCTCTTGTGTAAATCATTCTAACGCACTTTCCTTGCCATTGTACATATTTTTTATGAATGCTGTATAAGTGCCTACAAATGCTTATAAATAGGTGCTTTTAGACACTGAAATAAATAACACGGTGTATGTCTGGCCTCAGTGTTTTGCCATTGGATGAACTGGGGAGGCATCAAAGGCTAATTATTTCCTGCAACCTGTGTGAACCCTCATAACACCAGTTGGTTTCCAGCCCTTAGATCTGGTGGGCAGTAGTTAATTACCTAACCCAAGCAACTGCCATTTCCGACAGGAAAAGAAGAGAGGATAGGGTTTTATAGCAACCAGAGAGGACGTAAGAAACAAATAAAACAAGCAAATCAGTAGACAGAAGGAAATAGTACTGGGCTGTGAAACAGATACTGTAAAGTCTAAAGAGCAAAAGGCACCAGGAAATAGTGCTTTAGACTTCAGAAAATGGTATGGAGGTCATGCAGAGGGCACTCCATTTGTGTTGTACACATAAATGCAAGAAGCCTGACAAAAAAAAGAAAGGAACGAGAAATACAAGCAGAGAAAAAAAGATTTTATCATCCTGGAATCAATTGAAACCTGGCAAGAGGAGAATGAAAATTAAGAGAGGGGTAAATGCAGAGGGTTATAAACTGTTCTGAAGATCTCATACTGGGAGAAGCAATAGACTTATACACAAAAATCTATATTGAAGATCACTTCTGTTAAAAAACAGCCCTCCCCAAGAGGCCATCCAGGATATCCCCAAGCATTTTTACAATGTTAAATTATCTACCTTAAATCACTCACTCTCCAGCATGACCCGAGTATGTCCGGAATCAGTCCCAAATGCAGCAGTATACTTTGATAACCCTGGGCATTGCTTTAAGTTTTTATACTGAAATACCAGACAGCACTTAAATATAATTAACTTTATGGTCAAGATTTTCAAAAGCAGGTGCCTAATAGTAGGCATTCTAAAAAAGTGGCCTGATTTTTGAAAGTGCGCACCTAGTAGTACTTACCTGATGTTAAGGTTTATTTCATTGTCCAGCTATATTGGAAGCAGGGCAGGAGACACTTGATACAGATTTAATCAGACCACAACTTTATTTTTAGATGTCTGGGATTACCCAGCAGATAAAAGTGTACAGTGCAGGCAACTTCATGTTCATTTCCTAATTACCCGGGGGTCTTCTGCCAGCTCCTCCTCTTTTTCCATAGAGGTTTCCCCCCTAGTCAATCCATTGCTGGGACCCTATCATCCACCCCCCTCATAGGAGGGTTAAAGTGTGCTATAAAAAAGTGGGTTTGGCTCCCTGCCATATCAATCAGAGGAGTCCCAAACCACCACCCCCCATCCTGTTCCTTTAACCGGCACTTCCTTTTTAAGTCCTGTACCAGGCCATTTAGCTGGTCACTAGAGGCCTTCTCTATGGAGTACCTGTATTGGGCATCCATCCCACACTTACAAAATGAGTTGTGACATATAGCCTAAGCCCCTTTCCTCCTCACCATAATAGGTCTTCCCTGACACCTGCTGGGGAAGGCAAAAAAATATGGTGGTGAGAGAAAAATTCCTTCCCAGTCCCTCTAAAAAGGAGTGGCTGCAGCAGGTCCTAACCAAACCTGACACTTGCTACCTCAAGGGGAGGTAGGGTGTGTGCTGCATGGAGAATGGGCATCTCATGCCCAGGCATGCCCCTTTTCAAGCTCTCCATACTTCCATTCCCAAGGAATAAGTCAGCATCACCATGCTGACCCCTCACCTCCCCTTTTTTGCAGCAACTTCTGACCTCCTGTCTCCCCGACCACCACCACCACCTGCAGAGCACTCCTACCCTTCCTCCAGCAAGCCAGGACAATGACCCTCTCACTTAAGATGCGGTGTGGTCACTTCTGTCTAGCATAAATGGAAGTCAGTATTTTCACTACAAATGATATTTATTTGTTAAATACCTGTTCTATTAAGTATTTAGGGGAGAGCAAGGCTGCTAAGCAACTTGGAAGTAATTTATTTGCAGAACAGGAAGACACTACCATAAAATAAAATGTATTCTGTGCGTTCATACAAAAGACCAAGGAAAGAAATATTTTTCTGAGGAGAAAGGGGAAATGCTGAAGAGAGTGAATATCACATAAAAACAAGGGCAAGACTGTCCCCTCGCACCAAGAAAACAAACCAAAGAAACCCAAGATGGTGTTAGAAGGGGACTGAGAAATCCATGAAGTAACTCTCATGTAGTTTTCAGGACATCAACCTCTCTACTGGAAATGGCTTGGAGACTCCCATGCAGATGTTTCACAGCCCCATAATTCTCAGAGATCAGTGGGAAAGGGCAGTCCCAAGATCTGCAGACTCAGGAGCTATCCTGAGTGAACAGCTGATGTTCCTTGCTGTTCCACATGCTGCCACTGGCTGAGTTTTCCAGCAACTGCTCATTAGCAGCTCTGGAGAGGATTGCACGGGAGTTAATGCTGCCCTATGGTGAGACAGTACTCCTCCCCTTTCCAGCATGACTCCAGGCCTTCTATTTGCCTTAGTTCCCCTTCACTTGCACAAGGGGAGGGGATGATCTCAGCTCAGGTGATCAAGATTTTACAAAAACTTCAGGGCATCTGAGATCTCAGCTGCAATAGCCAGATCAATAGCAAACAGCTGAAAGAAATTCGGACAGACAGAAGAACCTTTAGCAGACAAGCCAAAGAAAATCTCCTTAGAAACAGAGGAGATGTCCATGGCCAGAAGAAAAGCTAATCTGACACTGATAGTCAGAAAGATGCATAGAGAATCTAGGAGACTACAGACCAGTAAGCTTAACATTAGTAGCGTGGGAAACATCGGAAGCAATACGTTACAAATGGAGAGAAGAAGCTGAAAGCTTTGTGCTAACATTTGTATGTACAGTATTTTAAAAATGAAGGCCTGCTTCTGAGTTTTAAATGTGCATAATATTTGGCTCAACATCCGTGGAGACAGAACCAGTACATCCACAGAATGTGTACAGCACCGATAATGGCAGCATACCTTTCCACACCTCACCCCTGAAGTGTATTAGCCTGAGGTGGAAAGACCACGACCTATTGGAGTGTTAAACCAGTTTCCATCCCCATTTCATACTTTGCCTCTCCACTGAGATGGACAGTGAAGGTCTGTTTTTTTCCGTTGTGGCCCTCTGTGCACCATTGTGCCTAGAAAACTGTAGGTCAAACAACTATGGGATGGCACAGGCTTTCAGTCACTACTGAGCTCACTGAAATTTGAACCCATAGCCTAGATGTGAAAGAAATATATTTCTGAAAAAGTTCAACTAAGAGGATATCAATAAAAGAGGAATGGACCTACATTTTACGACAACCTTTGGCACAATCCTGCAGAACAATCTCGAAGGCTTGTAAATTTAGACCATGAGTCTACTAGGCTTTGGAGAACATGAGACAAATTTTCATTGGCTGCACGTGTCTGAGCAGAGAAGAGTCACTTGCTGATTAGATGTGAAGCAGCCATTCCACTAAACAATAAGAAACTAAACTAAATAATAAGAATCTCCATGAAAAATCATGCATAAGAAAGAATAGCAAAACCAAAAAAAACCCATAGAAAAAATGGGAAAAAATTCAGATAGAGAAGGGAACAACAAAAATCTACAGCAATGGAACAAAGAAAGCCACTAAACACAGAAATTTCCCTTCCTATGTACTTCTAACCACTGATAATATATACATTAATTGATATTGAGGGAAACAAATTAAAATAACCCAGAAATGTAAATGGAGAGGTAAGGTTTATAAAACTGTATTAGAAACAAAACCCAATATCTATAAATTCAGATGGGTTTGTTTCCATTGTTCCTTTTTTGTGGGTATGAAGTTTGAGTAACCCTGTTGTTTGTCAAACATTTGTTAGCTCAAAAGGAAGATGACTACTACTGAGTACAACATTGCGACTATCGGCATGTGATTTATTTATTTTTTAAACCATGCCAACACAAGCTTCTGGCAAATTGTTCAATTGTAGACCAGGCTAACTGCTCTTTTTGATATGGACTGCTAGAAATTCTTCCTTGTGCGCACTTCCTTGTGTGTCCATCTGCACAGCCTTGGTCCTATTTTTCTAGGGTTTGACCCTTGACATGGCCAGCTGCATGTGTGGGGCCTTCTGTTTCCCTTCCATGGGCTGTCAGTCACAATCACATACTTTGCTATGGCAAACCCTGCGTCTCTATTTCTTTTTAAGTTTCATTACAGCATACTCTCAATTTAGATCAAGAAACACGGAACAATGATCTGCTCCTACTTGATTTATGTTGCTGTCCATCTAGCTTCTTAAAACAATATATTTTAGGTTTGTATGACATGAAAAGTCAATTACTTGATTTGCAAATGAAATAGGCTACAAAGATAATGACTTGAAAATAAGATACACAATGTGGTACATGCAACACTGCTCTCCTACTGCCGGGGGGTGGGGGAAGGGGCAGACATTTTGGAAAAGGCTACTAGTGGCTTGCTCCTTCCCAAATGTTCTCTCTCTCTGGATTTTTCCATATACTCCTCCATTGGAAAGACACTGCATGTGCTCCACCTGTGAAACACCTGCCCTCTGAACCCCCAAGATACCTTCCATAGAATACACACTTCCCTCAGCCACCTGTCTACTCCAAGAAAAATGCACTCCCACACCCTTCACAGATTCCGACCCCAACATGTGTGCTCTCATGTCATTGCCCATTCTGTGAGAAATTTTTCAGACCCACATATGTTGCCCCAGAAACACCTTTCATCCCCACATAGCTCCCTATTCACACTCAGAAAGCCACTCAGCTTGCATTTCATATAAAACACACCCCCTCACTCCTCCTCCCCCCCCATACACAATGCCCTTTTTCCGTTTAAGGAACAGCCTCTCTATTAGCATTGCCCCACTCTTTGAGACTGTAGAATGCCCATGAAATACTGCCTCTTGAGATGCAGGGCCTTCCAATATTTACTACAGTACCCAACCCCCCAAGACTCAGGCATCTCAACGATGACTCAGAGAGCTGTCCTGGATTTCCTCTTCTGCAAGGATGACTTTCCTCACCTTCAGTATCAGGAGGCTGAGTCTCCTTATGAATTGAGAACAAGAGTTTAACAAAATAAATCATATCAAAATATAAAAATTAAAAAAAAAGTCCTTCTGTTTTCTCTTTCCAACATTCAGGACCTTAAAAAACAATGGATTTCATTTTAAGCCTTTTTTAAAGCCACTGCTTTTAAAAAATAAAACACAGATAACAACTGCTCAGTGTCAGTATATAAATAGCACTAAGTCAGATCATTATAAAAGACTCTAACTCTGCTACTGCATAACTTTGACAATAATTGGGTTAACCCCCATTTATCAGTGTTTACCCATCTTAGCAGACTGGACTGATGGGCAGTCTTCACAGAGTACCGTTGCAGTGAAAATTGCCATAGCATCACTGCCTTCTTATTATTAGAAGGTCACAACATTAGTAGAATCCAGGAGGCGCTTAGGAATGGAATCAGTGAAAACTGTGGAAATAGGATGAAATGACGATGCAAAGATGCATAAAGAGGAGTGGAAGAACAGCATTTAGAAGCCATCAAAAGCAATTGTCTGATAGCAGCCCCCAGAATCAGCAGGGGCAGAAGCATTATATGCAATAAAGAGGAACAAAGAAAAGGAAATCGTGCAGTGGGATTTCTCAGGTTTTCTGATTACAAACTTCTTTTTTCAAATGAACACAAACTTCATTTTTGGTGCAGCAAAGTCTATCGAAAGCGCAACTTTTACCAAGGCTCTGTGCAGTCTTTGTATAACACTGGACCTAAATTTTGCAGCATGAATCTGTAGCCTCGGATGGAAATTCTGCAGCAGCTTCTAGTTTTATTTTTTAAAATTAAATTAAATATAAAAATAAACGCTATAATCAGTGCAATATTTATTTTGGGACTGTGGGATGGCAAATTAGCTGGATGTCTGCTAAAAGGATTAGCAGTCAAACACTTAAATCAGACCGATTTTGAAACTGTCAACTTTAGATTTCTTAATTAATAACCCACTGAGATGAATATGGCATCTTACTCCTCTCATTCATCGTTTTAGGTTGTCAGAAGACACTGGTTTGCATTCGGAAGGTTTTCTTTGCAGCCATAAATGTCGGGAACAATTTTATTTTTAATGAAAGCTTAGTTTCTGAATCACAATTCTGTGACAAAAGTTCAATTTTGCATAGGCAAAACTGCAAAAAATAGAAGGTATTGCCTATCACTAAATTGTCTATGACATTTGTGATGTTAAGTTAGTATTTTCTTCTTAGGGTTTGTTTTTCAAGATATTTGAAATGATATTAGCACCACTACAGAGAAGATCTTTTGAACATAGCTCTTGTTATTAGGGGTACTAACAATTTCTCTCTAGGTAATTAATTTGGCTAAAACATGCAGAACGACCCTTGTGTGAGCTGGCCATGGAAACCATATTAGCAGCTTTCTAACAAGAACTGGATTCAATCATGTTTGTCTAGAAAGGTACTTAAATGGTTTTAAATCTCAGCATAGACAGTACCCTAGCAAGGCTTTGAAAACATGAATGCTTATTTGTTCGCCATTTAGCAGCAAAGCCAAGATAAATGTTTCATATGAACCTCCAGTTTTGACTTGCCAGAAAGGAGAAGTTTAAACTACAGTCTTTAAGTAACTGTGGTCTGGAAAGTAATACCAGATATCATCTATCTCCATCATAATTTTAACCAAAACCATGCTTTCTTTTGCAATTTTCCTTTCCCTGTAATGCACGGTATTTTACTTCTATGGTGTTTGACCCCATAAATCCCACCGCCCTGCAGTACAATGTGCACAACTGATCCATAGAACACAAGTCATTAGACAGGACAGTGTGTGTACATTATTTTATTCGGTTAAGGGAAGTCTTAATAAAGAAGAAAACTAACCTTTTATTAAGGAACAAGTCTCTCCATTAAATCATATGAAACAGACTTCACTGTGGAGACAGCATGAAGTAAATAAATGAGAGTCTCACTCTGTTCCCAGTATTGACTTAAAGTTTACTGTAAAAGCAGCAAAGAATCCTGTGGCACCTTATAGACTAACAGAGGTTTTGGAGCATGAGCTTTTGTGGGTGAATACCCACTTCGTCAGATGCAAGTCTCTCCATTAAATCATATGAAACAGACTTCACTGTGGAGACAGCATGAAGTAAATAAATGAGAGTCTCACTCTGTTCCCAGTATTGACTTAAAGTTTACTGTAAAAGCAGCAAAGAATCCTGTGGCACCTTATAGACTAACAGAGGTTTTGGAGCATGAGCTTTTG
>NC_133769.1:75006706-75135935 GCF_003597395.2 Chelonoidis abingdonii | reverse complement strand
GATCTGACGAAGTGGGTATTCACCACAAAAGCTCATGCTCCAAAACCTCTGTTAGTCTATAAGTGCCACAGATTCTTTGCTGCTTTACAGTAAACTTAAGTCAATACTGGGAACAGAGTGAGACTCTCATTTATTTACTTCATGCTGTCTCCACAGTGAAGTCTGTTTCATATGATTTATGGAGAACTTGTTCCTTAATAAAAGGTTAGTTTTCTTCCTTATTAAGACTCCCTTAACGAATAAAATAAATGTACACACACTGTCCTGTCTAATGACTGTGGTTCTATGGATCAGTTGTGCACATTGTAACTGCAGGGCGGTGGGATTTATGGGGTCAAACACCATAGAAGTAAATACCGTGCATTACAGGGAAAGGAAATTGCAAAAGAAGCATGGTTTTGGTTAAAATTATGATGGAGAATAGATGATATCTGGTATTATCTTTCCAGACCACAGTTACTTAAAGACTGTAGTTTAAACTTCTCCTTCTGGCAAGTCAAAACTGGAGGTTCATATGAAAACATTTATCTTGGCTTTGCTGCTAAATGGCGAACAAATAAGCATTCATGTTTTCAAAGCCTTGCTAGGGTACTGTCTATGCTGAGATTTAAAACCATTAAGTACTTTCTAGACAAACATGATGAATCCAGTTCTTGTTAGAAACTGCTAATATGGTTCCATGGCCAGCTCACACAAGGGTCGTTCTGCATGTTTTAGCCAAATTAATTACCTTAGAGAGAAATTGTAGTACCCCTAATAACAAGAGCTATGTTCAAAAGATCTTCTCTGTAGTGGTGCTAATATCATTTCAAATATCTTGAAAAACAAACCCTAGAAGAAAATACTAACTTAACATCACAAATGTCATAGACATTTAGTGATAGGCAATACTTCTATTTTTTGCATTTTGCCTATGCAAATTGAACTTTGTCACAGAATTGTGAATTCAGAAACTAAGCTTCATTAAAAAATAAATTGTTCCCGACATTTATGGCTGCAAAAGAAAAACCTTCCGAATGCAAACCAGTGTCTTCTGACAACCTAAAACGATGAATGAGAGGAGTAAGATGCCATATTCATCTCAGTGGGTTATTAATTAGAAATCTAAAGTTGACAGTTGCAAAATGGTCTGATTTAAGTGTTTGACTGCTAATCTTTTAGCAGACATCCAGCTAATTGCCATCCACAGTCCCAAATAAATATTGCACTGATATATGCGTTTATTTTTATTTAATTTAATTTAAAAAATAAACTAGAAGCTGCTGCAGAATTTCCATCCGAGGCTACAGATTCATGCTGCAAAATTTAGGTTCCAGTGTTATACAAAACTGCACAGAGCCTTGGTAAAAGTTGCGCTTTCGATAGACTTTGCTGCACCAAAAATGAAGTTGTGTTCATTTGAAAAAAGAAGTTGTAATCAGAAAACCTGAGAAAATCCCACTGCACGATTTTCTTTTCTTTGTTCCCTCTTATTGCATATAATGCTCGCCCTGCTGATTCTGGGGCTGCTATCAGACAATTGCTTTTGTGGCTTCTAAATGCTGTTCTCACTCCTCTTTATGCATCTTTGCATCGTCATTTCATCCTATTCCACAGTTTTTCACTGATTCCATTCCTTAAGCGCCTCCTGGATTCTACTAATGTTGTGACCTCTAATAATAAGAAGGCAGTGATGCTATGGCAATTTTCACTGCAACGGTACTCTGTGAAAGACTGCCCATCAGTCCCAGTCTGCTAAGATGGGTAAACACTGATAAATGGGGGTTAACCCAATTATTGTCAAAGTTATGCAGTAGCAGAGTTAGAGTCTTTATAATGAACTGACTTAGTGCTATTTATATACTGACACTGAGCAGTTGTTATCTGTGTTTTATTTTTAAAAGCAGTGGCTTTAAAAAGGCTTAAAATGAAATCCATTGTTTTTTAAGGTCCTGAATGTTGGAAAAGAGAAAACAGAAGGACATTTTTTTTTAATTTTTATTTTGATATGATTTATTTTGTTAAACTCTGTTCTCAAATTCATAAGGAGACTCAAGCCTCCTGATACTGAAGGTGAGGAAAGTCATCCTTGCAGAAGAGGAAATCCAGGACAGCTCTCTGAGTCATCGTTGAGATGCCTGCGTCTTGGGGGGTTGGGTACTGTAGTAAATATTGGAAGGCCCTGCATCTAAAGAGGCATCATTTCATGGGCATTCTACAGTCTCAAAGAGTGGGCAATGCAAAGAGAGAGGCTGTCCTTAAACGGAAAAGGGCATGTGTATGGGGGGGGAGGAGGAGTGAGGGGGTGTGTTTTATATGAAATGCAGCTGAGTGGCTTTCTGAGTGTGAATAGGGAGCTATGTGGGGATGAAGGTGTTCTGGGGCAACATATGTGGTCTGAAAAATTTCTCACCAGAATGGGCAATGACATGAGAGCACACATGTTGGGGTCGGAATCTGTGAGGGTGTGGGAGTGCATTTTCTTTGGAGTAGAACAGGTGGCTGAGGAAGTGTGTATTCTATGGAAGGTATCTTGGGGGTCAGAGGGCAGTGTTTCACAGGAGGTGGAGCACATGCAGTGTCTTTCCAATGGAGGAGTATATGGAAAAAATCCAGAGAGAGAGAAATTTGGGAAGGAGCAAGCCACTAGTGTAGCCCTTTCCAAAAATGTCTGCCCTTCCCCCACCCCCCGGCAGTAGGAGAGCAGTGTTGCATGTACCATTGTGTATCTTATTTTCAGTCATTATCTTGTAGCCTATCATTTGCAACCTCAAGTAATTGACTTTTCAATGTCATACAAACCTAAAAATAATTGTTTTAAGAAAGCTAGATGGACACCAACATAAATCAAGTAGGAGCAGATCATTGTTTCCGTGTTTCTTGATCTAAATTGAGAGTATGCTGTAATGAAACTTAAAAAGAAATAGAGACGCAGGGTTTGCCTAGCAAAGTATGTGATTGTGCTGACAGCCCATGGAAGAGGTTTTGGAGCATGAGCTTTGTGGTGAATACCCACTTCGGCAGATCAACGTAGTGGAAATTTCCAGGGCAGGTTATATATCATATAATATGCCTACAAGCAAGCTAGAGATAACGGTAGTTCAAGTCAGGGAGGATGAGGCCCCTGTTCTACTGCAGCGAGGTGTGAAAACCAAGCGAGGGAGAAACTGGTTCTGTAGTTGGCAACAGCATTCACAGTCTGTGTTAATGCTGAGCTGATGTGTCCAAATTTTGGCAGATGAACTGAAGCTAGGCAGTTTCTCTTTGAAGTCGGTTCTGGAAGTTTTTTGGCTGCAGGAAGTGGCCCACCTAAGGTCTGCTATAGTGTGGCCAGGGAGGTTGAAGTGCCCTCACTATCGGTTTTTGTATAGTGCCATCATACTGATTTGTCCATCTTATCGCCTTTTCATAGAGAAATGTCCAGTTTGGCGCGGTACATAGTTGATGGAAATCCGATACAACCTCATGAGAAAAATTCCACAAAACTGACAGATATCATCTCCTTTCCAAATGCAAACGGATGGTACATCATACCAAATGACTAAGGTAAAAAATCCACTGCTATCTACATACTACACAGACCACAGTGAAGATTATGCCATATCACTATACAAAGAAACTGGGAACCAGTCTGATCAGCATCTATAAAGCACAACAGGAAAACATCAAAAAGAGCTCTCCAACCTTGAGACTCTCAATTAATAACCAAAACTCATACAAATGGACTCACTAAAAAACCAGGAGATCTACATTACTCACTTCACCTACTCTACAAAGAAAAATGATGTAAGGCTGTCTAAACTCCTACCTGCCTCATGGGCCACAACTGTGTTATACCCCAACCCACCCGAGCAATAAATCGTCAATCTACTCCAACTACACACTCAGCCGCAGAAGAAAAGTTGTCTATCTCGGGGACTCTCATTTCTGCCTGCCACCCCCACCAACATGATACAGGTTCTGTGGTGATCTGGAAAGCTACTTTCCCACGTCTCCGACTCAAAGAATACATTCAGACAACACTGAACAGCGCACTGTTACATCAGGTACCCTCTCACACAAAACAGCACAAGAAAAAACTCCACATGGACTCCTCCTGAGGGTCGAAATGACAGTCTGAACCTATACATTGAAAGGCTTCGCGACGTGGCACAGGCAGAACATGTGGAAATAACAACATCGCTTGCTCAAACTAAAGTCCGTGTAGAACGCAATGCATCACACAGCCTCAGAAACCACCCTGACCTTTATATCAAAGAGGCTGATAAAAGGAGGTGCGTTAATCATCATGAACAGGGTCTGACTCAGAAGAGGCCGCCAGAGAGACAACCTCTTCCAATACCAAATTCTACCAGGCCACTTTCCCTCAGATCACATGAGGAATATACTAAGAAAACTGCGCCATCATACTTCAGGACACTCCAGACTAACACCGGACAAATCAACATATCCCTTAGAGCCCCGCGCAGGTGAGTCTACCTATACCCAAGATCCACAACCCGGAAATCCCTGGATGCCCCATCATCTTGGGCATGCACTCTACTGAAGGAAGGTCTGGGATATGTGACTCTCTACTCCAGAATCTTATGCCACCAGAACTCCCAGCTACTCTGTGACATACCACTGATTCCTGAGGAAAACTACAATGCAGTGGTGACCTTTCCAGAATAACACCATCCTAGCCACCATGGATGTAGAGGCTCTCTACAACAACACATCCACACACAGATGGAATACAAGCTGGCAAGGACATACATCCCTGATGATGCCACAGGCACAACTGGCTGCTGGAGCCGTGTGCCTTTTATCCTCACACACAACTATTTCAAATTGATGACAAGATATATCTCAGATCAGTGGCAAACCGCTATGGGCAACATCGCATGCCCCACAATATGCAATAGTTTTATTGGCCAACCTGGAAACATTGCTTCCTCAGCTCTCGTCCACTCATGCCCCCTTCTTACCTAACGCACTTGATGACATCTATCATCACACTGACCCATGAGGAAGGAGACTCTGGAAATAATTCCACCACGATTCAACACTGCCACCCACATCAACCTCAAAGCCTTGACAATCATACACGGGAGGTCCATTTCTAGAACACCACGGTGGCAAATAAGTGATGGTCACATTAATACAACCTATTACCGAAAACCTATCTGACACTATGCCTACCTTCATCGCCTCCAGCTTCCCATCCTGGGCAGCATCACACGATCATTGTCTACAGCAAGCACTGGAGTACAACCGCAATCTGCTCTAACCCCTCAGACAGAGACAACATCTAATAAAATCTCCACCAAGCATTCTCAAAAACTACAATAGCCCGCATGAGAAATACGGCAAACAGATCAATTAGAGCCAGACGTGTACCCAGAAGCCTTTACTGCAAGAACAAACCCAAGAAAGAACCAACAGGATCCAGCCATCACTAAGTCCTTACAGCAAAACCTCTCCCAATGCAATCATCAGGATCTACAACCATCCTGGACAATGATCCCATCCACACCACAGGCCTATGGGTGGCAAGAGCCAGTCTCGCCCACAGACAACCTGCTAACCTGAAACATATTTCTCACCGTAAACTGCACACCGCACCATAGTAACTTCTAGCTCAGGAACCAATCCATGCAACTTAACCTTGAAGCCAATTCTGCCACATACTCTATCACCAGCGACACCCATCACAAGGACCTAACCAGATCAGCCACACCATCACTCGTCATTCACCTCACATCCAACCAATGTAATATGATGCCATCATATACCAGAGCAAATGCCCCTCGTGCTAGTACAATGGCCAGACTGGAACAGTCTCTAGGAAAGGTAAATATTGGACACAAATCAGATTTATAGGAATGGCAATATACCAAAAACCTGTAGGAGGGCACTTCAACATCCCTGAGTCTCACTATAGCAGACCTTAAGTGCCATCCTGCAGCAAAAAAACTTCAGGACCAGACTATCAAAAGAAGAAACTGCTGAGCCTTCAGTTCATTCTGCAATTTGACACATCAGCTCAGGGTAAACAAAGACTGTGAATGGCTGCCAACTACAAAACCATTTCTCCTCCCTTGGTTTTCACACCTCAGCTGCTAGAACAGGGCCTCATCCTCCCTGATTGAACTAACCCCATTATCTCTAGCTTGCTGCATATGTATTACTGCCCCCTGGAAATTTCCACACATGCATCTGATGAAGTAGGTATTTCCACCCTACGAAAGCTCATGCTCCAAACCTCTTGTTAGTCTAATAAGGTGCCACAGGATTCTTTGCTGCTTATTACAGATCCAGACTAAGATGCTACCCTCGATACTAAAGTTTACTGGCACCTTTAGGTTATATTGCACTATTTGAGTTATCACTTCCATGCTGATACTCTAACACCTAAACTGTACGCCTCTACTTGCAAACAGTCTTACTTATTTCACCAAGGTTCCATTGTTCCTTTTTGCCTGAGTGGCAGAGAAACTTACGCAACAAAGACAAATGCCCAGATTGTCACAGGTGGTCAGCTCAGTGTAAACACTCTCACACCCTGAATGTACTGACCTCAGAGGAACTGACATTTTGATTCCATCAATTTTCATCAGCTGCCCATCTTAAGTGGCAGAACAAGGTCAGTAATGAGGATATGATAGCCAAGCCAGCAATTGCTTCCATAGCACTGGTTTGATTTGGAAGCTTTCTGGTATTGACGTATTATCAAGATGAAAGACCAGCAAATTATATAAGCATGTTTTTCAAGTAATGCTCGCGGCATGGCCAGTGACAACGTGGTCACAAAGCTTTGGCAGTGAGATAAGAAAAACCACCAATGATGGATATTAAACTGAATAGCAACCACTACATTAACCGCCCACCTAGAGATCGAGCGGGGTGGCTTGTTCTGCCAGTAGGCTACCTCCCTTTTGGATTTTCTATGATGATACTTTCAAAAGGGACATCAAGAAACTGAACTAGTGAAATTCAAATACACTCACCCGTTCTTGTGTCTCATAGACTCATAGGTCAGAAGGGACCAATATGATCATTCAGTCTACCTCCCTGCACAAAGCAGGCCACAGAACCACCCATCCACTTTATAACAAACCCTAACTATGTCCGAGTTATTGAAGTCTTCAAAATGTGGTTTAAGACTTTCAAGCTGCAAAGATCCAACCAAGCAAGTGACCCATGCCCCACACTGCAGAGGAAGGCGAAAACATCAGGGCTTCTACCCAATCTGCCCCAGAGGAAAATTCCTCCCGACCCAGATATGGCGATCAGCTAAACCTGAGAAGTAGGCAAGACTCACCAGCCAGCACTCAGGAAAGAATTCTCTGCAGTAACTCAGATCCCATCCCATCCAACATCCCATCACAGACCATTGGGCAGACTTATCTGCTGATAATCAAAGACTAGTTGCCAAAATTAAACTATCCTATCATACCATCAAACTGTAACTGAGAAGAGCTTTGGTATGCAGCTTCTATAGTGCAGTTACTCTGGGCCAGATCCTCAGCTGAAGTAAATTGGCATAACAACATTGGGAGATAACTATGATATCAGATACACCACTTCATCCTCAAGGATCCCAAAGTATATTACAAAATATGGCCCATATTCTCTCCCTTGTTATATGTGCAGAGGAGAAAAACATGCACGGGGGAATAGAAAAGGAAGAGAAGTCACTCAATGGCATACCCCCCTTTGCTCATTGATCCCACAAAATCCATTCCTTCCCATTTTGGGAGGCTATAGGGCCTGGAGACCTGTGGCAACATCCTTGTTCAAATGTGAGAAGATTTCTCCACAGAAGATAGGGCTGACCCTATAGTACTGGTTTCCAGGGAGTTTCGTTCCAATTGTTGACAACACTGAAAGGAAAGGACTTGGAATAGCAGTCAGCAGAGAAGCTATTGATAGATGGGCTCCAGATGTCCTGCATAGATGCCCCACAATATTGGGACATGGGCAGGAGTAAGATTCAGAATGAAATGACCATTCTGAAAGGTCAAAACTAAGTCAAAACTAGATGTTTCTTAAAGAGATTAAGTGGGAGATGGTGTGCAAATGGAGAATGAAGATCTGTATTTCAATTATTTTCTTTTGATGCTTTCCACAGCTTTCTAATGCCTCAGGGAGCCATGAATGGGGCTTAAATAGCACAGTCCTGATCTGTGTGGTATTTCCACTATCTAGGAATCAAAAAACAAAGACAAAGCCTCGGGTTATTTCCAGCCAA
Organism: Chelonoidis abingdonii; assembly: GCF_003597395.2. Taxonomy (NCBI): domain Eukaryota; kingdom Metazoa; phylum Chordata; order Testudines; family Testudinidae; genus Chelonoidis; species Chelonoidis abingdonii. The sequence continues at coordinate 75,127,723 of NC_133769.1, read as the reverse complement.
TAAATGGCTTCCTGAGATTCAAAAAAGTGCATAAAAACAAAGATTTCAACAAAAGCTGAACACAAACACTACTAGGTAGATAACACACTTCACAGCTGTGTCATGGAGGGAATTTATGGACAGTGAGACCTACTCTGATGAAATTTGCCTTGAGAATTTTAAATATTCATTCAGAGTACAGGTTTCAGAGTAGCAGCCGTGTTAGTCTGTATCCTCAAAAAGAACAGGAGTACTTGTGGCGCCTTAGAGACTAACAAATTTATTTCAGCATGAGCTTTCGTGAGCTACAGCTCACTTCTTCGGATGCATAGAATGGAACACACAGACAGGAGATATTTATACATACAGAGAACATGTGAAGTATAGATACCAACAGGAAGACGTTAATTAATTGACATAGCTATCCATCAGCAGGAGAAAAAAAGCTTAGAAGTGTTTATCTGAGGGATTGGAGCAAATACGGTTGTATTTAGAGCTTGCTGCTGCACTTACTATACACTGACTCGCTATATTTGCCTACATGCCTCCAGCTTCATCCAGGACACACCACATGATCCATTGTCTATAGCCAAAGCTTCTAAGATAACAGTATTTTGCTCCAATCCCTCAGATAAACCCTACAAGATCTCTATAAGCATTCTTAAAATACAATACCCACCTGCTGAAGTGAAAAAAACAGATTGACAGAGCCAGAAGAGTACCCAGAAGCCACTACTACAGGACAGGCCCAACAATGAAATAACACACGCCACTAGCCATCACCTACAGCCCCCAATAAAACCTCCAGCGATCATCAAAGATCTACAACTATCTTAAGATGATCCTCACTCTCACAGATCTTGGGAGACAGGCCAGTCTTGCATATAGACGCTCCCAACCTGAAGCAAAATACTCACCAGCAACCGACACCATACAACATTAAACACTAACCAGGAACCTATCCTTGCAACAAGCTGATCAGTCTGTCACATATCTATTCAAGTGACACCATCATGGACTAGTCACATCAGCCACGCATCAGGGCTTGTTCACCTGCAAATCTACAATGCTGATATATGCCATCAGTGCCAGCAATGCCTTGCATGTACATTGCCAACGGACATTCTCTACGGCAAAAGAATAAATGGACACAATTGACATCAGGAATCATAACATTCAAAACAGTGGGAGACACATTCAACCTCTCTAACCATCAGTGACAGATTAAAGGTGGCAATTCTGCATAAAAACTCAAAACAGATTCCAAAGATAGACTGCTGAACTCAAATTATATGCAATTAATACGTTAACTCGGCTAAGCAGAGACTGGGAAGGTGGTCATTAACTAATTACTCTATTTCCCTGTGTTAAGTTTCTCCTCACACCTTCTATGGGTCATCTCAATTATCACTTTCAAAAGTGTTTTTCTCTCCTTGCTGATGAAGAAGCTCATCTCAATTGATTAGACTCTTCCTATTGGTATGTATACTTCCACCTTTTCATGTTCTCTGTATGTATAAATATCTCCTGTCGGTGTGTTCCATTCTATGCATCCGAAGAAGTGAGCTGTAGCTCACGAAAGCTCATGCTGAAATAAATTTGTTAGTCTCTGAAGTGCCACAAGTACTCCTATTCAGAGTACAAAGAACCTTGTATTTTTTTTATGGTCTCATGTAAAAGTCCCTTGAAACTGCAAAACACATGGAACTATCTGAGAAGAATGAATGGATGGGTGAATGCTGCTAGGCATCAAATCTCTGGATTATTTCAAACAGGATAACATCCTCTCCACAGTAAATCAGCTCTTTTTTTAGGAATGCTAGTCTAATAGAATGTTTCTTACTGCAATGTTTTTTTAACCTGAAAACCTAAGCCAATACACTGATCTGGCTTTTACTTATACTTTATAATTGCGTTGATTTTAGATGCGTAAGGGATCCTGCCCTGTACCCCTAAACAACACACACACACACACACACACACACACACACACACACAAAACAATTTTAAAAAAAATCCACAAAATGGTTAAGTGATCTATTCATTCTGAGAACCTCCTGAATCTGACCTACCCACTAGACTATTCTGCCCACCTACTCAGTACCAAGGTATAAGGGGCTCAATATGCCTATGGAAGAACCAAACCAGGTTAGTGTGTAATCCTTAAATGCAAACTATGTACCATTTTCAAATAATCAGTTCAAGACATAAAAGCATTTGCAATAATGATTCAGAAATTCAGATCCTTTCCACGGAGAATACCGTGGGACAGCAAAGATAAATCACCATATTGTATAACAGCTGTCACAATCCTGCCAGCACAGAACTGGGTGATGTTGCAATCACACGCTCACACAATGTACCCCTTATTACAAATGCTTAAGCAAACATAGGATTTTCATCCCAAATCCTAATAATTCCTTTATCTGGCAGTACTTAGAGAATACCTTTCAGACAAAGTTACTACAGCTTAAAATAGCATTCTAAACCCAGTAATTTATTCTGTTTTATGCCACATCTACTGACAACGATGCAGTTCTACAATTATAAATGTTTCCCTGAGGTCACTATGGCATATCACCTTATAAAATGGGGGATTGGCATTAGTCCCGTGTGATTCAAGACGGCATTAACACTGCTATATCTAATGTACAATGTCAACAAGTAAATCACCAGGAACACTTGATGAGCTGAAAATTGTACCTACTCTTCTGTAAAGCTTGCAACACCACAGGCTTGATGGTTACCATAGTAATCATGTGACAGTTTCTGATGTATAACCTTGAACTGCACGATTGTAAAGGTTCTTCATCTACCTTCTGCAGCGTTTCCAGATTCAAGAGCAATACAATGATAAATGTCCACTATCTAAAAGATATACTCATTGGAATGTAACACATCAGAGAGCAATGCTTTAAATGCAAATTGCACGCTTTTTGCCTTTTTTAGAATATTAAAGAGTCATTTCAAAGACATGAAAAAGAACCACCATGACCTCTGACACCATGATTCTTTGCCGTGGAGATCGTAATTTTCTGTGGGACTAGCTACTGAATATTTAAGTAGTTTGAAACTGAAAATGAGGTAATAAATTCCACTGAAGATAGTCTGAGTAATGCATTGATTACGAAAACAAGCATATATCTGAGCAATTACCAGAGCAGTCAGTCACTTGGTGCCTCATGTTCAATATATTTAGATCATTATTATAACCATTAGACAATAAATTACATTACTTCATTATAGCTAATTGACATCCTTAATATTTTCACAGAGTAACTTGAAAGAACATTGCTATATGGAATAGATATCATAGATAGAAAGAATCTATGTAGCGAAAAAAAAATTCAAGTATGCCACAAAGAAACAGAAAATGCATATTAATGTCTATATTTTATTAGATTTTGGTTTGCCTCTATGTTAGACTTTTAAAGGAAGGCACTGGTAATTTGCCTTTTGTTGCTAAACTATAAACTCCATGTTACTGTGAACAGCAACGGTTTTAAAGAACTACTTCTATTCTTGTTAGTAACCATCTCAGTTCATGAAATATTCCATTTTATTTTATTGGATTGTTTCTGCCCATAGTTCTCCTTGACTGCATGGCAATAAAGGCTGAAAGAATACAGGCTTTCTTGCTTATCAAGCACAGAAGCACCATGCTCTAATTTGTGTATTAGCAACTCCCATGTGGCCCCTACATTATTGATTCTGCCATCTAAATTCTACTGTTTGACAGGAAGGATATTGCATATAGGATTAATAAAATGATCCCCTCAAGCATTTTTAAAGCATTGCTTATACAGCTTTATTTTTGAAAAGATTTTCTTACACACGCATTACAAATCCAAAACATCTCCATGGTACAACATGTGATACAAATGAATATTATTGTCTATCAGTGATTTTGCAGAATGCCTGTTGAGTAAAATGTATCGGGCAGAGATTTTTTTGTAACCTGATAGGAAGGTGTGTACCTTACAGCTGCTTGCTCCATATAATGCGCTATAACATTCCTGTCTGAATAAATGTTGCTTTTTCTATTAATATAAAAAAAAGTAATGACCCGATGACTTAACAAAAAAATTAACATTAAGGCTCATAGAATACTACTTAAAATAAGTGAAAAGACTTCCAATTTCTGTATGGCAGGAACACATCAAAATTCAGAGTGTTTGCTCCCACAAACTGAAAAGACATATCACAAAGGTAATTTTGCAGCTAAGAAAAAATTGTAGATAAAGTAGAAATTTTGTTTTTATCCAATTTATTTAAAAAAACCCAAACCTTAGCTGTGGCCCACTGTAGCATGTTGTTACGAATGAGTGAATACACCAACCTGCTTAATTGAATCTAGGCTGTCTGTTCACACTGCTGGGAATTCATGGATATATCCCATGAGACCATCAAACTGGAAATGCCTTTTGGCTTTCAATCAGATATACAAGGAAGCAAGTTTACATGAAAAAAAAAGACAGTGTTTTAAAAAGTCAGAGGACTAAAGCAGCTACAATAACACTACTAATTAAAAAGTGTGTAATGCCGAAGACAAGAACATTGAAGTTTTCTTATTCCCCCTGCCCCCCACCCCCATTGGCTGTAATGTTTTGAGCCCTAGCTTGGGTATTAATTGAAGTGAAACATGAATTGGGTTGGGCCTATATATATTTATATTCTTCTTTGAAGTCATAGTGATTTTTAAACTCCTTTTTATAAACCAGCATGGTCCACTGAACAGGCTGGGTTCTCAGCATCAGGATGCTATTCCTGCGTCTGCCACTGACCTGTTGTGTGGCCTTGGCTAAGTCACTTATCCATTCTTTGAAAAATGCCTCAAGATCCAGGAATGAAATTTGGTCCGTATGATCTAGGTGTGCCAAAAATTATGTACAACATTCAATTCTAAATGGTAGCTAACCTATACACAGACATAGTAAAGTAGCAACATGCATCCATGTTAGTAATCTAAAGACATGCATCTATATGTAAACAAAGGAATACTGTCACTAGACAGCTGAGAGCTCTATTTCAGGATTTATTAGTAAAAATCAATAAGAACGTGGTTTTACAAAACCTGAGACAGGGCTTAAATGAACCAACTCACAGGATGACACTTGATATTTTTCAGGAGCATAGCCATAATTTGTAGAAGTGCTTTCATAATTTAAAAAAAAAAAATTAAAAAAAAAATCCGTGCTAAACTGTTTGGAGTCAAATATTCCTTGGTAGTGCTTACAATCCAGACATGTTCATAGTTGTGCAGGAGAACCAGAAAGTCACAGGCATTAATCTGTTTTCATTGTCTGGGCTAAAGGCCTGATCCAGAGCTCACTGATTTCAGAAGACTTTTGAAGTCAACAGAAATTCTGTCCAAGCAAGGAGTTTGGGTCTTGGCTCTCAAAGACTTTTTTCTTTTTTAAAATCAAGACTACATTGTGACCAATTACTTAAGGGGTAGTACAGAAGGGCATTACCTCACCACCATATTACATGGTGTCTGAGTAGGCACAACATCGCCTGGAGCTCAGGGGGAGGTTGCATATACACTGCAAAATGAGGACCCAAAATTCATTGACATTAGCTTGTAGATTGTAGATGTAGACAGAATTCAGTCATTTTAACAACATGTCTGCTGGACCAGGTAAGATGACATGGTGGTTAAAAACTCCTGAACTTTATCTATACAATGCTGCACCAGTGGTGAATTTAATTAATGGTACTTATTTTTCTCTTATAGACAAGGCCCAGGAGTGCAAGACTGCATCCCCCGCTTTGAAAAAGATGTGCACTTCCCCTGCCTTTCTTTGGGGGCAAGATCTATTGACCAGTGGGAGCAGAATCACAGAGCCACCCACTTTGAGGAGTCTAGTGGGACTAGACGTAGAGTCCTTATGCTTTCCGAGTGAAGTATCACGACTGTGCTTGGCTAATGTGCAGAGAGGCACAAGTAGTGTGGTGGGGAAGGCTCCTTGTGCCCTTTCCTCCCATCACCAAATGCACATATATAGGTCCCAGCACAATCTGACCCCCTAGGATTTGAACTAGGTAGTCCCTTTAAATTTCTCTGTAACAAAAAATCCAAGTACAGAGCCCACTTTTTATACTCTATGTGTTTTTAGTATAGAACACTGTAATGAATGAAGAAATAAAAGAACATGTTGAGCACCAAAGAATACCTACTAGTCAGCAGAAACTATGGGTCCAATCTTACACTATTAGGCAAAAATTCCCACTAACTTAATTTCTCTATTGACTGAGTAGGGACAGGCTCTGTTAGCTGACAGAGCTGTGTATTGGCATTCATACCATAGTCAGTGGTAGGAACAGATTAAAAATATAATAAGAGATTCAATAGCTAGTGGTCATAATTAATCCATATTGCTATTCAGCCACAGCTACACGCTGCAATATGTTGCTCTAACCACCCTCAAACAGGAAATATTTGATAAATTATTTTAAATCAGAAATATTAATTTAATTTCCTCTAAAAATGACTAATATACCAACTATGTTACACAGACAGGCTGTTTCCTTTTTCTCTTTCCCACTTCTTCTGGGCAAAATGGACCTTTTCCTCACAGGCCATCAGAAGGGAACAGAAACAGTCTCTGATTTTGAATTGAACACAATAGGCAAAGTTGGGTTCTGATTTCTCAGTGCAACAACAGCAACCAGGGCTGGCTCCAGGCACCAGCACAGCAAGCAGGTGCTTGGGGCAGCCAATGGAAAGGGGCTGCACGTCCAGCTCTTCAGCTGTCCCTCTTGGAGGGAAGGACCTGCTGCCAAATTGCAGCAAAAATGCTGGAGCCGGCCCTGACAGCAACCTGCCATTTCTAAGCAGCAATGCTTGCTGACATCACAAATCATTTTAGTGTCATTTTGTGCACCTTATTTATCAGTAGCTATTTAAATGATGAGGCATTCAAGAAAAGTACATGATAAACCAGGTCTTTGTCCATAATTCTGGCCATTCTTTAGAGACTTGGGAGCACTCTGTAGTGTTCTTAATTCTGAGCTACTGTAGAATGCTCTTCTCAATCAAATCTTATTTATCATGCTGTAGATAATAAAAATAGTTCCTTGCACTGTGCATCCAATTACATCAGATCACAAGATGCAATGTGAAATATAAGCTGACAGTGAAATGTAGCCATCGCACTGAATAAAGGACACACAGAAACTGTTAGCATTTTTCCTTTGCAGGTAGAAAATGCTGACATTAGCAAAATAACTGCTTGCGGGTATCCTGCTGACTAGTCAATATAGTTTGGTTAACGTGGTACATCTCAGCACTGACATTTGACATGGAGAGCAAGAGACAGACAGTGCCAGTTAATAAGAGCACACTGGTGGCGGTTAAAAGAGACCAGTGCAGGGCTAGCACTCCATCCTCAACCAATAGAGAAGCTCCTCTCAATCTTTTATGGTGCTACATTTCCCTGACAGAAGCAGAACTTATTAGTAAAACACGGTGGTGCATGGAGGAGAGGGAAAAACATACTGCCTTCCTTGCAAATACTGTTCCTAGCAGGGACCTTATAGTCCCCTCCCTCCCCAAGGACTGTTCCTGATGGAGCCTTTGGAACAGGGAATGGAAGAAACACCCATGGAACCTGTCTCCTCTCTTGCATGACTGTTTCCACAAGAAGAACAAGAACAGTAATTTTCTCCCAATCAGCAAAATAGGGGTGAGAGAAGGAGAAAGACAAACTAGGGGAGAAGGAAATCACCCAAAATTAAACATATAAATATGAACCATCTCCAAGGGCAGTAAAAGCTGTAATAAAAACTGGTAGGTTCTCTTGCACGCAGTGATTTGCCTCATCATGTGAGACTAACTGAGGCACTCGAGTTAGCAGGTGCGGCCAAAGCATTCCTGGCAGTGGATCTTGGATTTGAAATTCATTCTGCATGTTGATCCAAAATAGTCCAAATATACTGGCATTTGTGGGACCTGGTCTTTTCTGTCCACTTCCGTGTATTTGAGTGCTTGATTAAATTTTGCACATGTACTCTGAGCCCTATTGAAGACTGTATTTTATTAAAACAAACAACTGTATTGTGGCTAAAAAAGAAAGGCTCTCCAGCTGAGGAATATACCACTAGCTCATTATTTTACTGGTATTAAACCTCAACGCCACCTATATAAAAATGTGCATCAAATGATCTTGCCCTTTCAAAATTTGAATTAGACCCCTACTCCTGCCATGAACTCTGCATGGTGGACATAGCCAAAGTGGAGCTTTAAGAAGATGCAAAGAAATTAATCTTAATGAAGAAATTCTATTCTCCACTATTGCTATGTAAATTTTTCACCTCATTCTTAATTGTAATGGAGTTGAAAGTCTGAAAACCTGCTGAAATACACATAGATATCTTATAGGCAAACTGATAAGAGAAATACTTATATGGGAGAAACAAATAGCATTAGAGATAGAAAGAAAGATAAGTGGACATGTTCAATTATATTTGAGCGTTACTGAAAATATACATGGGCTGGAGGCAACAGTTTAGACTCAGGGTCTAAAGATGCGGGGGAGAGGGGAGTATCAGACAGAACAAAGATTTGAGAATAAAGCAAGAGAGAATCAGAACAGAAGAGTTGAGGACACAAAATCATAACATAGTATTAGCTGTCCACTTCAGACTATCAATAAGTCAACAACTAAATTCCATGTACACACAGGCACCAACCAAGTTATAAAAAATAAAATAAAATAAATGCATATTACTCTGTTTCTGCAAATGATTTAGATAAGCACCATAGTCACAATGGAGAAACAGTATTTGATGCTATGAAAAGCAAAAAAAACCTTAGCTGTCTTCATTTCCACTGCTCTGAAACTGGTATAGTATGTTTGCTCACGCTTCAAAAGCTTTAACATTGGAGAAGTTGAACAAAGCAGGGCAAAAAATGAATGGAATAAAACTGACTCAAAACCAGTTCACTTTCATCTGACTCTGAAGAGATTTCCCTGTAAATGGAAAGTTCCATTCTCATTCAAGCTCTGAATTTTTACTCTAATTTTTACAGCTTCACTGACGTTGCACTGGAGCAGTATTGTGAAGTGCTAGCACATTCTTTGTTTCCCTACAGACACCTAATTTTTCTAAAGCAAAAAGTCTCAGAAAGATTATTTCTGCTCAGTCACCTCCTTTTCCTTTTATGCTGCATGTCTTTTCCCAGCAATATTGAAAGGCAATAGCTATGCAAAACACCGTACAAAACAATTACACAAACTGCCATTCTATAAATATTAAAATAATATGAACTGTGTTTTCAAATACATTTTCCTTATCTGATGCTTAACATAATACAAATACTTGAAATATATATTTCATCATTCAGTACATGAAACATTCCAGCACCTCAGAATAATTCCTTTTTGTTTTTAAAATTCAGTATTGCTATGCAACTACTTATTATGTTTATTGAAAATAAGACAAAGTCAGCATTTTGGGAGTCATACAAATGCGCAGTTGATGTTTCTGATTGCTTACGGTACCAAAATCACTTTAAAAGTTATCCTACGACCACTTAGTTTATTGTCTGCTGATTTTTAAACTATAATTTTGAAATAAAGAAGAAAAAACATAGAAAGACTTTTTAGTGAAAGTATATACTTTTTGGTTATGGCTTCAAATTACCATATAAAGCAAATTCTTCTTGCTAATAATACAGTCAGCACTTGAAAAGTACAATAACTTCAGAGCCTTTCACATTTTTCTGACCAGAATACTATTATCTCAGAAATTCAGAAAATACTGAGCTACCTGAGATGTATTATAGAAAATTAAAATGTAGTAAATAGGGAATGGGAGTTTCATCAAAATTGGTCATGCATAAATCCCTCAAAATATTTGCATGGCACTGTTATTTGTTTGGATAATATAAACCGGGGTGGCTAGAAGAGCACATGGAAAACCACTCTGAATTACGAAACCAACTGTAGTACTGACTCAGTTGCATAGTACACTAATACGCTGACCATCTATACTCAAGGGATTGTGGTTAAATTTTCGATGGCGCTGGCTGGGCCAGGAATCACAAATAGATGATATATGCATAGAGAGATAGTAGATTTCTTTTTTCCACTATATTCCTGTGGGTTTGAAAGAGAAGGAGGCAGTTACAGTGATTTAGCAATAAGAAGCAGACTTTCTCCACTGGATTATGACTTTCATCTGGATTTACATGGAAATTCATTTTAAGGTTTCTTATGTTTTCAACTTATCATTGCAGGAGGATGAGTTCTTGAGGATAAACAAGCAGTGTAATGTCTTTCAGAAATTTGGCAGAAAAATATTCTATCTTGAGATTTATTTATTTTTTAAAAGACAGTTACAGTATTTTACAATTTTAAAATAAATCTTTTACTCACTGTTCCTTGCAATGACTGCTGAATTGTTTTAGATCAAAATTTTCAAAATAATTAGGGATTTGGGGTGCCCCAATTTGAGGCCTGATTTTCAGAGGATGGGTATATGTCACTTTCTGAAATTCAGGCCTCTATAAGATGTCTGAAGTAGACCCCCCAAAATTAAGGTACCCCAAATCACTAATCACTTTTGAAACTCTTGTCCTTAAACCGTAATCTCTTATTGCACACACACAGACAGGTTATTGTATAGCTGAATCATGAATGTTGGGCATTTTAAAAAAATATTCAAGAAACAATAGTATTTGAATAGATAAAGCAACATTTTCAGAATACGCCTCTACATCTATATCCAAATTTTTGCATAAGAAAGCAATTTCCATTCACATATCAGGTAGTTTTATCTCTAACTATCTGTTTGGTGAATGCAGTTGTTGTAGAGCCTCACAAACATTTGCAAATGCAAAACTACTGATGCAAAATATAGAGGCTGGTTTGCAGGGGCGGCTTCAGGCACCAGCATGCCAAGCTGTCAAGGTTTTTTTCCCCACTTTGAACTTTAGAGTAAAAATGTGAGGGACCTGCATGACCCTTCTAAGATTAATTCCTAGCTTAGATCTGGTACTGCTGCCACCAGCCAAAAATATAGTGTTTGGCACACTTCCTGTTCCCCCAAAACCTTCCCTGGGAAACCTAAGACCCAAACCCCTTGGATCTGAACACAACGAGAAATTAACCTTCCCCCTCTCCTTTCCCCCCACCAGTCCCTGGTGAGTTCAGACTCAATCCCTTGGATTTTAAAAACAGGAAAAAATCATCAGAATTTTAAAAAGACAGTCTTTAATAAAGAAAGAAAAAGTAAAAATTATCTCTGTAAAAATCAGGATGGAAAATGCTTTACGGATATTCAGATTACATATAGACTAGAGGGACATCCCCGCCCACCCTTAGATTTCAAGTCAGAAACAGAGGTAAAATCCTATCCAGTAAAAGGAAAAGGATTCACAAGTTGAAAGAGAACAAACATAAGACTAATCCGTCTTGCCTGGCTATACTTACAATTTTGGAAACATGAAGACTGATCAGAAGATTTGGAGAGCCTGGGTGTAACGTCTGTGTCATAAACAGATAGCTAAGGGTTAATTCTCTTTCTACCTGTAAATGGGTTAACAAAACAGGGACCTGGAACACCTGACCAGAGGACCAATCAGGAAACAAGATACTTTCAAATCTCAGGAGGGGTAGCCTTTGTTTTGGGTTTTGGGTTTGGCTGTTCTCTCTGGGTCCTGGACAGGACTAGAGGTGCAGCCAGGTTTTCTGCAATCTCCCTGCTACAGTCTCTTATCTATTCACATAGTGAGTAAGTAAAAGGCGGTTAGTCTTTTTTCTTTGGTTTTCTTTATGAGCAAGATGTGTAGTTTCCTGGGAAATATTTTAAATTGTATTTTTCCTGGATAAGGCTGTTTATCCTTTGTTATAAGCTAATAGACCTGTAATATGTTCCATCTTGATTACAGAGACAACTTTTATGTTTTTTTTCTTTCTTTTTATTAAAAGCTTTGCTTTTAAGACCTGTTTGATTTTTTTCCTAGTTAGGCTCAAGGGGATCTGAGTCTGTAATCACCCAGGAAACTGGTGGGGAAAAAAGAGGGAATTCTCTGTGTGTTAGATTCACGGGTGTTGAATTACCCTAATTCTTCCTGGGTAATACCTAGGGAGGGAAACTGGTTTTCATTTCCTTTTGTTTGTTGAGACTCAGGATCGGAGTTCTTGGGTCCCAGGGAAGGTTTTGGGAGACCCGGAGCTAATCACGGGCGCTCTCACTCAAATTCCTGATTGCCGTGGCAGCAACTAGCAGATCAAGCTGGTCCATCTACAGCTTACCGCAGGATTCATGCTAGTCATCCCTCATTTCTGTGGACGCTAAGGTTCAAGATTGGGAAACGAAATAACTGTGACAGTCTGGTCCTGCTTTGTCCCCAGAGCGAAAACGCAAAACATAACAAACACAAACAAAGACTTCCCTCAAACGTATTTCTGAAAGTATGTTGTCCCCATTGGTCCTCCTGGTCAGCGTGTCAGCCAGGTTCACCTGAGCCTATCTAACTTTACAGGTAAAAAGAGACCTTTAACCTTTTAATCCAATTGTTTATGAACAGAGTGCGTGGCTTTTGGGGAGCGGCAAAGCCACTTGGGGACCAAGACTTGGCCTGGTTGCTGTGGGGCTGCATGCGCAAAGGCTGCCTTTCCCCGCGCGCTCTGCCTGCGGAGCAGTCTGCTGCGCCTCCCCACGCAGCTCAGGCGACCTCCCGCAAGACGTGCCTGTGGAGGATCCGACTGGTCCAGGCTTTGGCAGACCTTCTCGCAGCAAGCCCACCATGAAGGCAACCCTGCCTGCCATGCTTGGGCAGCAAATGCCTAGGATCCGCCCCTGACTGGTTTTTGAAGCCACTGAACGGCCAGTTGAAATTTTGGGTCAATTAGTGATTCTTAGGTCCTTGGGATTTCAAAGTTAAAGATTTCACCAGAATCTAGTCCGCTTAGACTCCAATCCAACAAGAGCATACAACCATTGTACACCATCTACTTAATTTGTAAGAATTATTTTTGAATCAGGGATATAGGCACAACTCCGGGGCTGGAGGCATCCCATGAGGAAAAACTGATGGTGCTATGCACCACGGACTCGGAACTACCGCCCCCCCCGTCTCTCCTCCATGAAGCCACTGCATCCAGTGCGTTCCCCCCCCCCACACAGCTCCAGTGTAAAACAGCCGTTTCATGCCAGCAAAGCGCTGGCGGGGGGAGGGAAAGAAGGGGGAATGCAAGCATGCTCTAGGGAAGAGAGTGGGCCAGGGCAGAGATTATTGGAAGAAGGAGTATCAATATAAGGAGGCAAGGGAGGGGGAACCAGTCTCAGCGGCAAGGTACTCAGTAAGCATACCCAATCCAATTTTGAACCTTAGCGTTCTGCTAAAATGTGAGTGCCTTAGCATTATAACCCTGCCAAGTCTTCCAATTACCAGCTTGGATCCTGATAGCGGCTGCGCCACCAAGCCAAAATATTCATGTGTTGGCTCACTCTGGTCTCCCAGAACTTCCCTGGGGGACGCCGAAGACTCTCAGATACCCTGAGTTTTACCACAAAGGGAAATAACCCTCCCTCTCTCTTGTCTTCTCTTTACTTCCTCACAGGCCTTCCCTCGTGCGGTTATTCCCTGGCAGATTATGTACTTAACATCCTTGATTAAACAAAACGAGAGGGCATTTACCTTCCACCTCTCTTCTCTTTTCCCGCGTCGCCTAGTCTCTGCCCTGAGAGTATGCTCGTTAATCCTTGGCAAAACGGGATGCTATCTCTAGAGCCTCACTTAGAACGAAATCCAACAGGTTTGAAAAGAAAGTTTATAACTAAAAGAAAGATTAAGAACATAAAATGGTCTCTGTGATCAAGATAACAATATACGGGTCAATTGTTAAAAGAAAAATATGAATAACAGCCTTATTCAATAAAGAAATACAACTTTAAAACATCCCAGCAACTACAACACATGTACAATACAAAAAAAATAAAAGCTCATTGTTTTTCTACCTTTGTACTCACAACTTGGAAACTGAAGATTAGAAGCTTGAAGATAGAAAGATCCCTCTCATAGCCGAGAGACAGACAAAAGACACACACAAAGGGGACACACACCCAAACATTCCCTCCCTGAGCTTTTTAAAAATCCGGTTTCCTGATTGGTCCTCTGGTCAGGTGTTTGGTTCCCTTTGTTAACCCCTAACAGATAAAAGAAACATTAACCCTTAGCTATCTGTTTATGACACAAGGACTTTGGGAAGGGGTTGGAATGGGGGCAGGGGTGGGGGGGGGAAGGGACAGGGACAGGGACAGGGGCGAGCACCCATCAGCACAGGTAGAAGTTGGCACCTATGTTCAGGGAGGTTACTCACATGCTTGAAGTTATGCATGTGCTTAAGTGTTCTGCTGTACTGAGGCCTGAACTCCCATTAGAAGTATTGCTAACCTCAAGAGATCAAAACTCATGAGATTTTATAAGCTGTCACATCATGTTTTTCAGTCTGTTTTCGACTTTTAAACTTCCCTCTACTTCTCTGCCAATGCATGTGTCATAATTTCAGGTTGCCAAGTCCATTTTTAATGCACACGAAGATTCATGCCTCTCCCTGGCTGCTTAGAAAGAGACTCCATTTGCCCTCTCTTCATCCCTAAAAAGAAGGGCTGGATGGTAAATAGTTTGAGAATCACTGAACTAATTAATGCATCAAAATTCACACTTGCACGTAGAATTTATATTACTTTTTAAGGCTGATGAGTTACAGATATACATATTAAAGAACTTTACACTAACTCCTGCTTTCTGAATTTCGCTCAACAAGGTGCAGAGGAATGTGCCGGGTAGGAGAGTCTTATAAAAATCAGTATTGTACATTGTATACAACAGCAGGAAAGAAATATGCTGTTATTAAATATGAGTACATTTTTATGTTTATTAATACTGCAAGAAATGAACAGATGACATTCACAAATACATGACATAACTAATCAATGTTGGCTAATGGGCACCCCAGGGGTAACCAGCATCCTTAGAGAGCACGGTGTTATATCATCTCCCTTCATTAAATTTTTTTTTTTTTGAAGTTCAGTGTTGAAAGTATTTGTAATATTCCAAAAATGAACCTATATTGACAGTGTTTCTATGTAAAAACTTATATCAATATTTCATTTGAACGTTTCAGTAAAAACCATATAGGACTGGTTTAGCCACAAGAAACAATACTTCCCTGATTCCTTCTGCCCCAACATTCCGACACACTTATCTGCTGGATAACGAGTAGCACTCCCTCCTACCAACCAGCCTGCCTTCCCCTGCTCTGAACCCCCTCCACTTCATTTCCCATCCCATTCTGCTGCACATCTTAAACCTACCTACTACTTCCCCTCACTCTCCCCATACACCATTCTCAGTATATTTGCTGCTCCTCACAGTCCTTGTGTCCTGTCTAGTTAGAGTGACAGCCATCTCACTGTGGGTCTGATTTTAATATAAGGTTGCAAGAAGTCTGGTTTTCGACTGGTACGCCTGGTTGAAAAGGGACCCTGGTGGCTCCAGTCGGTACCGCTGACCGGGCCATTAAAAGTCTGGTTGGCAGCGCAGTGGGGGCCAGGGCTAAAGCAGGGTCCCTGCCTGTCATGGCTCTGCACAGCTCCCAGAAGCAGCAGCATGTCCCCCATCTGGTTCCTACACGTAGGGGCAACCGGGGGCTCCATATGCTGCCTCTGCCTCAAGCGCCAGCTCTGCAGCTCTCATTGGCCAGGAACCACAGCCAATGGGAACTGCAGGGGCGGCACCTGCAGATGGAGCAGCATGCAGAGGTGCCTGGCCACAACTCCGCGTAGACGCCAGAGAGACATGCTGCTGCTTCCAGAAGCTTTCTGAGGTAAGAGCCACCTGCAGCATCTATCCCTGATGCCCTCCCGCACCCCAATCCCCTGCCCGAGCCCTAGCCCTGACCCCCTCACACTCTCTGAACCCCCGCAATCCCATCCTGGAGCCCCCTCCTACACACCAAACCCCTCATTTCCACCATACCCCCAGAGTCCATACCGCCAGCTGGAGCTCTCACTCCCCCACTGCACCCCAACCCCCTGACCCAGCCCTGATTCCCCTCATGCTCTCCAAACTCCCCACCCCCAGAGCCTGCACCCCCCAGATGGAGCCTTCGCTCCCCACACATACCTCATCTCCCTACTCTAGCCCATACCCCCTCCCACCTCCCAACCCCCTGCCTCAGTCTGGAGCCCCCTCCCATATGCCAACTCCCTCGGCTCCACCCCTCAGCCCCCTCCTGCCCCTCAGCCCTGGCCCCAGCCCAGACCCCACACCCCTAGCCAGAGCCCTCACCCCCTCCCACATTCCAACCCACTGCCTCAGCCCAGAGCCCTCTCCCACACCCTGAACTCCTCACTTTTGGCCCCACCCCAGAGCCCTCACCCCCTCCTGCAACCCAACCCCGAGTCAGCCTACTGAAAATGAGCGAGTGAATGAGGGTGGCGACAGCAAGCAACAGAGGGAGGGGGATGGAGTGAGCAGGAGCAGGGCCTCAGAGAAAGGGTAGGGCAGGGGCGGTGCAAGGGTGTTTGGTTTTGTGCAAGTAGAAGTTGTCAACCCTACTTCAGTATCACTGAAAATAGGGGAGGTGGCACTGTAGCCAACTTTATAAAGGACAGCTTTGCTTCCACATGTAGACAGACCATAGGAAAATGGTAGCCATCTTGTTGTCTTCAGCCCTATTGATCATAATCAGAGATGGTGGCCATTTTGACTTAGAGACAATTTGTGATCCCCAACTCACTAGTGTTGTTATAAAAACCATGAGCATTGACAATACTATATTAGTATCAGATGAAAATTTGCTATATTAAAGAAACCAGAGGAGAATAGGTCAAATGTGAAATTGTATGGACTTTTCACACAGATGGAGAAGAGAGAAAAGGCAAATGTTGACATATCATTCTTGACAGTGTCCCTTTAACATCAATGTAATTAAACGTGGTTTTTAAATTTTACAGTGATGAAAGGCTTATACTAATAACCTATGTCACATTGCTTCTATCCTGATTGAGCTTCCAATCATTGCATGCTATGGGAACAATATGATGCCATTACAGTCAGGGTAATATTTTACTGTTGCTGTATAAAACTGACTATGACCTTCAACTCCAGAACACTGAAATTTTCATCTGCAAGTGGTATTTTTGTGTGTGTATGGATATCTATTACACACACACTTTCCAGTGTTTACAATTAGAAAGCAAAATGGCATAATTCTGGTATCCACATGTTCAATATACCAATGCGATTTAGAAAGGTCAGCACAAACACAGTGAAAAGCAAGGACTTTGGCCTGCTGGGTTTTTCTTCCCTTTAGTCCAAAAGAACTATTATGTACCAAGAGATTTTACAAGAATAAAATAAAAGCCATTTTAGAATGACTGTAGTACATCAGAGGCAGAGTGCCAAGATTACAAAGTGTGCACCAAGTTGTTATGGTAACTAAACTGCAGCTTGTTGCATAAAACACTAGCTGTTCAGCCCTGGGATTGTGTTTAAATTCAACTGCTATACATTCCTACCTGGCTGAACAGACTAGATCACCAAACTGCCAGATGAGATCTGACTCAATTGGCAATCTCGACTGTAGAAAAGAAGTCTAGTACCCGCATCATGTAACGAGTGCATTGCTTCACTCCCATGGATTTTTCACATCAGCCCCAAGCTCACCAGTAGTGGAACGTGTGGGAGGATGGACTGCAGCTGACTCTTGTTTAATGAGCATATTAGAAAAGACATGAGAATGATAATCTCTGAAAGTCACCATCACAAAATATTATCTCACAGTGTCTCCAGGATATTTTGATTAAATTGCATAGAAAGGTTGAAATCCCAATTTTAAGCATGGTAGAAAGGGTGCAGCTAGATTCATCTCACACCCAATAAGACTAGCACACAGGTTCTTACCACTAAGACAGAGACTATTCATTGTATCATAAAACAGAAGTTAAAGACCTTCTAATTTCTGTCTCCTGCCAATGTAGGATTGTTGTTTTTAATAATGCATACATGGAAATACACTGTCTCTACTATTACCTTGTCCTTCCTATCTTCTCTTCGCCACTGTGTTTGTCCATTTATACATCTGTGGTATATCATCTAAATCCTGTTGTGAGCTCCGTGTGATAGGGTGGAGTTTGTATTATGCCTAGTACAATGAGGGCCTTAATCTCTGTTGGGAGTTCATAGGCACTGTGCAATGGAAATTAATAATCTTTTCCAGTGTTTGTTCAAGCTACTTTATGACAAGATATTTTCTTCACACTGCAGGTCCAATTTGACCTTTAAACACACAATTCCCACTAAGATAGGTGGGAGCTGCAAGAAGGCCCTGTCTGACATCTGTGAAAATAGCGTGCACATATTCTTCCTGGCAGACTTCTGGAATGGTCTGAAAGATTACATTCCAAAATTACTAGATTTAATAAAATCAGCGTGACTGCTTGGAACTGGAGAACCAAACAGCTGTAATGGACCTGCAAATGAGATGCATTATTTACACTCTGCAAACGACTGGATCCCTCTGTGAGAAGACAGGTAGAAGTAGACCAGAATGGAGTTAGCCCATAGCCAGCCTGGCAGTGCAGTAGCAGTGAAATGTGCTACCAGGTGGGGAATCAGAGAACATCCCAGGTACACATAGCATTGTTGGCATCTGGTGAGGAAGGAGATTCTTAAAGTGGCATGTTAAGGCTCCTTGGGTGGGTGGCAAGTTGAAGAAAATAAAAGGGCTAGAAATGGAAATAACTGAAGGACCCACCCAGACATCCAAAGTACAGTGCTCCCAGGTGTCCTGCATGCGGGGAAACATTTTCATCATTTTCCCAGCCATGTGCTGCCACATGGTACAGATAGATGAGTCTGAGTTGTTTTCTCTGATAGGTATTCTCTTTGTGTAACAGTACACTCATCAATCTTAAATGTATGACATGAGAGAGCTGTTCAGATAGCTCACTATTACTGGGTGAGAAAGGGGACAGACGGAAAGAGGAGAGAGGAAAGGCTAGGGAAGAGAGGGAACAAAGGATGCTTTTAAACCTGAGTATTACCCCTGAACTCTGGCCACTCTCCTCTGACTAGGAGAAAGGCACTTTTTTCAGTATTAGGTATTAGCCTTGCCTTCTTTTATAATAAAACTGTTAAGAGAGAGAGAGGCTATTGCATTAGGAGAGTGGGAAAAGATGGGGCTGTTATCAGTGTGATGAACGGGAGAAAAATGGGATGTTTTCCTTTCAATATTCTAAAAAAAATGAACTATTGCTGTTTTTTGTAACCATAAAGAGCCCTGGATCCCTACATTACAGTAAATGGCAGCAAACACCCATTGTTTGCTGCTGTTCAGCCCTCCCATTGCTATAATAAAATGTGCTGAATTTTAAAGGAGGAAAAAACTGCTTTGCATTATCGCCCTGTTTCCTTGAGTGGAAAAGCGTGTACAAGTTTTGAAGGCACTTAAATGACTTAGAAGCCCATGTTGGCATAGGGACTTGGGCATTTGTGTCACATGACAGTAGGGAACCCAATGTCTTTCAGTGGAATGCACAGAAAACCAAGGCGCTCTTTTTGTGGGAAACTATAGTTGGGTTTTAAAATCAGCCAGAATTGGATTGTGCAGCTAAATCCTGAACACCTTTTCTCATGTGCATCATCCCACTGAGGTCTTGGAAGATGATCTAATGGTACCTTCTGGCCTTAAAATCTATGAAAGCAGGATAGGCCCTGAGTGATGCAAAAATATTATGAATGTAGCTGCAATTCACCTGGGTTGGGGTTTTATTACAAATTCCATATTTGAGCCAGGCCCAAGGTCATAAACACAGGCTAAACTTTCAGCTAATATTATTTTTATTATTTACATAGTTGTCAGATGTATGCTTGGGGCTTTGCAGAACAAATATAAAGGCATGGTCCTTGCCCTGAACAACATACAATCTATTTTAGTTCTGACACAGTAAGTGAGAGTAAAAAAACAATAGAATGAATGGGGTGAGGAAGAATATCGGTTACAGTAGTCAGATCAAGTATTTGCACATGTTGATGGTTCCATTAATTTCTTGTAAAGTCACTTTAATTCACTGCTAGGACACAATGTAAAGAAGATGCTGTTTTTGAATGCATTTGAATGAGAAGACTGTGCCTTGGGGAAACATGGATAGAGAGGTAATCCCATGCACTGTGGGAGCATAGATAAAGGCCCAGAGAGGTGAGCTGAAGAAACAACAAAGGTACCATCTTTGAAAATTAGGCCCTTATATAGGGGCCTAATTATTGATTTAAGTGCCTAATTCTAGGCAACCAAATTTACAAATGGTGGCCTTAAATGACTGAGCCAAATTCACTGTTAACATAGGGCTTGATCCTCCAAGACTCTGAGCTCTGTGGCCCAGATCCAGACAAACACTTAAGCATGTGCTTAACTTTGGAGTCAGTGGAACTATGAATGTGCTTAATTTTTTTTTCTGTATTAAGGCCACAGTGTTCAGCATCTTGCAGGATCAAACCTCTAGACAGGTACAAATTCATTCACGTCAACTGAGTGGTGCCTCTGAGTAGCAGAGATTTCAGCTCATTGAGTATATTCGTCTCTGCAGTGCAACTAATATTCCCCTTAAATGTGCCTTTGGCAATCAAGATGCAAAAATTCTATTTGCATTATTTCAGCACAATTTGCAGAGTTCACCAAATTCTACATGAAAAAAAGATTAAAGGATATTAAAGGGGGGGGGAATGTAGCCCCCAAAGAGAAAGGGTGACATTATAAAGCCTCATCCTAATAATCTTTTGATAGGGTGCAGATGCAGCAAGGACCAATCCACATTTGATCACCTGGCATACAGATCAGAACACTATTGCATTCAGCATTCCTTTAAAACCAACCTATTCAGAAGGTATTGCAATACAATTGCCAAGTGGAAAATAGTATTTTAAACCATTATCTTCAGTGCTGCCACAAGAAAAATCTTTAAAATAAAAAGTGTCTGAAGTGTCTCTAATGCATCCATAATTATGACATATCTTAGATGTCTGGTATATAATTAAGACTCAATTTCTCTGCCAAGTTGACTACTGTCTGTAACAGGAGCCAGTGGAAACACTGGATACTGACCCCTACTCTCTGACAAGGCTGGAAACTTTTGTAACCCCCAAATTGTCAATTCTTGCAATTTTATCACCAATTTCAAGACAGCAGATGCTTTTAAAAACTGTTTCATGACCTCCTCATGTCTTGCTAACTTTTGCCGTTATTCAAAATGGCTCGTGCCTCCCACTATTTACAATGGGACTAAAGCCACGGTCTGCCATTAAGGGAGATGGCTGCCCTTTATTCCTCTTTCAGAACAGCAGCCGTGTTAGTCTGTATCCACAAAAAGAACAGGAGTATTTGTGGCACTTTAGAGACTAACCAATTAATTAATAAATTTGTTAGTCTCTAACGTGCCACAAGTACTCCTGTTCTTTATTCCTGTGGTTGTCTCAGGCAGAAGATAGTAAGGCAGTGAAGAGGAACATGAGATGAGGAGTGAGAATGTGAGCTGTAATACTGGGGACAAGCATGTTTAAGAATAATGGACTATGTGGGGAGAATGAAGAGAGAATGTATACAGGGGAGAGATGGAGACCAGGAATGGGCTAAGAGGATGGGGCAAGAGATAGGTCAGTGATGAGAGAGAGTGGAAAGGGATAGAATGGAAAGTCTCTAGCCCAAGGGTTAGAAGGAGTTAAGTGGAGTACCATTCTGATTAGCCAGTTGGGTGGCCTCATTTTTGTGAGTACATGCAAGGTTGAATTTTGAACCTGAAATAATCACACACAAACTGGGGGAAGGTCTGCCCCCTAACATCTCAAAAGGCAGATGAAAAACAATGTAATTTTTTTAATCTCAGGAGTTTTAGGACATGGACTCATGATTTTTGAACATTTGGTATTGGCAATACTGTAAGTCAACCCAGGTCTTATGATTGTGCCAGGAAATAAAAAATCAGCCAGTTTCAAGCACTTCTGTGCATCACACATCCGTTACTCTCTTCTCCATTCTTTGCTTTGCTTGCCCCACCCTTCTGCTCTTCACACTTCTTGTTTCCCATCCAACCAGAGTTTTCTTCAGACCTCATTACTGAGCGAAGCCTTATTGAGAATGGCAGGTCTTTCACTGTACTCTGAAAATACTCTGGTTTAGCTTCACTCTGCTCTTTGGTAACAAGGAGTTGTACAGTTCAAGGTCTCTCCTGAGAACACTGCCCCGTCCTCCCAAGAGTTTCACCCTGAGCTATATTAGGCGCTGTACTTTTGTCAAGCATACCTATCTTGGCTGCAAATGGAGAAGTTGTTTCTTAGACAATCAGACCCTTTAATGAGCCTGGGATCAGGACCCTGAAGTGTATTTAAAATCCAGCAGAATGTGCAGAGTGTGGATGTGATGTACTCTTGATGGTCTTTCTTCCTCAAAAGATGCTGATGCATGTTATCTAGGTAAGAGTTTCAGCAATGGCTTTCACCTTATATGCAGCTTACTGCACTGTCATGCTGACCTAAATCGGAAGTTACATAAAACTGGATGAATTAACACGTTTTGTCTCACCAACTATGCTGCTTTCAATTGTCCTCAAGGACCCATTTGTCTTCACTTCAGTTACCTTCGGTAGCCACTGGCAGTTCAAATTCCAGCATTCCCACATCTAGCAGTTACATTCACATGCATGTAAACTTCACTGAAAACTCTATCGAGAACAATATAACCTTATTCCCTCAGAAAATCATCAGTCATTCACACTGGTTCATTCTTAGAATGCCTCTATTTTAATTCCATCACTGAAGAAGCTACCTGATCCGGTATATTTCTCTATTATACAATGAAGATGCTACACCATTATGGTGAATGGGCTTCACTCTTGCCATCTACTCCTTTTTTTAAATTTCAACATAACTAAAGTTCAACAGAGACTATGCAAAGAACATGAAGCTGTACTGTACCTAGAGATTTACATAGAGAATAGGAAGGTATGTTAATACAGTTGTATTTTATTGAAAGATATTAAAAATTCCCTGCATAGTATCATTACAAAACATGAACATGTTATTTACATAGAGTTTTTCATCCCAAAGCTTTTTATAAACATACAGGTGGGAGTTGGGAGGGGGAAAAAAAACTACTACAATGCTGACCTCCCTTGGACGCAAGGCTAACAGCCTGGCAGATATCTATTTATAGTATACATATCCATTAGCTGCATGTGTTAAGGAAAGGAGAAAATCTGGCTAAAGACATTAGGTAAACTTCTGCTTTTTCAAGACAGATCTTAGGGTGAGATTTTTGTAGGAACCTAAGGGATTTGGACACTTAATGGAAATTGAATGCCCAAAGCCCTTATGCAGCTTGGAAAATATCAGCCTTAATATTCAGAGTGAGAAGATAGAATCTCAGTTCTTAAGGTCGAAGAACACCACACAGCAAATTGCACTGAATTCAGTTAATCTCTCTTGGAAAGATGACAGTGAGTCATTTATGAAAAGGGCAACTTGTTATCCTGGAAGTTAAAATGTAAAATATACTATTCAAATAGACTAAGACTCAACCCAACAAATGTATCCTACACAAGGCATAGGCCCAATCCTGCTCTGAGATGGCATATGGTTCTCACTGGAGTCAACAGGGTCTCATGCTTTTATGTAAGGACAGACTTCTGTCCTATGTTTATATGAAAGTTCACTCAAAAAAGCATAAATAAGGAGGGTCTGAACAAACAAACAAACTCCAGGAACATAAAAAGCAGGAGGAAACATAATGAAAGCTTTTCATGTAGCCAAACATATTATACGCTGCAAGATCATCCTCCTAATTCATGGAATTCAGCTAATCCTCTCGATGAATGCAGCATGTGTTGCTCTCCAAATGAAATTGTGTAGGCTCCAAATAAGAGGCAGTAGGCTACTTCTATAAATGCAATCAAATGACTGTCAGTCTGAATAATACCATTCGATTTTCCCCTTTCTGTAAACAAGTAAAATAAAGAGAAATGTTTCACCAGAAGTGTTTCTGTATTGTTGAAAAGCCAAAGGAAACCTTTCCCCAAAATTATTTCAACTATAAATCAAACATGAAAAAAACACGTTCAAATCAAAGGTTAATATCCCAAGGTCTTTAATGTATGATTACCACCAACCTCCTTCCCATTAGCATGATCTGCTCCTTCTTGTCTTTCAAACACTCCCTTGGACTAGTCTTGCCTTCTGTCCCACTGATTCATATGATTGGAAAGTAGTAACTCTTTAGCACTCAATCTTCAGAACACTGCTGTACAGAAAACATGATTTGACGTCTGTTCCAAAGTCGAGAAACCTGATCACTAGTGAGAAGCAACAGCATCATTTCTTCTCTGAAGAGTTTGTCGGGTTAATTTTGAAAGATCATGGACCTGGTCTCACTTGCCAGAGTTACAAAACAAAAGCTCCTCCTCTAATGTCAGTGTAGTTACACCAGTTTAAAACTGGTGTGAGCAAGAGGAGAATCAGGTATTCTGGACCAGATTCTGATTTTAGCGATAATTACGTTAATCCAAAGTAAATCTGTTGATTTAAATAAAGTGGCTGCAGATTTGTGCCAGTGCACTAGAGAGCAGAACATGACTCTTAATTTCATCTGAACAATTAATCTCAACAACCACTGTGCTGTTTAGCATGAGTCTCTGTATGGATATACTCTAGTGTTTTGGAGTTAATTTCAAAATGTACAAATTACCTGAAAGAGAGTGTCAGAAAATTAACAATTAAAAGCTTATTTTAAAAATTCCACATTTGTTTTGAAGTAACTTTTTTCAAAAAAGCAAAGAAAACTATTGAACCGGGTGAAGCATCAATCCCTACATCCCATATCCAGAGACTATTGGCCAGTATCTGAGCCAGTTTGAATCCAGCACAATCCCACTGGAGGTATAAAGGGTGCACGTCAACACAGAATTTATTCCTGTATTCTTTCCTTTCAGATGGAAAGGACTCAATGAAATAATACATCTTTTTCATCTCTGACTACTAAGGTCTGATTTTCACAAACCCTTTAGCTGAACTAAATAGGTCTTCATCATGTTATGTAGTAGCAGGAATTTTTTCATGATTTTTTGAGGGGGGGTGGGGAGAAGGATGGTTGGAGGGGGTAGGTTGCACTAACTCACAAAAAGTTGCTCAGACACCACTCTGGGTATGTTTACACTATGAGATTATTCCAATTTTACAGAAACCGTTTTTTTTAAACAGATTGTATAAAGTCAAGTGCATGTGGCCACACTAAGCACATTAATTCGGCGGTGTGCGTCCATGTATCAAGGCTAGTGTCGATTTCCGGAGCGTTGCACTGTGGGTAGCTATCCCATAGCTATCCCATAGTTCCTGCAGTCTCCCCCGCCTCTTGGAATTCTGGGTTGAGATCCCAGTGCCTGATGGGGCAAAAAATGTTGTTGCAGGTGGTTCTGGGTACAGCCTCACCCCTCCCTCCGTGAAAGCAGCAGACAACCGTTTCACACCTTTTTTCCTGGCTGAATTGTGCAAACGCCATAGCACAGCAAGCATGGACCCTGCTCAGCTCAAGACAGCAATCATGGACGTTGTAAACACCTCGCGCATTATCGTGCAGTCTGTGCTGAACCAGGACCTGCAAAATAAGGCAAGGAGGCGGCGGCTACGGCAGCGTGGCGACGAGAGTAATGAGGACATGAACACAGAATTCTGTCAAACTGTGGGCCCCTGTGTTTTGGAGATCCTGATGGTAAGGGGCAGGTTCTAGCCATTGAACGCCAATTTTGGGCCTGGGAAACAAGCACAGACTGGTGGGACAACATAGTGTTGCAGGTTTGGGACGATTCCCAGTGGCTGCGAAACTTTCGCATATGTAAGGGCACTTTCATGGAACTTTGTGACTTGCTTTTTCCCTGCCCTGAAATGCCAGAATACCAAGATTGAGAGCAGCTCTCACAGTTGAGAAGCGAGTGGCAATAGCCCTACTGGAAGTTTTGCAAATGCCAGGACAGCTACCGTCAGTCGGGAATCAATTTGGCCAGTGGGGAAAATCTACTGTGGGGAATGCTGTGATGCAAGTAGCCAAAAGCAAATCATTTAGCTGCTGCTACGAAGGTAGTGACTCTGGGAAATGTGTAGGTCTATGGATGGCTTTGCTGCAATGGAATTCCCTAACTGTGGGGGCGATAGATGGAACCCATATTATCCCTATCCTTGGCACCGGAGCACCAGGGCACCCAGATACATAAACCGCAAGCAGGGTACTTTCCCATGGTGCTGCAAGCCACATGGTGGATCACAAGGACGTTCACCAAACATCCACGTGGATGGCCGGGAAGGGTTCATGGACACCACGTCTTCAGGAACACTACTCTGTTTAAACGGTTGCAGCAAGGGAATTACTTCCCAGACCAGAAAATAACAGTTGGGGATGTTGAAATGCCTGTACGTTATCCTGGGGGACCCAGCCTACCACCTTTGATGCCATGGCTCATGAAGCCATACACAGGCAGCCTGGACAGTAGTCAGGAATTGTTCAACTACAGGCTGAGCAAGTGCAGAACATGGTTGGTCTAGAATATGCATTTGGTCATTTAAAAGGCGCGCTGGCGCACATACTATGACTCTAGCTCACACCTCAGCCAACCAATGTCCCCTTTGTATTGCTGCTTGCGTGTGCTCCACAATCTCTGTGAGAGTAAGGTGGAGAGACCCGTTATGGCTGGGGTGGGAGGCTGAGGCAAAATCACCCAGGGGGGGAGAGGGGGGAGTGGCTGCTGATTATGTGCACGCCAGACACCAAGGCGATTAGAAGAGCACACCAGGAAGCGGTGCGCACATCAGAGAAGCTTGAAAACCAGATTTCATCATGGGCCAGGGTACGATGTCGACTGCTGTGTTTGTTCCCTTGATGAAACCCCCCCTTGATTGACTCATTCCCTGTAAGCAACCCACCCTTCCCCCTTCGATTACAGCTGCTTAAGGAAATAAAGTCACTATCATTTAAAAATCATGTATTCTTTATTAATTCATTAAAAAAGAGGAGAAAGAACTGACAAGGTAGCCTGGGTGTGTGTTTGGAGGCAGGATAGGAGGGAAGGAAAAAGCACTAAAAAATTTTCAAAGTTAATGACAGCGCTTTTGGCTGGGCTATCCATGGGGGTGGAGTGGGCGGCGTGCACCAGAGAGCTTCCCCACGCGTTCTTACACGTCTGGGATGAGGAGTATGGGAACATGGTGAGGGTGGGGTTACATTCAGGGCGCTGCAGCGGGCACTCTGTGATCCTGCCTGCTGTTCTCCTGAAGCTCCACCAGACACCCGGAGCATGTCAGTTTGATCACGCAGAGCCCCAACGAGGTTGCATCCCACCACCGCTTGATCTTCTGCCTTAAACACCCTCTGATCTTCCTGCCACCACCTCTCATCTCGAGCATCCCTCCTGTCCTCACGTTCACTGGCATCTTTCCTGTAATTTGATACCACATCCTTTCACTCATTCAGATGAGCTCTTTCATTGCGGGTCACTTCCATGATTTCTGAGAACATTTCGTTTTGCATCTTTTCTTTCCACCACCTTATCTGAGATAGCCTTCGGGATGGAGAGGGAAGCTTCAAAATTTGCAGCTGCATGAGGGAGACAAAAAAGGGAGAGAAGTATTTAAAAAGACACATTGTACAGAACAATGCTTATACTCTTTCAAGGTGAACAATACTATTCACCTTACATAGCACATGTGATTTCACTACAAGGTCGCATTTTGCATCTTAATATTGAGTGCCTGCGGCTCTGGGGTTAGAGATCTCACAGACTCAGGTCCGGGCAGCAGAATTCAGCTTGCGTGCGGCCATGGTAAGCCATTGTCTTTCGGTTTCTGCAGCCTTCATATACACAGTGCCCTCCTTTCCCAAATACCAAGCAAAGCCCGTTCAGTGCTGCTTCTTTCCTGTTAACAAGCAGCAGCAGAAACCACCTCCTCCATCCAATTCTCTGGGATGATCACTTTACCCCTCCCCTCACTGCGTGGCTGGTATCATGGAAGATCCCTACTAGCCAAATGAGAAAAAGCTCAGCGCCAATCACCTCCCCCAGTCCCCTTGCTTGGCTACCTGCAAGGAAGGATTTATTTTAAGCAACAGGCAAACAGCTCAGTAGGAATGGCCATCTCTGTTCCCTTAATTAAATTCCTGAATTTCAACTAGGTTACCATGAACGATATCACTCTCCTGAGGATAACACAGCGAAATAAAGAACGGATGTTGCTTGAATGCCAGCAAACACCGGACCGTATGCATCTAGACTTTGTCATGCAATGATACCAGATTACTTGGTACATGCAAAGGCTTTTGGAGTACCTCCAGGATAGCTTCATGGAGATGTCCCTGGAGGATTTCTGCTCTATCCCAGACATGTTAACAGACTTTTCCAATAACTGTACTGGCCGTGAATGCATCTCAAGTCCTCAGGGCAAATTAATCATTAAAAAAACCTTGCTTTTAAACCATATTTTATATTTACAAGGGTACACTCACCAGAGGTCCCTTCCATGGCTTCATTGTGTGGGATAGTGGCTTGGGAGGGCTGGGAGGGTAATTCCGTCAGGGTGAGAAAAAGCTCCTGGCTGTTGGGGAGAATGGAGTGCTGTGTGCTCTCTGCAAGTTTGTCCTCCTCCTCATCTTCCCCGTCCGCAAAATCCTCAGGCATGGCTGAGATTACCACCCCCACCTTGGAATCCACGGACAGGGGTGGGGTAGTGGTGGCAGACCCCCCTAGAATTGCATGCAGCTCAGCATAGAAGCGACATGTTTTCGGCCCTGACCCAGACCTTCCGCTTGCTTCTTTGGTTTTCTGGTAGGCTTGTCTGAGCTCCTTAACTTTCACACGGCACTGTACTGAGTTCCTGGTGTGGCCTCTCTGCATCATGGCCTTGGAAATTTTTTCAAATGTTTTTTCATTTCGTCTTTTGGAATGGAGTTCTGTTAGCATGAAATTCTCTCCCCATACAGCGATCAGATCCAGTACCTCCCGTGCGGTCCCATGCTGGAGCTCTTTTTCGATTCTCAGAAGACTGCATTGTTACCTGTGCTGATGAGCTCTCCACGCTGGCCAAAAAGGAAATGAAATTCAAAAGTTCGCGAGGCTTTTCCTGTCTACCTGGCCAATGCATCCAAGTTCAGATTGCTTTCCAGAGCGGTCACAATGGTGCACTGTGGGATACCGCCCAGAGGCCAATACCGTCGAATTGCGGCCACACTAACCCTAATCCGACACGGCAATACTGATTTCAGCGCTACTCCTCTTGTCGGGGAGGAGTACAGAAACTGGTTTAAAGAGCCCTTTATATCGATATAAAGGGCCTCGTTGTGTGAACGAGTGCAGGGTTAAATCGGTTTAACGCTGCTAAATTCGGTTTAAACGCGTGGTGTAGACCAGGCCTAAGGGAGCAATGAAATTTGGGGGGGGGATGGAGGGGCAAACAATGAAAATCAGAGTCAAGATTTTAACTTTGTGTTTAACTCATCCTAGTGTACCTAAGTCTTGCAGCACAAAGTAAAACAAACAAACAAACAAACAAACACACACACTGTTCTTAAACCAATTGATATACCTGCACTCAGCAGGACAGACTGGCAATGGAGCTTTATGTTATGGCTAAATTCTGCTTTTCTGAAAACACATTTACTGAGCAGGAGAATTTGTGCCTTCCCCCAAAGGACTGCACCTTACTCCAAATATGGCTTGTTGGTTTTCACAGGTAGGTATGCATGCATCTGACTGAAGGGATGGCTTCCATAGAGAAGTTCTGATTAATATTATCGGGGTTAAATCATGTTTGTGGTCATAGATGGGTCTACCATATGTGAATCCAGAACACAACTCTTAGTAAGAGTGGTTAGCATTAGGGATGAAATCCAGTCAATGTCCTCAGTGGGTTGGAGTCTCCCCCTGCCGTGGAACCTGCACCATTTTGCTGCAGGTGGATGGGTAGGGCTGGTAGAGAATGCACTGTGTAGCTTAAAGCCCTGTTCCATGTGTAGTAGCATAGAGGCAGTAAGAAAGGGAAGAGTATGGGAAGATCCATCACTGAGAGTCTTACTCCAGTAACATCTTTTTATGGCTGTACCTAGTGACTATGGAAATCCTCACAGGGATTGATAAATGCTGGTGAGAATCATAATGCATGAGATAACTGCTCATTCTGGTGCTCTCAAGGCAGATTTCTGCTGCTCTAAAAGCCAATGCCTCAATATCTGCTAATTAGTCCAGTGTACACTTTCAGGAGATGAGTCAAGGGGCACACCCTGGATTTTTGCATGTCAGAGACGAGGAAAATCAATTTCAATCCCCGAAAGAGTGAATTACGGGTATAGGTCACTGAACACTATCAGTTGTTTTATGCCAATAGACCCTTAAATGGTAATTTTGCACACACAGAAAAAATCTCAGGAAGCAGAACTTCTGCAAATTTCAGTTTCAGTATCTGCTCATAAGAACAGAGCAGGCAAAGGGATGAAAGCATTACATGCATGCCCTCATCCAAACACAACTGGCAGGTGACATTTTTGGCCTACTACTTTTTGAAAGCAAGTTCCAGCTCATTCATTAATTTGAGCATCTGAGAAATCAATGACCTTTTAATTTTCCTCATAACACTGAGGAACAGTATGCAGATGCTATTTTACCCTGTTCTTGCTCATAGCCAAATAAAAATCAATTTGTTTGGTTAGTAAATACCACAGAAGCACATCAAACCACACACGTTTTCTTAGCGAATTAATATCAATTAACATGTTCCATTTGGCATATGGGAACTAAATTCGGACCCTGTGCAAGTCCATTCAAAAGCAGTAGACTTGTACATACTAACATCAGACCTAAATTTGACCTAGAGAGAGTATTCTGTGTCTGATATATATTTAGGATCCAGGATACAAGTGTAATAAAGTACTAATTGTTCTTGCATTAGTCCATATTGTATGCCCAACCTATGTGAAGAGTTCCTGTTGGTACCAATAGTATCTACAATCTAGATACAGGATGACTGCTGTGTTTCTCACAAGAGCAATGGAAAATATCAACAACAGGGATAAGACTAGTAGATGAAGCGGATAGTCTTCCCTTTGGCTGGCCATTGGCTATGGAACTCCTTCCATAAGGCTTATGAACATTCACAAGCCTTTAGCATCTCACCATCTTGGAGCCTGCTAACACCAAAACCGCTGCATGAAACAATTAAGTGAGCTTACTGAGAGAGACAATATCATGACTTGTAGACTGGAGGAGCATGTGAAGAGATTGAAAGTGGGCTGCTTTTACCATCTCACCTCTATTCACAGATAAAACATTGGTCCTTTGAGAGTTCTGAGACACCAATCCTCTTCAAAAAATTTAAAGAAGCAAATGAAACTTCCCATTCTAAACATTACTGCACTCTTTACAGGAAGAGAGCTTTTCTTGAGCACTGTCAAATTATTGTAGAAGAAAAATCTCCATCAACTTCAGTGGAAAGAGTTTTAGAAGAGCAGTCTTATGCTGGAGTTGCTAACCAGAGCTTGGAGTTGTATTATAAACAATAGAATTTAAACTATATTCATCAATTTAAACATGAGGGACCAAATTCAGACCTGATGCGAGTCTGCACAGCTCCAATCACGTCAATGGAATTGCATTCACTTGCACCAGGTCCTTAATTACTAACATATCTAAACTTATATTGAAGTCAAAAATTTCTGAATTAAGAGCTATGTATGATCTTGATAAAATACACAGAGAAAAACTCAGGCCAAGCTGCTTTAGGACTAGTAGGAAAAGAGTCAGATTTCCTTTCTCCCTTCCACTTACTTGAAGTATTTACCTTGAAATTAGGTTGCCAACTAACCTTTTGGTGTTCTTAAGATAGAGGGAATAATATGTATGTATGTATGTATATATAAGGCACACCATATCAGAAGGCATCCAGTTTATCAGGAATAATATAAAGCAAGGACTATACAAATTTTGCTATCTAGTTCTGTCAATGCACTTAATTCCTAACCCCCAACTCATGCTATTTCACTTGTGTGCCCTTATTTGAGGAGAACATCAAACTGTGAGATGACTTTCTGATGGACAAATATCCGGCACAGCAATGAAGCAAAATCACTTTCACTTCTGAGAGTGAGAGTACAGGGGCATTTCCTGCTTTCTGGCTTTTTCCTTTCTCTTGCATGGGTACTCTGGGAATGAACTTTAAGAGTGAATGCTGGGGAGACAGAACAGGAAGAATGCCCTTAAGGAAAGAAGGCCTCCACATTCAGGGTCAGAAGACTGGTATAAACTCCAGGACAGAAGAGTTTTCTATTATTACATTTTTTGATTTCTGGTTATAAAATTAGCCTTTGAAGAAATCCTTTGCTGACTACATTGAGTCTTCTTTCTGCATAGTCAGTCCACTAGTGACCTAACCCAAAATTTGAGTC
Source organism: Chelonoidis abingdonii (assembly GCF_003597395.2). Lineage (NCBI taxonomy): Eukaryota > Metazoa > Chordata > Testudines > Testudinidae > Chelonoidis > Chelonoidis abingdonii. The sequence continues at coordinate 75,095,264 of NC_133769.1, read as the reverse complement.
CATAACTTGGGAGGCAAAGTGCAGTAATCTATTATGCCATCTAGTTCCATATGAACAGTTCTGTTATATGGTGCAAATTTATAGGGAATGTAACAACCCAGAATGGTAGGAGTAAGGGTAATAAAAATCTAAATGCATGGAAGTTCTACAAATCCCACAGATTTTGAGAGTCTTCAGTTTGGGTATTTCCAATTTTTTCTACAAAATGTTTTCATTAAAAAAAACAAACAGTCTGAAGATTCATAGTGAGAGGTTTAGTAGAATAACTAGAACAGAATAGAATTTTCTGCTTGTAAAATTAACCGTTCAAACGTAAACCTGTGCAGGGCTATCTTCTTCCGTCTGCACACAGAAAAATGGTAACAGTAGCTCTAAGAGACTAATTTGGGCTGCTTCACTTATCTCAGTGCGGTGTTGACTCTGAAAACTAATAATAATATAAAACCCAAAGCTGTTAACTATTTTGATTTAGTTGGGGATTGGTCCTACTCTGAGCAGGGGTTTGGACCAGATGACCTCTTGAGGTCCCTTCTTACCCTGATATTCTATGATTCACTATTCTGCATTCAAGCAAACATGTAGCCAACATGCCTTATCCAATGTGGTTGGCTACCCATTTGAAAGAACATTCCATAGATATAAAATTTTAAAGATGTAAATAACCGAATTGTATATTTTCCATGGATTTCCAGTGTACCCAGATTTGAGTTACCAAATTATTTACTAGTCCCTCACAGGATGACTTAAAGGGTGCCTTTTTTCCACACTTAATTTGTAAACTGTTCACAACATATATGTAATTAAAGACATCCAGAAGCATATATGCACTAAGGTCTCTTATATAATAAACCTGGGACTGAAAATATGAACCAAGTGTATGGCATCTTAAGCTTCTGTCAAAGTATTCAGAATAAATAGTAAGGGGATGATAGTGCTTAATTGATTCATCTATGGATGAGATCACAGAAAAAAAAATCCTAAGGCCAATGTACAGTAAACAAGAAAGTAATTTATGTCTTGTCTCTAACATAATCCACCTTTCAATGTCAAATTAAAGATGCTTAATCAAAACTGACTCAATGTTCTGTCTCTGCTGAAAAAGAGCAGTTGCAGTGAAATATTAAAATGACCAGGCGATCATGACATCATTTAAACCATGCACAGTGAAAATGTGGATTTAAATGTCATCATTCGCAGACATCTAAACTAATAATGCATTTGTGTTAAGCTTGGATCATCACCTGCATCTTTTAAGCAGTAGTGTCATGTTTAAAACTATTACTTGGTATCTTCTACCAAGGAAACACCCAGTACTGGAAACCTCCCACACCCTCCCCAATGATGGCCCAGATTCAGGTCTACAGCCATGGAGCACAGCTCAATAGAAAGGTACAAAATGACTTTGAACACTGCATGTTTCTGTGTGGCTTTATTCAGTGAGCAGTCTACATCCTGACGTAAGCAAGCACTTGAAAAAATTTACTATAGGCTGAATATCGATGTTCTTAATTCAGTATTCATTCCCATTAACTCAGTCCTTATTCAAGCCAACTCCCATTCACAGACTAAAGATTTTAGGATTTGGCCCTATATAGATTCTTAATATACCTTCCATAATTTCTGTAACATATGTTCAGAAGCTATTTAGAGGAGAGCATGTCCAAAACATATGAACCAAGGCCCTCCAATTAATTTGTTTCTAAGCCACCCAGGGGAATGCTTTTGAATAAAATGATTCTATTTTAGTTGGAGTGTAGCATTCTCTATTTAACTGTTTGTAGCATAACTCATGATGCTTGATGCATACTGACATGCTTTTAAATAACTGAAGTAATTCTCCAGTGATTATTTCAAGTTAAGATCTATTGGCACTTATTTTAAAACTATTCTCACTGTTAGGATGACTAATCAGCTTTGTGTGAGCAAAGGCTTCTGCATGAGGACAGTTGACGGGAATTATTTTGCTAAAGGAATGATAATGCATTTGTCTGCAACGTCCTTAAAAAGAGATCAGCATGTCCGGATTTTGTTGTGTTGATCTGAAAAAAAAATAAAATCATCAGATGACCCCCATCATTTTTTCACTCTCTCTCTTTATGTTATCTGAGTATATATCTAATACTATAAGTAACTGCCCTTCCAAATAATTAGTACGAGATGGAGGAGAGAACTATGTATCAGGTCACTGGGTGAATATTCTAGTCCTACAATTATATGGTCATGCTAAAGTTTTGCCATCAAATCTTTTCCTCTTTAGTAAACAGACTTTAACTGTAATCACCTACTGCACACTGCCTGCTTCTCAGTATTCATTACCAAGTTATCAAGCTGTTCCTGCAGTCAGTTTTCCAGATAGGCTGTCATATAATATAAAACTGAAGAACACTCACCCCTGTATCCATAAACTCAGTTGGCAAATGCAAGGTGTTTGTGTGAATTTAAGTCATTCTACTTGTCCACAAAAACCTAGATGTTGCAATTATGATTTGGGAGGAGGGGATTTCAATCTCTGTAAAATATTTGAAGTCACTGTAAAATATACTTGAAATGAGTGAAGCAGATATTGTTAATGCAGTCGCTCTTCCCATTTGCTCAGGATTTCAGATTTTCAGGTACAGGCTGAACCTCTCTAGTCTGGCATCATTGGGACCTGACTGGTGCCGAACCAGAGAATTTGCTGAACCCCAGGAGTTCAATATTGTAGCAAGTGGGTCTCTTTTTATTTTTATTTCACCGAGGCAAATAAATAGACCAACGCTTGCAACACAGCCTAGCCAAGGCTTATTGGCTCTCTTCGTAACAAAGTGTTAGTATTGTTACACAATTTTACTGTATTGGCACAAGGAAATAAATAGATAAAAGCATAAAAAAAAATCATGCCAGACCACGGATATTGCCGGACCAGAGAGTGCCAAACTAGAGAGGTTCAACATCGTACGACAAAGGCTCATGATTTACTGCTAATAATTCTTCACACATCTTTGACAGCTGTTCACCAAAATGGTTTTCAGAAAAGACAGAGGGAGAATTTCTAAAGCACGTAGCTAATAATTCCATTGCTAATGCCAAGAGCATCAAAATAGCACAGGCATCCCTTTTCAAAATAATACATATTTTAATCATGTTATCCCTCAAATCAGAGTTCTTCATAAAATTGGAAATCACCCCACTCAATTGGCTTTCTGGTATTAAATCTTTTTTCTCCCATGTGCATATTTTTCAGAAATCTTGTCTAAGTTTTCTTTTTTGTGTTTTATATAGGAGGATTTCAATAAAATCTGGTAAGGTGATAGCTTACAAGAAATCTCTGCAGCTATCACTCAAGTAGTTCTTCAGAAGATCTGGACTGGCTCTCATGTATTTTTACACTTACATTAAGAGAACTTTTGACTGGTTCCACATGTAGAAGCATATCTCCTGCCTAGAACAATTCAGAGAAAAAATGTCATGCCAGTGAGCCATACTCTTCACTTCCACCCAGTGTCAGACCATTTTCTTTATCTTATTCCTAATCTAAAAGACTTCATTTGGTTAGGTCCAGCCTACATCATGGACAACCTGTATTTCAAATACCACCTGAAGACAAAATTCTGCTGTGATGACTACAAGAATCAACCAGTGATGTTTACATTGTGAGACAATTGAGGACAGCTGATTTTATTTTATTTTGATTATTTAATACAAATTGTTTTTAAGAGGTCTGGAGCCATCAAGATGAGTATTTGCCAATCTATGTAACTGCATGATCTTATTTTGTTAACCCATTATCCCTCCTGCCTTTCCTCCTTTAGTTTATTACACTCAGTTGCTGTGTGTCAAATTAGATTGCCTCAAAAAGCTTTCCCTCTGATTTGAAATATGGACCCTATGTATACCTCTGTTTGTACAATACTCTGTACATGGGGCCTGGACCTTCACTGAGTTCTCTAGACTGTACTTTAATACAAAATAAATGATAATGTTTGTACACAGCAAGGCCTATTCCTGCAAGGCATGAGCACTGTCAGGTTGCACAAATGTCAACAGGAGCTGAAGCTCAGCATGACACAGGATTGGGGTCGATACCTACATTGCTTTGTTCCAGATTGATGGAGACCATGAGGAAGCTTTCAGGTGCTAGTGGAGGTGAGTTTTCAGTAGAATGCCTCTAGCTCTAGAACTTTCTCCTGCCATAACTCAGACTAAGACAAGTCTGATATATTTAGAGTGCAATGCAAGATTAATTTATTTGAACACAACTTACTCTAATAATGGAAGACTCAGAATGACCCGCATACGCTCCTTCCTCCAAAAGATCTACTGAAATATAACCTACAGGAGGAAAGAAGAACTAGTAACGCCAACAACTGGCTCCTTAAATCTGCTGTTTTCTACAAGCTTAAACCCTACACGTTGGACGTGACAGAGGAAGACAAAGATCTGAGTGTATTGGTCAATCTTAGGATGCAACCACAAAAAAGGGTAAAGCACTTCTAGAAAGCATCGGGTGAGGTATTTCCGGCAAAAACAAGGAAGTGTTACTTAGTAACATTATACAAGACAAAGTGAGCTCTCATCCGGAATGGCATGTGCGATTCTGGTTTCCCGTTTAAGAAAGACTAATTTAAACTAGAACAACTGCACAGAAAGACTACTAGGATGATCAGAGGAATGGAAAACCTAATTTACAAAAGGAGGCTCAAAGAGCTTGGCTTGTTTAGCCTAATCAGACAAAGGCTGAAGGGAGATATGATTGCTCTCGATAAATACATCAGAGGGATAAATACCTGGGAGGGAGAGGAGTTATTAAGTTAATGGCCAATGTTGACACAAGAACAAATGGATATAAACTGTCCATAAACAATTTAGGCTTGAAATTATATGAAGGTTTCTAACCATCAGAGGAGTGGAGTTCTGGAACATTTTCCCAATGGGAGCAGTGGGGAAAAAAACATAACTGGCTTCAAGACTGAGCTTGATAAATTTATGGAGGGGGTGGTATGATGAGATGGGCCACATGCCATTGTAGGCAATCAGCAATTGCTAGTAACAGATATCCCCAACAGCTGGAGATGGGGTACTAGATCGGGAGGGCTCTGAGTTACTACAGAGAATTCTTTCCCTGGTGTCTGGCTGGTGGGTCTAACTGATTGCCTTGTTTGGTGTCAGGAAGGACTCTTCCCCCAGGGCAGATTAGCAGAGACCCAGGGAGTTTTTTGCCTTCCTCTGCAGCTGGGGCATGGGTCACTTTGTGATTTAAACTGGTGGATTCTCTGTAACTTGAAGTCTTTAACTCACAGTTTGAGGCCTTCGCTCACTTAGAGGTTATAGGTCTATTACAGGAGTGAGTGGGTGAGGTTCTGTGGCCTGCAACGTACAGCAGGTCAGACTACATGATCTTGATGGTCCCTTCTGACCTTAAAGTCTATAGTACCGAGAAACTATTGTGCTCAGCACAATAGAGATAAATGCAGTAGGTAATAGATTCCAGGGCCAGAAGGGACCATTGTGATAGTCTAGTCTGACCTCCTGCATGACACAGGCCATCGAACTTCCCCCAAATAATTCCTTTTGAATCCAATCTTTATTTAAAAACCACCAGTGATGGAGAATTCACCATAACTCAATGATTAATTACCCTCACCGTTAAAAATTTACATCTTATTGCCTGTCTGAATTTGTCTAGCTCCCACTTCCAGCCGATGAATCTTAACATACCTTTGTCTGCTAGACTGAACAGCCCATTATTAAACATTTGTTCCCCATGTAGCTACTTATAGGCTGTGATCGTCACCCCTTAACCTTCTCTTTGTTCAGATAAATAGACTGAGCTTTTTGAGTAGGTCACTATAAGGCACGTTTTCTAATCCTTTAATCATTCTTGTGGCTCTTCTCTCAACCCTCTCCAATTTATCAACATCCTTCTTGAACTGCAGACACCAGAACTGGACACAGTGCTTCAGCAGTGGTAAAATCACCTCTACTCCTGCTCAACATTCCCCTGATTGTGCATCCAAGGATCACATTTGCTTTTTTTTGGCAGCTCATGTTCAGCCAATTATCCACTTTGATTCCCAAATCTTCTTTTAGAATCACTCCTTTCTAGGACAGACTTCCCCATCTTGTAAGTATGGCCTGCATTCTTTGTTTCTAGATGTGTACATCTGCATTTAGCCATCTTAAAATGCATATTGTTTGCTTTTACCCACCTTACCAAGCAAACCAGACCAATCTATATCTGTGACCTATCCTCTTCATTATTTTCCACTCCCTGAATCTTTGTATCTGCAAACTATCAGTGGTCCCTCAAAGTCCCACCTCCATCATAATGCCTACAACTAATTATAAATGACTTGACTTTAGCATAAAGTAATATAGTTACAGACGTGTGTCATGTGTATCACTGAACCTTTGCATTGTCTGAATAGGCTAATTATTAGATAGCTACCATAATTATTTATTGTTCTACCTTTTTACCCTACTCTCCACCTGAGTGCTTTTTTTAAGAATGCAAGATCTTCAGGCTTGGGACTATGCCTTCTTTTATGTCTGGGAAGTGCTTTAGCACATTGTGGGCACTGAAAAATACAAGCAAATAAACCACCACCATTTATATTATTAGTTGGTAGAATTTATATTGCACCAGAACATTGCAGCCCTAAACCGTCTCCAGTGGAATGCTGCATTTCAAAAGGTTATCTTGTTCTCTGTAGCAAGCATGGACTCCTGAGTTAACTATAACTTATCAATAACATTGAAAAAGGCTCAGTCATTTTGAAAACCTGATTATTCCTTGAAGTTTCCTTTATATTGAAATACAAGATCCATCTTCCCCATAGGGCAGCTTTATAAGTATGCAAGATAAAAGTAAAATTGATAACCTAGAAGTTGTTGACCTGGTATTTCAAACTATTTCCCCCGTATGCACTTTGGACTTTTGTAATGCTATCAACTTATTAGCCTATTATTATTAATCATTTATAGTATGATACAGCCTATAAACCTCAACCAGATCAGCCAACATATTGTGCTAGGCACTATATAAACAGATAGTAAGTGACAGTCTCTGCCCTGAAGAGCTTACAAATCTAAAAGACAAGACATGATATAGAAGTGAAATAAACAAGTTTAGGGAGAAAAAACAAAGGGCAAAACATCAGCAATCATTTTAGTCAGAATTAACATAAAATAGCAGGGTGCACAATTTGCAGCCTATCAGCACCAGTAATCTAAGCGCTATAATGGAAGAAATTATTAACTGAATTCATTTTGCATGGTCAAGTTCTGGCCTCATCAATTCTATTTCACATAGTCTTTTATATCACATATCACTGTAGTATCTGAGTACCTTCCAGTCTTGTACATGTTCTACACCTGTATGCCGGGGGGATATGCTTGCTCTTCCGGGGGGATATGCTTGCTCTATATAAATATATCAGGGGGATTAACGTTAGGGAGGGAGAGGAATTATTTAAGCTTAGTACTAATGTAGGCACAAGGACAAATGTGGTAGGCATAACTGGATATTAGGAGAGTTTAGACTGTGAATTAGACGGAAGTTCTAAGCCATGTAGTGGGTAGTGAAGTTCTGGAGACAGTTCCTCGAGGAATTACGTTGGGGAAAAAGACTTATTGCTTAAGACTAAGCTTGATAATAATATTGGAGGGAATGATATGATGGGTATAATGTTTTAATCTGGGCAATTTGATCTGGATTATCCAAGCAGATAAATCCTCAATGTCTGGTGAGGGGATGGTTGATGGGTGGTAACTGATGTTATGTCAAAGAATTCTTTCACTGGGTGCTCGGCTGGTGAGTCTTCGCTCCACTATGCTCAGGGTTTAAAGCTGACGCCGTTTATTTGTCGGGATGGGAATTTTCCATCCAGGGTGGATTGCAACGGGGCCCTGAGGTTTTTTTCCTTCCTCTGAGCGTGGGGCATGGGTCATTGCTGGTGATCTCTGCAGCTTGAGGGTCGTGCATAAGCCAGCAATTTTGAGGACTTCAATAACTCAGTCATGGGTTAGGGGTTGTTATAAAAGTGGATGGGTAGGGTTCTGTGGCCTGCTTTGTGCAGGAGGTCAGACTAGATGATCATATTGGTCCCTTCTGACCTATGAGTCTATGAACATGGAGTCAGTGGGGTTGCGCAGGTGTAATCTAGGTCAATATTTGAAGACAATGAGGGAGTACCGGTACAAGTGGAGAAAGAACTTTTGCAGAACATTTCTTGCTGATGAGGATGCATGAAACAGAAAGGACACAGCTTGATTCTTAGATCCCAGACTGAATTCTCAGGGCTGGCAGCTTGAACTAATATCTCGATACATGTAAACTGAGCAAATTTCATTTAAAAGTAAATGAGATGAGAAATGTGGAAGCACACAGCCATGTTACAGTCACTTGTCAGAGTAGTGGTCAGGCCCTTTTGAGTGGCCAAGGAGCATAGTGTTATATAAATAGATTCTAGGTTATCCTGGCCAAGAAATCCCCCTAAATCATAGAGATTAAGGCCGGAAGGGACCACAAGATTATCTAATGTGACCCCCTCTATCTCACAGGCCACCCACAGCACTGAGCACCCTCACACTAAACTCAACAACTGAATTTAGATGGAAGTATTACAGCCTAATGTTTCTTTACATACCACCTATAGATGCTGAGCATTGCCAGTTCCCAAGGCAGTTGTGGGTGCTCAGTATCTCTCTGGATCATTTCCCCAGAGAGCACCAGATGAGACCTCCCCTTGGACGGGCTGCACACACAGTGTGAGCTAATGTGGAGGGCACTAGGACACTGAAGAGTCCAAAGAGTCAGGAATTGTAACCTAGGCAATTAACAACAGGCTGCTTTTCTCTACTTTCTCCTTCTCCCCTCAGACACACACACCAACTGCCAGGCACTGGTGCTTCTCCCCCCTCTCCCACGCGCACACACACAAACTGCCCGTCTCTACAGCTCCTTCCTCCCACCCACCTCCCCCTCCTTTTGCCCACACTCCCCTATTCTGCCAGCCTCTACAGCTAAACATTAATATGGCCAAAGAGACAAATCAAAATATTAACTTCTTTTCAATGATTGCTTCGGGAAATGAAGGTACCAGCTCCTAGATCAATGTCTAATGCCACAGATTTACAATACACGTCTCCTCTCTCCAGCAGCCAACACAAAGTACTAACATATAGATATATAGTGATAACAGTTAGGTGTTGCCCAGACTGAAAATGTCTGGTTGTGTGGCTGCGTTCTTACATGTTGCAGATTTTAAGGTAAAGTCCATGGGTGTGTTTTAATCCCCCACTCAAACAACAAAAGAAGGAAGGACGGAGATGAGAGAATCGGGGAAACAAGGAAGGGATTGAGGGGCAACACCAGAAAGGGGAGAAACAAAGGGAAGGGAATAAAAACCAGTCTAGAAAGAAACAAACAAAGAAGGTAAGCAAGCGTCCTCCTTTCGTGTGATGGAAACCCCAGGCAACACATCCCACTCACTGCTCCAACGCCCCCAAAGCCTGCCTGGGTTCTGGCCATGTAAGTGATGCTGCTGCTGCTGCATTAAAACCACCATCCACGCACAAGCCGCTGGAGCAAACACTCAGCATTTCCAAAGTAGACAGTCTCCAACCCACTCCTCTACCCCAGAGCCAAATGCTTGGCCCTCTGCATTAGTGCCTGTCCAGACTCCTCTTTGGAAATCCATCACTTGACCCTCTTAGGACAATATTTCGGGTGGGGGGGGGGGGCAGAATTATTAGACAATAAAAAGAGGAAGACTGTCCGTTAGCGGAGGAAGAGATATTTCAGCCACCTGGAATTGCATCATTATTTCATATAAGCAGAATTATATCTGGGTAGCTTATATTTTTTAAAAGAACTTTTGAAGCATCTAAGGGATTTAAATATCTATGCACTGGATATTGTAGCCTTACCTGTCAGATGTCATTCTGGGGGGGGTATGAAAATCCTCAGTTTGCTAAATTGCACCACTTGATCAGGTTACTATGGAAAAAGCCACCCTCATCCTCTCCACCACCAAGGAGGAAACTGATCCAGTGAGCAGATGAGCCCCGAGCAGGAGCTCTATGCCTCTTCCTCTGTGTATGTCTCGCTGTCTCTCTCTCTCTTTCCCTCTTCCCTTCCTCTCTCCCTCCCCCAGAGGACTCAGCAGGGTGATCAGATCTTCGCCTGACTGCCAGAGCCTGGAAGCAAAAGGACAGTCTCACACCAGCAGCCCCAGCCCAGCGCTTTGCTGCGAGTGGTGCTGTTTCCCAGCCGCACAGCTGGAATTTAAAGCGATAGTGCCTGAGAAAAAATCTCAGCTTTTCTAAAATCGTTTCCAGCTGATTGGGGGGTGAGGGTTAACTAGAAGTTTCCTGTAGCAACCTTGCAATGAACATACTGAAATACAGATGAGATGTCCAGTGATACACACATGGCATAAGTATTATTTTTGTTTTCTATGAGAGGCCCTATGCATTATGAATGATTTGTATTCCAATAGTACTCAATGGCCCCTACAAAGATCAGGGCTCATTTCCACTAAGCACTGGACACACGCGCAGTCCTAGACAGTTGCAATGTAAACACAAAAGATGGACAAAAAGGGAGGGGAAATGTATGAACAATATTCCAGAAAACAGTCCCTGCACCTGCAATGGTTGGGGCTAAGAAAAGAAGTACGCCTGAAAGGTAACCAGCGTCTCTGGTTTTAATTACACCTATATCAAAATGACATGAGCAAGGCCAAGCCTGAGAAGATGAGCTATACCTGCAAGACCTACACCGGGGTTTAGAGGATGGAATCCTGGCCCTGATCTGAGCCAGACAACAAAGTAAACTGTAGCAACAAATGGAACCCGCAGATGCACACAAGTTTGTGGCCAGTGAATAGACATAGTTAGTTAAGCAACTCATTAGGCTACCACCCTCACCCCTGCTGACCTACAAATGTCCTCCACCCTCTTGGACACTGCCACATTGGCCTATTTCAGACTACCCATGTATGATCCCACTCAAATCAATTTAGCCTCCCCACTTTCCTGGGGCAGCTCCACGGTTGTTCAAGTCTAGCCCATAGGAGGGGCAGCTTTCACCCATAGCAAGTAGTACCATGCAGCCCTTGTAAATATATTACAGAAGAAAGCCAAATATTGCTGTATTTCATAACACACGAACTAGGGGTCACCAAATGAAATTAATAGGCAGCAGGTTTAAAACAAACAAAAGGAAATATTTTTTTTCCAAACACCACACAGGCAACCTGTGGAACTCCTTGCCAGAGGATGTTGTGAAGGCCAAAACTATAACAGAGTTAAAAAAAACTAGATAAATTAATGGAGGATAGGTCCAACAATGGCTATGAGCCAGGATGGGCAGGGATGGTGTCCCTGGCCTCTGTTTGCCAGAAGCTGGAAATGGGCGACAGGATGGATCACTTGATGATTACCTGTTCTGTTCATTCCCTCTGGGACACTTCGCATTGGCCATTGTCGGAAGGCAGCATACTGGGCTAGGTGGACGTTTGGTCTAATCCAGTATGGCCATTCTTATGTGTGGGGATGGGCTGATGAATTATTTCAGCTTTTAGGAATGTTTGGCCTCCCAGTATTCAGATGGCCCAAATCTGTTCTGTTGCTGGTGACAGCATCATACCTGCTCCCATCCTTGCTGGGGAAAGGGCGAGAAGATCCTCAGGTGCCCATGCTCTCCTTCTCCCAGCACTGACAGGGAGATCAACCACAGAGTGGGAGAAAGGAAGCCTGGGTGGACAGGAAGGGGAAAGAAAGACTTCCAGGCAGAGAGCCAACCCTTAGGGAGAAAGAGCCACTAAGTCAACATGCCAGGGCTCCCCATTTCCTACACTGGAGGTGTGGCGAAGGTGTGGGTTTATTCTCACCTCCCGCTGCATAAGAGGAGAAAGAGGAGAAGAACTTAGCCAGTGGTGGCATAGGGAGAGATTTTCCACAGGCAAAAAAGGCCCCCAAATCCCATTTGAGAAAACTTCCCTCTTAAACATCACCGGCTAGCCAGACCTGGGATTTATTACAACTATGAGGGCAAATCAACACTGCTGCTGTCATAATTGTACCTACTTTCACATTGGGGCGAGGGGGGGAAATGAGTGAAAAGGCCCCCCCCTCGCCCCAAAGTCTACTATCTGTATCGTGAGGTGTTTGCCTCTCCTAAACAATTACAGGCACTTGAACCAACAATTTCTATTTAGGAAAATGGTAAGATATGGGAGAAACAACGGCTAGCAATACTTCAAGTTCTTAATGCTAGGAAACAAAAAAAAGACCATTGGCAAGGATGTAAAATAAGGCAGGTGTTGATATTCAGTTTCCCCAGATGCCCAATTATCCAAATCTCACCATAAATTGCAATATACTAATTATGCCATCTAAACCGAATAATATAGATTTTTGTTCGTAGTTTGCAAAGTGCAATAGAAAGTAGAAGAGCACTTATGCCTGCCTCTCTCTAAGGTGCAAGACAGAAGAAAGGCCAACAGTAGTAATATCCTTAATAATAAAGCACAGTACAAAACTTCAGGTGATGCATATCCAAGAAAAGAGGAAAAGATAATTATCATCCAAGCAGCTGAGAAGCTTATAAAAAAGAAATGACCTGCTCCTTGAGTCTAAGCAGCCAGTCACAGGATTAGTAAATTATCTTAGGCTACTTTGTTTACAATATGTTCCTGCAGAGTTTTGTTTTGAACAGGTGGCAACACACACACCACACCAACTCCTTTCTGTCTAGTTCTAGTCTGTTTGTAATGGCCTCTCTCTGAGTCCAAAAAAGTTGTGTGGTTACACTTCTCCCCTGTAAGGCATATTTTCTTGTTTCTGACAATTGCGCCTCACAGGTTATACAGCTGTGGGAGTCTGTCTGTCTCAGATTGCCAGGCAATACAAATAGTAACCACTTGAAGAAAAGTGTTTTCATCAATAGTGCACTGGAAAGCAACCCTCCAGGTCAAAGACGATGTCTGTCAAATGTTTTCTAAGCCAATTTATTTAACAGTGAGGAGCCTCTGCAGTGGTTTTAACTATTTGTTGGAAAGTTGCTTCTAATCTTATTTAGAAGATATTTCATTACATTAACTTAATATTTTTGCCATTTATTGTAAGTAACCAACATGCTATTACTAATAATACCAGGGAATAATAAAGAGATGCTTAAATCCTAACGGGAGATGCACCTTAGCAATAAGAAAGGTGGTCGTAATATCTAACACATTCTGCATGTCAAGGCTTTTCATCCTTAATAAAGGAAAGTTACCAGGAAGGGAAGTTTTTTGCAAGTACTCTTGAGATAGCTGTAACTCAGATTTGCAAAACTGTGCATAGGAAAATATTATATCAAATTACATTGTACTCTCTTCCTGTGGGATATAAACGCATATATTTGATGCAAAGGATGGAGTGCTTTAAATGTAAATTTATTTCAAATATATTTACAATAATTAAGGGCAACACATTAATTTAAAATTACAGCATCTTGGCTTGTGTATTTAAATGAGATCAATTATCTTAGCTAATGTGCATTCATGCAAGTGGAGTGGCAAAACAAAGAAAAGCATACAATGACAAAATAATAAATCGGTCCCTGTGGACTAGGTACATTCATTTCCTTAGAAATTACATCACCAAAGGACACGTGACCTTGTCCACAACTCCTAGAGGAGTTGCTCAACATCATGTCATGTGCATTAGTACCCTATGCATGGTAATTCCGCATCTTGAACAGCATTTACTTTTTAAGACTCATGAATTACCTAATGGCAAAAAGTTGTGTACTGTTTCTGCTTCCAGCAGTATATTGCATATTAAAAGCAAACAGCCAGTGTTCATGTAACGTTAAGGTTTAAAAAGTTAGGAAATTCTAACAGTTTCTGCCATAAATGTTAACTTAGCCATGTTGCATATCCTATGTATTTTATGGTATAGAACTGCACAAACAGGTCGTACTCAACTAGGAAAATCCTGTAACCTCTTATCACTAGTAATCCACATTTGCTAATAAATGTAAATGTCCAAAACAAAAGCTGCACAGTAATCTTGATTAAAGGAAAAGGAGTGTAAGTAAAAATAATTAATTAAGGCTGCAGAGTTCCACATCAGGATATTTTACCTTTAAATACACAAAGCATTTTGCAAGAATTGAACTCCCCTGGATGGCACATTCACCTGCACATCCATGTGTAACCCTTGCATGTCTCCCTTCACTGCACAAACAAGACAGTTCATGTAAATACAGATCTGCTTCCAAGAAAGACTCCAATATGAAAGCAAATGCTGAAGCCCTCTTTTTGGAGCACTGGTTTTAATCCAAATATCACAACAGCTAGCACCCACATCTTTAGAAAACAACCAGTGGGTGTTCTGGAAGGTCGTGAGAAACTCTCTGCATGAATTAAAAGCCAGGGATTTTTCCACAAGGGGAGGAGGATTAAAAGGCTGAGGAGAGGCAGTTCTGAAATTTGGAAGAGACAAAGTGGGAACTGAGGGGAGAGCCCAAGTTCACATCTTATCCTCTGCAAGCACCAGCCGCTGGCAATGACACAAGGAACCCAAGACTCTGAACAGCCAGTATTGCCAATGTCACAAGATCAAAAGTCATGGGACAGACAAATAAATAAGTAAAAATCAGCAGATGATCTTATAACTCACGAGATTTATACAACAACACAATTCCTGTCTTCATCTTGCCCTGTGTGCAAAGTCAGTCTGACACAGACCCCAAGGGCACATGTAGAAACTGAGGGGGCCTCCTGCACCTGTCTCTGGAATGATGGAAGACAGAATCCTGGGCCCTCCACTTCACTCACACCTTAAACTCTGGTCAGTGTTCCCCTGCTCCCCCGCCTGTCCTCAGGCCCTATTCCCAGAGCTCCCTCCTTCTCCAAGTAGGTACTGCCCCAGGCAGAAATCCAGAAGCAGTGGGAAGAAGAGAGCAGCTCAGTGGCAGTGTGCTGGTTGCCTGCAGGGGTCCCGCTAACCCTTCTGCCCCGCCCTGGCTGGGACCCATCCTCTGACTTTGTTCCCTGCAGTTTGGAGCTTGTGCACTTGGCTCCTGGTTTGGCCCTGTGGCTACTTCCCTCCTCTCAGCAAGGTGCTGAGGCCTTGGAGGAAGCTGTAAGCCTGGAACAAGCAGTCTCTGTTGGCAGCCACTGGGATCTGTGCTCCAAAGCCATCTGCCCAGGCTACGAACAGCAGCCTCTAGTGGGTGCCAGCCAGAACTACGTCTCCAGCAGCAGCTCCTGAGTGGAGGGCAGTTTCTCGCTGGGCCATGGGCAAGAGCTTCACAGCACCACAACACCACAGGGTGCATGACACTCATGAGAGCTGCCACCCTGTATATGGCCTGTGCATACTGCAAGGAAAACGCTAGAGCGCAAACCCTTATCCAAGGCAGAGAGGGTGACCTGATGCTGCCTTTCTCTAAAGCACCTTCATTGCTGCTGTGTATTTGCAGTAGAGTTGCTTAACCAAGCTGTTTCTTTTAATCTATTTTCTGTTTTCATTTTCTGACTTTGTTAGTTTATATAAAGCCTTGGGGGTGGGGGTGCACTGCCCACCCTCTAGGTTTTTGAGTCACCTTGTTTCATGGGGTCTTTTAGATCAGAAGGCTTTGCTCCCTTTAGTGTCAGTGGGGAACTCGGGGGTTTGCTGAAAAGCTCTCTGGGAGACTAAAGCCAATACTCTCAGTCTAGTGACACATTCCCCAGTGGAGAGACAGTGCATTCTTTATCTTTTACTGGACTCATCCTTCTGCAGAATCTCCCCACAAGGTCCCAGGAGACACGGACTCTCTTCTTGAAGCGTAAAAACATCTATCCATAAGATGACAACCTTCACCAAAGCAAGTATGTGGGTTCTTGATTTACATATAATTATACACACAAACCTATGTTAAAAGAACATTATAAAGATTGTGAAGTCAAGCACTGAAAACTTAGGAGGTTTCAGAATTAAGAATTCAGAGCAGGGTTTGAATAGTTCACAGTAAATGAGGCATCAGGCTACACGAGAAGAAAACAAAATATTGAATAACTGCTTGTTAAGGGAGCACCTTTCATCCCGTGCACTGAATGAGGGAGGGCCCTGTGGAAAAACTAGAGTGTGATCATGTAATTAAAGACTGTATCACAATCCATATGCACAAGGGGGCACAAATAAAGTTGCAAAAGCAATCTTAATTCTGGCATTTCCTAACTTTTGAGTGCTTGACTTTGCAACCTTAATAATGTTTTTAACACAGCTGTGTGTGTGGTTTTTGAAAATGCAAACTGAAAAACCAAATCCATACCATGACACCACATTAACATCTACATGGTTCATCAGTTGGTGTTGGGGGAACATTTAGATCTGCTTGATCTAATGGAGTAATTGATAGCACGAATATGTTGTCATCTTCTGCATGGGCCAGCATTATAGGGAAATGAGGGACATATTTTGCCAATGGGTTCCACAAACACTTTCTGACAGCAGAGAAATGGTGAGATTCTGGAAACTTGGTTTCCATTCTACACCCTGGAGGGCAGGGTCGGTGCAACCATTTAGGCAAACTAGACGGCTGCCTAAGGCACCTACTGGTTGGGGGTGCCTAAAAGCCCCCTCAGGCGAGGAGGTGAAGGTGAGCTGGGGGGGGCGGGGGCGCACGGAGAGGGTTGCCCTCAATAATGAGGGAGGGGCGCACAGGGGGAACCGCTCCCCGCCCCAGCTCACCTTCGCTCTGCCTCCTCCGCTGAGCACACAGCCCAGCTCTAAGTCTCCCCCAATCAGTGCAGCAAGCCTGGGTGGGGAAGAGAATTAGAGCAGTGCCGACATGCTCAGTGGAGGAGGCGGAGCCGAGGTGAGCTGGGGCGGGCTACTCAGGCAGGCTGAGTTTCCGCAGGAGGTCTCCTCAGGCAGGGTTAGCTGCCAGGGGGTGGGGAGGGAAGAGGGGAAGTCTCCCCAGGCAGGGTTAGCTGCCGGGGGTGGGAAGGGGAGAAGTCTCCCCAGGCAGGGTTAGCTGCCATGGGGGGACGGGGGAGAGAGGAGTTAGCTGTCGCGGTGGGGGCGGGTAGCTGCTGCAGGGGGGGCTCCCCACATGGGGGGCTGAGTTAGCTGCCATGGGCGGGGGCAAGGTTAGCTGTGGGGGGTGCAAGGTGGAAGTTTCGCCTAGGGTGCGAAGAGGGGAATGTTCTGTAGTGGGCATAGACTCTTCTGCCCATTCCTCCTGCCTGTCCCAGTCCTCTCTATTCCCCAACCCTGGCTACTTGTCTCTGTCCTATTCTCTTGCCTCCTCCCAGTCCTAGTTTCCTTGCCCAACCACTTCCAGCATCCCTGCCCCCCAGCTCCCAGGCTCAACCTCTCTGCCTGGCTCCCAGTTCCAGCCTCCACTTCAAGCACCAGTCTCTCTCATCCCAATCACAGTTTCACAAAAGACTCTTTGTCCCAAGCTACTCCTTTCTCTCCCCCCAGTCCAGCTTTTGTCCCCTCTATATGTAACCCTTCTGCCCCTCTGAGTTGGCAGCAACAAGGGCCAGGTTCATTATTCAGGGGTTCCGTTTCAATAACACAATACATAACCAGCTCGAGCCCCCACCCAGTGACCTGGGACACTTACATATCACCCCCCCGGGCACCTCTAGGAGACAATACTTCCCCTCTCGCAAGCACAGAGTCTGAGTGTAGCAAAATCCTTTTAACAAAGGAGGGAAACAATGCGGCATCCCATTGGAGAAACACCACAAATAGGACTATAACACAAACCATAAGCAAGAACACATCTCCGAGTACGTTTGGCAATGTCCTTCCCCCTTAGGGTCTTTAGTCCAATCACTCCAAAGTCCAACAACCCGAAAGTCTCTGGTCAGTGCCACCCCAGAGTTCAAAAGTTTATCTGCAGAGTTTTACCCCCCTAAGCCTGGGTGGTAATGGTGGCGGGGAAGCCCACACAGGGTGTTAAGGGGCACTTTACGTGGGCCAGGGCCAACTGCTCCGCCTCTCTGTGGAGTTCTGCTGCAGCCTTCACCACGACCAGCTCCACTACACCAGCTGTGCTGCTCCTCCAGCCATCCCTGCAAACCACTTCACTCTGCTCACTGTTCCATGGGCTGCTCCAACATGCTGCAAACTGCTCCGCTCTGCCAGCCGCTTAACAATAAGTATTCAGGCTCCCCGACTAGTTAACACAGCACTCAGTGATTTCAGCTCTTAGTAGGGGAGCCCTGGTGCTGGTGCACCATTGGCCCAACATGAATTCAGCTCAGCAGTCTCTAGATGGACTCCTAATGGAACCAAAATTAGCTCTACTCTTTAACAGTGGAGAGAGGAGGATGTGCAATTGATGTTCCAGGCCCTCAAAAGGGGCCCATACCGTCAGGTACACACACACTAATCCCCAACCTCTCTCAATTCACTGGGTTTTGGAACCCATGTCCCTTGTCTAGCAAGTCCTACTTAGTTGAGGTTGAGTCATTTCTGTCATAAAGCAGTCTCGTAGTTCCTCATTCACATAATTAGGGTGACAGCACTTTTTTTAGCTTCTGCCCCAATAACAAAGAAATTGAAGATCCCAGAGCTGTCAAAATAACCATCCCAGGCTGCCGTGGGCTGTGCTAGGTAGGGTGGGTGTGCCAATGCAAATACCTGAAATTCCTTTCCACACTCCCCATAATTCACCACCAGATGTCAGGGTAGGGCTCATTCTGACTCTGCTTACCTCTATTTGAATCATAGTTTCCATCTCCATGCTGCCTGGGTGCCAGCAAGGGGAGGGTCACTGAGGGCACATGAGCAATAGATTCCCTAGAGTCTCACTTCTGATTACCCAACCCAACACCTGCAAGGAGCGGTCATTCCAGGGAAACTCCAGTTTTGCCCCTGTAGCCCTGGATTGAGAAAGCATGTTCAGTTAATCTGTACAGTCTGCTTAGTACTAGGAGCTGTAAGTGGCTCAAGCTGCTAATAATCAAAGAAATCTCTACCCAGCATGCACAAATTGTGATTTTTCAAAAGCTTGTAAGTAGGCCAAATTTGGGTGGATTTTCACAGAGACAATAAAAGGACACATTCCTGACACAAAGGCCACCCTGTGCCAAATTTCAGGTCCTCGCTCCAATGCACACAGGAGGTGAATTTGTTCAAAGAAAAGGTCACCAAAATTTTTCAACATGGGCAAAACAATGTATTTTCCCTTGCCGAAATGTCTGAAGTTTGGCAAAGTTATAAATGACTGAAACAACAGGGCCTTATAATTGGAAGTGTCAGGGAACCTTAATAATGAGTGTCAGCTGCGGATATAATATTGGTAATGCCAGTCTGACTCTGAGGAAAGGGTCAACTCTCAGCTCCCTTAATTCAAATTCACAGCTTTTTACCAGTTTGCTCAGTTCTTTTTATAGAACTTAGTCTTTCTAGGATCTTCCATTTCCCAAATGCTGAAGTTTCTCTCAGTCCCATACCCTGGATGTTCTATAAGCTATCTTCAAGTGAAGGGATACCCAGCTGGGGATCCAAATTGGCTGCTGAAGAGTCCTCTTTGATTTTGAGCTGTTACTTTTGTAATCTTTCTGCCAGGTGGTGTAGGCAGCATAAAGGGCCAGGTTCTATATCTAGGGGTTCATTCTAACTTTACAAACCAGAACCAGCTCTAGCCTCTACCCGAAAATTTAGGGAAACTAAACACTACTTGGCAATACTTCCCCACTCACAAGCACTGTAACAAAAGAAAACTTTTATTAAGAGCAGAAGCAACTCAACATTAATTTGGAAAAACACCACAACAACAATTCAAAAGTATGCAAACCATAAGTAAACATCTACCTCACACTATCTTGAGCAGTAGTTCCTCGCCTCAGTTTCCCACCTTGCAGTGTGAAAGTCTGATGGACAAATGTCCTTTTAACTTACCATTCTCCTTTCCCTCTGCTGCACCTCACTCACAGTGGTTAGTTGTCCAAGATCAGCGAAGTCCCAGAATTCAGGATTGCTTTCCCATGGGTTCGCCTGCCACTCCTGAAGGAGAGGGGGACTTTGAGCAACACCCCTGCTGCTGCCTCTGCTCCTCGGTGCTCTGAGGTTCTATCACTTAGGTCAGTTTTTAACAATATCAGTTCTTACTGATTTCACTACATAGCGGGGAACCTCATTGCTGCTTTACTCTGCATTGTCTTCACCACACAGGTCTAAGGTTCAGTTTCCTAAAACTGACCACCAGTGTTCTCAGCTCTAGTGATCACTGAGTAGAAACAAGAACTCAAACTTGAGTCTTACCAGTTCTGTTATTAAGCACTAGAGAATCGAACAATACTTAGTAGTAATTAAATAGAGTCCTCATACTACATATGAGTACCTACCCCTATTACTTCTAGGGGCCACTTGGCAGTGACATCACTACCCCCTGCTTGGCAAGTGAGGTTCAGTTTAGGATGACTCTCTGAATTAGGGCATATTAAATACAGTTCTGCTGGCCCATAGATACAATAAGAAATAATAATTTCATTACCCCTGCATTCAGGACTAAAGTGAATTTTAACCCAGAACAGCCAGCAGAGTTGATCATTTGGGCAAAACAGGTCTGTCTGCTGATCACGTAGGCAAAGTAGGTGTATCTATGCAAATACAGTCTGCTCCTGAGATATTTTCTCCCAGTTTGTCAATAGATGGCAAGGGAGAGCTCATTCAGACCCTGGCTTGCACGTTCAACCTCAGATTCACAGAAAATGCTCTCTAGTTCACTTATGCTTCATTTATAAAAACTTTAAAGCAAACAGAGACCTAAGAAGCAAAACCCAATGTATTTTAGATTAATATAACCCTATAAACTGTTATAGTACAACTACAATAACCACTGGCCACTATAAAAGTTACATTTTCATTATTACAAAGCAAAAGTACTCTGAAGTGCCATTTGGTGATGCTGGGAGGTTAACATTAGAAACAAGCTTGTACAACACTCTTAGTAACTTTTTTATAGCAGAGTTTTTGTAGCAAAATGGAAAAAAATGCTGATGACTAGGTCTGCTTGGAAGATACAAATAAGCCTCCATGAGATCCACTGAACTCAGAAAGTCTCCTGGAGAGATGCAGTGATAATGGAAGCTGGAGTCTCAGGCATAAATTTAGTCTCCTTTAACCAACCCCATCAGCTCTTGCAGGCTAAGATGGCCTGAATTCCTCCTGATCTTTTTTTTTTAAACTATGCTATTATGGAGTAGAGCTCTGGACACCTTTTGTCTTGAGGGGCAGATTCTATTACCCCTAGCATTTAGATATGTGAGACTGCCTTCAGGATGGTTTGATTTATGAGGTGATAAAGAAGAAATGTGGAAGATTCTGGAACTCCACAGACAGTCTGTGCTGTCCATGTCCACTCCCATAACCCACCTGTTCAAAATTGACTGGAGCCATGAGCTTAAAAAGTGGAATGTTCTGTCCCAAAAACCCAAATGATGGAGGCAGGCCAAGTTGCAGTCATGCTGATGATTTGGGCATAGAGGAGGGATTGGCCCCAGTTAAAAAGGAACAGCTAGTCAAAATCAAGCCAACAGAACTTCTTTCTCCCACAATGAGGAATAATATGTGAAAGAATGGAAATGAAAATTGGAAAGCAGAAGAGAGGGAAGAAGAAGAGGCTGGAGAGGGGAAAAAAGTGACTACTTTCTCCACTGTAGCAGGTAACAGGTTGATTAAGGTTACCCCACATTTCAGAACCAGAATAATGTTAGTCTTGTAGGAATAAAACTAATATTACAATTTCCAGCCTGAACTGCTGGTCAAATAAGCTGCTTGTGCTCAGACACAATACCTAAATATTAGTGGTCCAAAGAGCACCAGACAAAAGTCGTGTAGTAAGCATGTAATTGAAATAGGTACGGATTTGCTTTGCGTACTTGTCACAACACTTGAATTTTGTGCCACTCTAACCTTGCACTGCAATTATTGTCATAAGAATGAAACATTGGCATTTTAGTACCTCATATATTCTGTGCAATGTAGCATACTATAATATCTTGACCTTTTCAGTGTTCTGTAAATTGATTGTCTGGCCATTGCTATTCTCCCTTGTTTACAGCCATGGTAACCTCAGAAGAAAAGGTGACATGGGCAGCTGTGAGTCATATCTTCTGTGTTTATCAGCACTCTCTGAATCACTCTGCTTGTCTCTTGAAGGTCTGGTGGAAGATACATAACACGTGCCTGAGGTACAGTAGCACATAAAGCATGCCAGAAATGCTGGAGTAAGAGCTACAGGCGGTTTCATCAGGTCCACCACAGGTGGTCCTTGTGGGTCACATCAGTTGACCAGCATTGTCAGCAAACTGTGATCTCTTTGATGAATTATTATGACAGCATGATAAACCTCCAGCTAAATGGATAATACACACAACCTTCAGCAAACCAAACTTGTCTGGGTAATTAATGTGCTTTTCTAAACATTAAAAAAAAAGGCTTTTGATCTTTTAAGAACCAGCAAACAGAATAGAAAATGTAGCTGCAGATCAAAATGGGATAGAGGAGTCCTCATATAACCGAGGGCATGGTGGTAACACAAAGCTGGAAAATGGTCATTTATTCCCTTCCATCGTCTTAACTTGAAGGACCACAAACTGCAAATGAAGCTATCCAAAAAAATGCCTCAGCACCAATCCAAGACAAAAAATGAGCTGGCAAAGCAATTGCCACCCCATTGCAGCTTCTGCCAATAAGGAATCTTATTGACAATAAGGAAGTGTATCAATTTCAAGTAAATCTATCACAGTACAGGGGGTCTGGAATTAAAGTAGTGTCAGATTAGAATATAACTCAATGCTGCTTTGCAGGAAGGTTTCAGAATCTGTAAAATGTGTCAGACGTAACAACCTGAAGGTGCAAACATGTGCAGTGAGTTACAAGTTCAGATGACTGGTATGGGAACTCTGTGCTAATGTTTGGGGGCAAGTGGGGTTCTTTTTTACAATCTTTTCAAATTAAATGAGTTCTTGTGAAAGGTGTTGGATTTGTGACATTGTTTTTTAGTCATGCGCAAAACAAACACATCACAGGTCATGCCCAATAACACTTCTCAAATGTCAGTATTGAGGATCCCCAGTCAAGCTTCAGGCCAGAACATATTATTGAGACAACACTTGTTCTCCTGCTGTCCATATACAAGGGAAAGACACTCATGCTCTCTGTAGCATTTGATACCACTGATTACTAAATATTCCCATCCAGTCTCCAAGAGGCTGTAGAATAGTGGTACCCAGATTGTCAGTGGAATGTTCAGGCGGGCATGTGGTGGGGCCAGGGCCAGCTCCATGGGGGGTGGGGAGGAAACACCATCCAGCCCTACTTTGCCTCCACACCAGCTCCAACCCCAGCTGCAGCTCCTCTCCGCCCTCTGCTCCGCCTTCTGTCCAGCTCTGCCCTCATTCCCTCTCAGACCCCCAGGCCAGCTCTGCATCTAGCCCCAGCGTCTCCACTTGTCAAGGTTTCTTCCCCACTCTGAACTTTAGGGTACAGACGTGGGGACCTGCATGGACACTTCTAAGCTTAAGTACTAGCTTAGATCTGGTATCGCTGCTACCCCCTGCCAAGCACTACTTTTCTTCCCTGGGTAGTCTTGAGAGACTTCACCAATTTCCTGGTGAACACAGATCCAAACCCTTTGGATCTTAAAACAAGGAGAAATTAACCATACCCGCCAACTTCTGGTGGATCCAGATCCAACCCCCTTGGATCTAAAAAACAAGGAAAAAATCAATTAGGTATTTAAAAAGAAGGCTTTTAATTAAAGAAAAGAAAGGTAAAAGAAAACCCTCTGGGAAAGATTAGCATACCAGCTACTCTCACAGACTACAGATTCCAAACACAGAGGATGTTCCCCTGGGCAAAAATCTTAATACACACAAGAATACCCAAATCTGATAATTCCCTTAATGGTACCAAGACAAGTTACAAAGAAAATAAACATAAACCTATTTATCCCTTTCTAAAACTTACTATTCTGATAAGAGGCTGGTTCCTTGATCTTTTTCACTCTGGCTGAAACTGAAACTGACT
Organism: Chelonoidis abingdonii; assembly: GCF_003597395.2. Lineage (NCBI taxonomy): Eukaryota > Metazoa > Chordata > Testudines > Testudinidae > Chelonoidis > Chelonoidis abingdonii. The sequence goes on along the minus strand of NC_133769.1, from coordinate 75,071,246 downwards.
AAAACAAAGGAAAACTTCCCTCCTTTCTTTTGAAACATTTTGTTCCCCCATTGGTTCCTCTGGTCAGGTGTCAGCTAGGCTAGGTGAACTTCTTAACCCTTTACAGGTAAAAGAGGCATTAACCCTTAACTATCTGTTTATGACACCCCTATTCCCAGTTCTGCCCCCAGCTCCGCCTTCAGCCCAAGCTCCTCTGCTGAGGAAGCCTTGGCTGGGCAGTAATGGGGGTGGGGGTGGACAGATTCCATTACGGTAAGAGAGGGGCATGACAGGAAAAGTTTGGACCCACTACTGTAGAGATTAACAGAAACGCCCTGAGATGGTTCAGGTTCTTCCTCTTAGACCAAATCCAGAAAGTTATTAAGGGGAACTGTTCCTCCACCACCACCAGATCCCTCACCTGTAGAGGTATCACAAGGCTCAGTCCTCTTCCCCACATTATACCAAGTCTATATGCAGGGCCGGGTTAACCCATAGGCTAATAAGGCTATAGCCTTAGGCCAGGGGTCAGCAACCTTTCGGAAGTGGTGTGTTGAGTCTTAATTTATTCACTCTAATTTAAGGTTTCACGTGCCAGTAATACATTTTAATGTTTTTAGAAGGTCTCTTTCTACAAGTCTATAATATATAACTAAACTATTGTCTGTAAAGTAAATACGGTTTTAAAAATGTTTTTAAATGTTTAGAATGATTGGGAATGTTGCAGTGTTCATCTTCATACAGATGAGCACTCCACTACCTAGGAGGAAGGAGGCCTAAAAGAAGGACAGCGTAGCATCCCTCGTGCTACTTCTTACTCAGAAGTATCTGTTTGAAGAGCTGAGTGTAGTGACAGTAGAATAAACTTGTAAATTTTGCATAAATAAATAATATGTTTGTAGATAAATGTTTGATGATTTCATAATTTTTTGCGATATGTAATTCATACTTATGCCCTTCCCTCTCATTAGCCTGAGGCCCTTCAGAACCTTAATCTAGGCCTGTCAATATGGAGATATTAGGAGAGCTAGTGAGATCCAGATGACAGTGCCAGCAGTACATGGGCAACGCCCGCTACCTCTTTACATCATACAGAAAAAGTACTGTTTCCCAACTCTGTTAATGCCTATCCAAGACCATTACCAGCATGAAGAGTAACTGGCTAAAGCTGAACCCAGGCAAAACTGCAGTGTTGCTTCTTAGAAAACCAAAAGAACTTCTAAGAACTTTCCTTTTCTATCGGCCTTCAGCTTGTTAAAGAGATGTTCAGCATTGGACTCCTCAGTGGTTTAGGATGCCCAGATAGCAACAGCAGGAAAACCCACATATCTCTCTCTGCAATTGGCCAGGAGATTATGATGCAAATTATCCAACCCAGACCTGGCCATTGTGATCCATGCATTCATGGCCTCCAGGCTTGATTACTGAAACTCCTATATAGGAATGAAACCATACCTTCTCAGAAAGCTTCAGCTGGTGCAAAATACAGCAGTCTGGCTCTTCAGCAACATAGGTCATTGTTAGCCTGTCACACCAGTGCTCTGCATGCTGTACTGCCTCTCTATTCAGTAAAGAAGCTAATTCAAGGTCTCTCCTGATAAAGTCCAATATCATAATAAATGGACACAAATCTGACATCAGGAATCATAACATTCAAAAACCAGTGGGAGAACACTTCAGCCTCTCTAACCACTCAGTGACAGACTTGAAGGTGGCAATTTTGCAACAAAAAAACTTCAAAAACCAGACTCCAGAGAGAGACTGCTGAACTCAAATTAATATGCAAATTAGATACAATTAACTCAGGCCTAAACAGAGACTGGGAATGGTTGGGTCATTACACTAATTCAATCTATTTCCCTATGTTAAGTTCTCCTCACACCTTCTATGGGTCATCTTAATTATCACTTCAAAAGTTGTTTTTCTCCTGCTGATGATAGCTCATCTCAAATTGATTAGACTCTTCCTGTTGGTTTGCCTACTTCCACCTTTTCATGTTCTGTGTATGTATAAATATCTCCTGTCGGTGTGTTCCATTCTATGCATCCAAAGAAGTGAGCTGTAGCTCATGAAAGCTCATGCTGAAATAAATTTGTTAGTCTCTAAGGTGCCACATGTACTCCTGTTCTTTTTCCAAGAAATTACCTCTCCCTTCGTAGTTGTGATGACCCACAACAGCTATATTCCTCCAGAACCATGAAACTATTGACTGAAATAGGGGAGACTTGTGACCATGGACTCAGAGCTTCCACAGGAACTGGACCCGTACCATGGAACTAATTACTCAAAAAGATCAAAATGGCCGTTGGCATCACTGTATTTAGAACAAAATGCAAGACCCATTTCTTTCACTTGACTTTCCTCAAAAAGCTCTTCACTTATACAATTAAAACAATGTATAAGTTACTTCTCATACAGGATGAGAAGAAAGAAGGTGAAAGAGCAATTTTGCAAGATTTGGGAGGTGTTTAGATGTTACTTATGCTTCTCATCACTATATCTGGAGGCACAGGTGCCGACTCCCTGGGTGCTCTGCGGCTTGAGCACCCACAAGAAAAAAAAATAGTGGGTGCTCAGCACCGCTGGCAGCCCTGCTGATCAGCTCCTCCCCATCCTCCCAGCACCTCTTGCCCACCGAGGATCAGCTGTTCAGCGATGTGCAGGTGGTGCTGGTAGGAGGAGGCTAAACAAAGACAGGGTGTGCTCAGGGGGCGGGTGGAACGGGGCGGGAAGAGGCAGGGCGGGGACGGAGCAGGAGTAGGAAGAGGCGGGTGGGGCCTGAGGCAGAGTGGGGGGCTCAAGCACCCCTGGGAAAATTAGAAAGTCGGCACCTATGTCTGGAGGGATTAGTATGCCAATCTTCCCCATCTATACACTGGCACTGTGAGCTGTGAAGACCTGCATATGTCACTCTAGAGAACCTGAGACCCAGTGTCAATCAGAAAGAATCACTTGAGAGTGAGTTGCTCTCTCTCCTTCACAGGCTGAGCCTTCTGCTTCTGCTCTGTGGTCATTCCCTACTGACCTCAGGGCAAAGTATCCCAAACTCAAAGCCAAAAGTGGGTGATCATACAGCCCCTAGGATGTTTTGCAAAGTTACCCAGGCACCAGGAGCGGCGCCAGTGTTTTTGGCACCCTAGGCACACAGCCATTTCGCGACCCCACGCACTGGTCCTGCGGCTCCGGTGGACCTGCCGCAGGCGTTCCTGCGGAGAGTCCACTGGTCCCATGGCTCTGGTGGAGTTGCCGCAGGTGTGCCTGCGGAAGGTCCACTGGAGCCGCCTGGCCCCGCCCCGACAAAATGACGCCCCCAATAATCCTGGCGCCCTAGGAGATTTCCTAAATTGCCCAAATGGCAGGCACAGCAAAGGAACTGGAGATGGAATTTCTGTTGAAATCAGCATATGCTGCCTTTGTGGTTTGACTGTCTGATTCATACAATAATTAACAATTCTGGTCACAGCAAATTGTAAGGGAAAGCAAGAAGAAAAACAAATATGATCATGTTGAGGTGAATGTGTGGTTACTAGGGAAAGGGAAACTGCAATTGGGTTAAATAAGGACACTTTAGAAAAGTAAACAGAGAAGCCTGTTTCCAAAACCAGCAGTTTCTTGTTTTAGTTGTTGCACAAACCCTCAAGATGTCATATAATATAAAGATGTCATTGTAATATAATTTCTGCCATGTTAGAAATAAATAAATAATACAACTAATATTTTGAGAGATAAGGTGGGTGAGTAATATCTTTAATTGGACCAACTTCTAATTATTACTATTCTAAATATTACCTCACCCAGAAGATGGTGCAATAAAAGATATTACCACACTCACCTTCTCTGTCTAATATCCTGGGACCGACACATCTACAGAAACACTGCACATGGTAATATTATAGACATATGTACTGTACGCTTATCCAAGGATTCTTAAGCATTTTACAGACCATAGTGGATTAAGCCTCAGAGTAAGGAGGTAAGGAAGCATTATAATCTCATTTTACAAAAGGAAAAAATGGGGCACAGAGTGGGGATGTAACATGGCCGACACTACTCAGAAAGTGTATAGTAGAATGAGGCTGTGATGATAAAGAAGATATTGGGGGGGAGGGTTAAAATTCATTCAGCTGAATATTCCATGGTAGGAATAAAAAGACGGAAACAGTGCAGACTGAAAATTTAATAATAACTTATTATACTGTTTGTATTTTATGGACATGTCCCAGAATTAATATTTTTACCACTTTAGTGAAAAGAATAAAAGAACCATGCCCACAAACTAAGCTACAATATAACTTGAAATACACATAAAGAGTGAAATACCACTTAAGTTGAAGCTTATATAGTATGTAAATTATTATTTGTATTACGGTAGCAGCTAGAGACTCCAGCTGATATTGGGGCTAGACACTGTACAAACATATGATGACACTCCCTGCCTCAGAAAGCTTGCAATATAAATAGAAAAGTGAAGTGGTCACAGAGAAGATCAGTGCCAGAGCCAGGAATGAACCCAGGTCTCCTGAGTCTTGGTCCTAACCATAAATCCATAAAATTTGTAACTTGAAATTGGCAGGCAGGCTATATGTTGTATGGTTCTTGAGATTGGATATAATGATCTATACTTCTTATTATGATCAAGATACCACACTCTGACACACAAAAGACAACATCGCTCGTTTTCAGAAAAAAGCCTGGCATACTTAAAGAATTGCTCAGAGGTCATTTCATGAATGGAATAATGTATTCATTATTATTTTAAGGTCTGAGCCATTTCTACTGATCTAACTAAGCCAATCCTGAGTTACACAAAATATGGACATCCATTTTAAGTGGCTAAGTCTAGATAAGGAAGATAAGCCAAAAGGAAGCAGAGTGCAAAAGACAAGAAAATTTTTCTTCTTTGGGATCTTTGGAACCTAGTTAGAAGATTATCGTCTCTCAGGCTCTCTCACTGAGTTCTAAGAGAAATTCTGGCTGAAAATAATCAGAGTGGACTGTGTCTAGATATTGATGCATATTTTATTGCACCAAATACATGCTAGTCCATTATATGTTCAAAGATCTTTGAAATACTCTATGCAGAATACACAGAAAGATTATGTTTATAAAACATGGTTAGAGGAGAGCATACAGTTATTTTTGAGAAAACTAAAGATGAGTCATCTAATACGTTTATTTGATTTCCAGGACCAAGCATTTGCAGTCTAGACTTACAGCTGTCATTTTTTACAATACTTAATCAGTCTGTCTATAGACTGTTATATTCTTATATCGGGGGAGGTTTCCAACTTTGGATCACAAGATGAAAAATAGAACAGGAGATACCAATATTTCAGAGATTTTCTTTTAGGGGAAGAGATGCAACGTGTCTACAAGGCAAAGATGGGTTGCACCAACCCCTATTCTTTGGCTCTGTTAAAGGAGGGTGAAATGAATAGTTGATATTCCCTCATTCCTTCATGCAAAGTGAAGGAGGCACCTTCTCCCTCCAGAAAAGAGCAAGCTGTGACAAGTAACACAAGAAGCTGCAGCTTCTCAGAGCCAGGCTGTGGCCTCTTTCGACACAGGATTTGTAAAGCTTGCTTCCACACAACCAAGCAATGAGCATATGCATGCTGTTAAAATCAGTGGTGAAGTGCTTCTTGGGCTGAGGACACGGGTGCTAAGATTTCTGTGGTCAGGAGGGACCTGATCCAGGAGAAGGATTTGTTGCCAGGTAAAAAGGCAGAATTAAAGCTGGTAGGGGGTTACAAAGTCTTTGCACCTTTAGCTAAGGTATACATGCAAACTAAAGATTTGCAGGCTGAACTGACTGTTGCAATGGTGGCACACAATTTTGCACCATTTCTACTGGGGAATGATTTATTTAATGTGGCAGAATCTGTCCCAGGGCTGGTTAGCAGTGAGAAGAAATCTTGTGCTAAAAGCCCCAGAGGGGGGCATGAAGTCACATGGACTGCTGGGGGAATAGGAGAGTGTCTCTTAGGCCTTGGCTACACTGGCGCTTTACAGCACTGCAACTTTCTCGCTCAGGGGTGTGAAAAAAACACCCCCCTGAGTGCTGCAAGATACAGCGCTGTAAAGCGCCAGTGTAAACAGTGCAGCAGCGCTGTGAGCCCAGCGCTGCAAGCTAAACCCCATGAGGAGGTGGTTTATGTTCAGCGCTGGAAGAACTCTCTCCCAGCGCTGGCGCTGCGACCACACTCGCACTTCAAAGCACTGCCGCGGCAGCCCTTTGAAGTTTCAAATGTAGCCATACCCTTAGATTCCTCTGCAGCAGTAAAGAATGCAGCTTTGGGGGCAGGCATGGTTGTAGCCAGTTCCTGTAGCCCTGGGGCTCAAGAGATATTCCAGAGGGAGGGGCGGGATGAAGCCAGCTCCTGTCCTGTAATCATTTCCCTGGGGGAGGGGGATGTACCACTTTGTAACAGGGGAGCCACCTTGGCTGCTGACTGCCAGGAAGCTCCAGGTCAACAGGGGGCAGGGCCTGCCCTCGGGTGCACAGAAGGGTGTGTCCCAAAGGTAGAAGTTGGGGTCCTGGTGACCGCTGCAGTGGAAACAGACCTCAAGATCTCTGTAGCTGGAAGCAAACCCAACCTGAGAGAAAAGGGCGGAATTTTGCTGGCCAGTGAAGAGTCTGCCATAGCTAGGTAGGGTCATCTTCCCTTTCGGAGGACACAGGAGTGTCTGACCCAGAGGGGAGCCCAGGGAGGGAAGCCCATATGGAAGGTGAGGGGAGGGCAGACAGTCTGCCTACCTTTTGTAGGAAGGGACTTTCCCAGGAAGAGGGTGAAAAGTCTGCATTTAAAATGCCAGCCCCCTCTCCTGTAGATCAATCAGGATTTAAGCAAAACTTGAGGGTCAGGGCTCCATCCAGCTGACCTGTTGGGAACTGAAAATGGGGTGCCCAAAGGGGTCCAGAGCACCCATTGAAAGATGTTGTTCTTGCTACACTTGTAAGAGATAAAACTCTCTCTCCAAAACAGGAGGGGAAAAAATCTCTGCATGGGTGGAACTTCACAAGGGAGTGGGGTCCAGCACAGAGAAATTCCAGAGGGAGGGGCCAAGGGGTGGCATGGTTGTAATATACACTTTCCTGGCCAAAGACCCAAACACATGCCTGAATTAGGAGCTTTCCCCAAAGAGGCAGAAGAATCTGCATCAGAGGCCAGGTCTATACGACGCGCAAAAATCGATTTTAGATACGCAATTTCAGCTACGAGAATAGCGTAGCTGAAATCGATTATCTAAAATCAATCTACTCACCCGTCTTCACCGCGTGGGATCGATGTGCGCGGCTCACCATGTCGATTCCGGAACTCCGTTGGTTTTGGTGGAGTTCCGGAATTGATGTAAGCGCGCTCAGGGATCGATATATCGCGTCTAGATAAGACGCGATATATCGATCCCCGAGCAATCGATTGTAACGCGCCGATATGGCGCGTCGTATAGACGTGGCCAGAGTGTCTACCAGAGGGCACAAAGAACTGAGAAAATGCAATAGACGCTAAACAAGTCAAACTGATTGAACGAAGCCTGTCCACTGTAGATTTGCTGTTAACTTTGTGTCTTTTGCTAATTCATCTATGGGATAAAACAAAGGAATTCATACTACTGGTAAACCCTTTAAAGATGTGGGACGTAACTGCTTTGTGGAAGAAACTGTTGTATATGCTAGGGATGGTGACAGGACAGCCCCACAAGCATGTCACTTTTCAGCCTCCACCTGTAAAAGACTGGAAGCTTGGCACAGCAGCAGGAGCATAACAGGCCCATGCTGCTGTGTGGAAGAGGAAACTGAGGCACACCACCTTATGGCATTGGTGGCTAAATGCCAAGACACCTCCACTTTAACAGATATTACTGTCTGCATTATGTTAGCAATACTACACCCCAACTTGTTTTTAGGCATCTGGGAACCAGGAACCCCAAAACTGGCTAGGACCCTTAGGAATGACATCATATGGTTTAAAGGTACTGAAAAGGAGTGTGACCAAAGAAACAGGGATTTTACATGTATTGCCTCTGCCATGGACAGTGTCCAAGTCTCTGGCAGTAAGCTCAGGGGGAGGGTGTGACGGTACCTCCCATAAGACTTTATGGAAATATGCTTAGAATGTCTTTTATGCTACATATGCCACGTAACATATCTCAAAGGTTATGATCTACTGAATGTATTAATCCTATTTGTATGCATGTATCATTTTTGTATTCAAAGTTATGAATGTTGGCTGTGTACTGGCTTGATTTCTAAATAACCTTAGTAGAGCATTTGCTCAGTTCTTGGAGAAAGGAATGTTGAAATTAAATACCTAATCAAGAAACACTTAAAGGACAATGGATCTTGGAATGCTCCAATCCACATAAGAAGTCTACTTCTGGAAGTTCAAGGTAGCATGTAAACAATGGATGCTACCTCTAAAAACTGTGAGTCATGCATGGATATGTGATTTGCCCAGGTGACTCCTAAACTCCACCTTGGAGCTGGACTTTGCATAGGAATGAGGAGGGGGTCTTGGAGATCTCTCCATTTTGGTCTTCAGCTGGCTAAAGAGAGAGCCTCTCTACCCCCAAGATACTTGAAAGAAACTGGAACAAAGACAGTAACTACAGGGAGTGTGAGTGATTGCTGGACCCAGGCTAAAAGGAGATTAGTCTGTAAAAGGGAGCATTCTGGAACTGCAGAGGATCTTATCTGTATTCAGACATAGATTTGTGCTTTTTATTTTATTTTGCTTGGTGACTTACTTTGTTCTGTCTGTTACTACTTAGAACCACTTAAATCCTACTTTCTATATCTAATAAAATCACTTTTTACTTATTAATTAACTCAGAGTATGTATTAATACCTGGGAGAGCAAACAACTGTGCATATCTCTATCAGTGTTATAGAGGGCGAACAATTTATGAGTTTACCCTGTATAAGCTTTATACAGGGTAAAACAGATTTATTTGGGTTCAGACCCCATTGGGAGTTGGGCATCTGAGTGTTAATGACAAGAACATTTCTGTTAGCTGCTTTCAGGTAAACCTACAGCTTTGGGGCAAGTAATTCAGACCCTGGGTCTGTGTTAGAGCAGACGGGAGTGTCTGGCTCAGCAAGACAGGGTGCTGGAGTCTTGAGCTGGCAGGGAAAGGAGGGGCAGAAGTAGTCTTGGCACATCAGGTGGCAGATCCCAAGGGGGTTTCTGTGATCCTACCTGTTACATTGGATCCTGATAGATACAGTAATTAAAAGAGGAAATGCTTTTTTAAACATTTTGGTTCTTTGTAAAACTACCCAACTGTTCTGTTAATGATTTGGGATGTTGAACAGTAGGGATGGTAAAAGTTGCATAACACTGGAGATTCTTTACCTCTCAAGACAAACATGGTCTTGATAATATGAGTAAAGTAGCAGGTGCCTCCTAGAAGGCCATCTGCTTTCCATCCATGTTCTCACAGTGACCCCTAATGCAGCTAGCCACAGGAGCAGCTCACATATATAGGGCTGCAGATTCAGGCAGTTGCCCACATGCCCAAGCTTCTCTCCTTTGTGCCCATAACACTCAACTAAGCTGTAAGACTCAGAGCATATATGGCTGGAGTCACCAAGTGATGACTCTACTCCAAACAGCATGTAGCCTTCTTTTGAGTGAGGAACAGAGAGGGGACCAAAAACAAAAAAGGAGTGGAGTGGAATAACGGAGGTAGAAAAAGACAGGAGCAAAAATGTGTGAAAAGAAAGATGCCAGGGTGTGAAGGGACGTGAGAGTAGTGCCCCTATCTGTCAATCCACTAGAACAGGGGCTCCTTCAGGAGTAGTTGCAAACAACTAAACTATGGAGTCATGACCATGATACATTATCTTTTCCCATTAGTGAATAGGAGAACTTGACCCACCTTTACTTTCATCCTTGCTTCTCACATGATCTTGTCTATTTCAGTTTCTGACTGAGGCATGATTAACTCCTAATGACTATCCAAAACAACAACAACAAAACATGGGTAACTAGTGAAAAGGGCACGTTTAGTCTGCTGTTAGCTGGCTTTAGCATTATAGTGTTGAGTCTTAATGCAGTAGTATGCACTACATAGGAATTTATTTCTAGAAATGATGCAATGTTTGAGCATCAGCATGGGTTGTCAATTATTCCTCGGTATTCCAGAAAACAAGGTCAGGAGGTATCCATTTAGTCTTCTGAGTTACCCTTCGTATGAGGTTCTGATTGTTCTATCTTTTAGACATTCAAGATTTACCATGGCAGAACCAGAGTGGCATTTTTGAAAGCCTAGAAGTACCTACTGCTGTCTGTGTATGGAATAGAAGTAGTATTTTCTCTCTGTCAGGCACATAGGAATTGCTATGAGTACATGGAAGGGTCATATGGCGAATCAGTAGTGAAGAGTATGATTTACAGGTGTGTTGTGCAGATTAAAATACACAAAAATAGTAAGGAAATTTACAATTTCAAAGCAATTTGGGATTTAAGCCAATTTGTCTATGGCCGTACTTATCAATATTTACATAATACACCATTTCTTTAGCGATCTTCCCTGTATAATAAATTCTGGAGCATGGAAATTTATTTCTGATTTTAATGTTATCATGCTCACTGCAGCAAAGATGGAGAATGATACCAGAGTAAGGAAAAAGACTATCCAGCTATTTTTTCCTGATAATCTTTAGTGGATTTTAGGGCCAGCCAATTTTCAGTTTAGGGTCCTCAAAGCCCCTTTACTAATTGTTGGCAAATGAGGTGCCCATGTTAGGAAGCACCTGTAGGTGTTCATGACTTGGCAAAATGGCAGATCTGCAAGGCCTTGTTTAACTAAGTCATTACCCTCTCATAATGATTTCTGAGAGCATCTTAAGAAAAAAAAATGAGCCTGACGTAAAAGTGAATTGAGATAAACATTTCTATCCTCTTTTTTTAAAAAAGCTTCATCTGTGATGGCACAACTCACTGACACCAATTTGCTGGTAGATTTGCTGGCATTTCCACCATGAATCCTGTTTTTCCAGAGTTTAGAGAGTAAAAATTCCCTTTGGTTTGTAACTTGGCTATAATGTTGAGGTATAAGCACTTGCAAAAAATCAGTTTGGTCTTTAAGTAATCTAAGTCATAACTATTCTGTGGCCTCATAAAATTCACAGTGATCAGTTATTACACTCACTATACTTATTATAACCATATACATTTCACAGCCATCAACAGTAGAAATTAGGATCAAAATCACAGACTACTACTACTTGTGCTAAAGAAAAATCTCACTAGCTGTAGTATTTAGGCATATGTCTTTTGTGGACTCATCACTGCTGGTCACAAACATAGAACTGGTTGGAAAAATGGGAGAAAATTCTGCAAACTCTCTGGACAGATTACTTCTCCCATGAAGCACCATGGTCTCTCCTCTTGGAGGTGGGAAGCAGGCCATCCTGGGAGTCCCTGGGCATGATTGACAATGGGAAATGTAGTCCTATATGCATGCCTGGGCCATATAGGAGAATGGAGACATGACACAACTGAACTATAGCTCTCATGGGGCACCACAGCAGCATTCCCAAATGGCAATATTTTAGTTTGGGAACATTCATTTTTTCAATGAAAAAATCAAAATTTTTCACAGAAAGCAGACTTTTTCATGATTAAATTGTATTTTGTCAAAACCCAATTTTTGGTTTTCAACCAGCACTACAAATATTTGAGCAAATCTAGTGAGGCAATTACAAAGTGACAAAAGAAATATCATAGGATACCTGGCTTCGATTCCCTGTCCTGGTCTCACAGTTTCTGGTCTGGGCATTGTGCAGGAGGTGACCCAGCCTTTGGAGGGAAGCCCTCTCTTCAGCTGATTAGCACTAGTGCTGGCAGGATCTAAAGAAAGCCCTATTCTGGCTTTCTCAGAAAGGAAGATGGCTGCAATGTGATCATAGAGAGTGGGTGTATATTGAAAGCATGGACTATGGAACTGGTCTCCAAGGAAGGTAGAGAATTCCTGGAGGAAAAATAGGAGTTTACTAGGTTAAGATGGTTTCTGTTCTCACATAACTGAAGTTGCTTTGATCTGAATTTGACAAGCGATGTGTGTATTATACAACTGCAAGCACTTTGGTTTCTTACTTAAAAAAAAACAAAAAAAACCAAGTAGCCCAAGGCTCAAAATTTGCTCTCAGATATGTGAACGAAACTCCCACTGTTGTCAAATTATTAACTATGAAAGGTAGGTGGGAATGGACCATGAACATAAATTACCTGCATTTTCAGGATTTTAAGAGTGTCTATGTGGTTCAGATAGTAGGACTTTCCTATCTGGGCCAGGAGATTCTGAGTTCACATTCCACACTAGGGTTTTGGTTCATACCCAGTGCAGTGTTAGAGGTGTTGATGTTTGAATGAGCTTTTAAACTAAGGCTCATCCTCACCCGGGGTCCAGTGAAGTCGATGAATTTTTTCTGTTGATTTCAGTGGAGTCAGGAATTTTTCCCAGCTCTCAAAATTAGTCTTAGCTACATAACTGGTATTCTACCTAACAGCCACTTTCTCAGTGAAACTGATTGTAAAATCAAATGCTCCGAATGACTTATCAATGGAATGGCTGCTATATTACCTATACAATCACTGTACTACTGGACTTTGTCTTGTAAATGAAAAATACTGTGTATTGTAAAACCAAATTATATCCTCTATGCATAACATTAGCCTCTCTAAATATTGTCTAAACAAATACTTACAGTACTTACGTTACAAATATAGAAATTGTAGCTCCAACAATCACATTGTAAAGTACTTAAATACATATTTACATGATTCATGTATCAGATGCCATAATAGTCCTTGGTAGTGTCAGCTCTCAGACTTCTATAAGGAATGTTTCTATTTATAAACATTGCTATAACTTCCATATATCTTGTTGCTTTGATTAATTGACTTGCACCTTGATGACTATTTTAAATTTAAGATCTTGACTTTTGGCTGAAATCTAAGCTGAAAATGTAACATTAGTCCAAAAATATTACGTTTAACATATTGTGACAAAGTTACTCCTCTACCTTGGTGGGTCTTGTGCTAATTGGCAGATTTGCTCACCTCAGTGATCTTCCCCACGGTCTGGGTCAACTACTCCTGTGTCTGATCAGGAATTGGGAGGTCTGGGGGGAACCTGGGCCCGCTCTCTACTCCGGGTTTCAGCCCAGGGCCCTGTGGATTGCAGCTGTCTACAGAGCCTCCTGTAAGAGCTGCATGACAGCTACAACTCCCTGGGCTACTTCCCCACGGCCTCCTCCAAACACCTTCTTTATCCTCACCACAGGACCTTCCTCCTGGTGTCTGATAATGCTTAATACTCCTTATCCTCTCAGCAGCTTCACTCTTACTCCAGCTCCCTTGTGGTCCTCTTGCTACCAGCTCCTCTCACACTTCCCTCTCTTGGCTCCCTCCCGCTTGACTGGAGTGAGCTCCTTTTTAAACCCAGGTGCCCTGATTAGCCTGCCTTGATTGGCTGCAGGTGTTCTAATCAGCCTGTCTGCCTTAACTGGTTCTATCAGGTTCCTGATTACTCTAGGTCAGCCCCTGCTCTTGTCACTCAGGGAACAGAAAACTACTCATCCAGTGACCAGTATATTTGCTCTCTACCAGACTCCTGTACTCTACTGGTCTGGGTCTGTGACAATATCAATTTATTAAATCCCGTTTCAGGGATATCTTTCATCAGTTGTAAAAGTCTTTCCAGTACATACAAAATCAAGGTCTAATCCCATAGGAAGCCCCATTCAAGTCAATGGAGACCCACCTGTGTAGATCAGTTTGCAGCATCAGGGTCCAAAACATTTAGTGCTTGTAATCTGCTTGATATATGCTAAAAATAGAACAGTTCAAATTACTTATTAGAAACTTAACTGTAGTTTTCCTTTACTTGTGCATCTGATATGTAATTAGTATGAATGAGTTTCAGAACAGTGCTAGGCACACCTGAGTCTTTTGGTTATCTAGCAGAATCCACCCTATGAGGTGTACTGTATAAAATTTCAGTCTTTTCAACGTGCATATAATTGGCTCTGGTACATGACAGCAGATGCAGGGCTACTGTCACAGCTTTTCATTTATATGTTTAGGGTGAAATTCGGAACAGAGGACCATGAAACTCTATCATAAGCCCTGGGTGAATTTCTTACCACAACATTAAGCTCTCCTTTCTGCCCTAGTGATGTTAAACCTGTTCACAAAAAATAGTTCATGAAAAAAATGAAAGCTGGTATTATCTCATTTTTACCCAGACAATGTACGCAAGGCCCAAGATTCCATGTGCCACCTCCTCCACCTCACCTGCTACAAACTCCTATACTCTGCCAGCTGTGGGGGATTCAGCCACACAGAGGTGAGTATAGAAAATATATTCAAAACTGCTGCCTGTGTTTGTAGAAGTTCAGAAAGTAGTAGGAGGAAGTTCTTTGTCATACTGAAGGAGGGGAACACCTGAAATATGTCTCAGTCAGGGGCCGTGATAAAAGGGACATATACCAATTCCCTGGTGGCTCCAATTCTTATCACAGAGCTCTGTCATGATAAAGCCAGCCCCTACACAACAACGGCAGTGAAACAATACACATTAGATTAGCATTTCAACCTGTCCCTAGTTTTAAGCCCACCTCCATGCACAAACCAGGGAGCCATGCAAATGGTGGGTTTGGCAGCATTGTCTGAGCTGGTCCTTATTCCCCCACCTTAATGAATTACACCACTGTGGTTAGGGCAATAGCAATGATTTCATGGAAGAAAAGTAGTCAGACAATAAGAGATGGTTGGCAGGTAGACTCCTGTCCTGTACTTCCTATTTCTGTACCGCAATCTCCACCCTGCAACATATTAAAAAAAAACCCTCTTAGCTCTTCTCTTGTTGGGTGGAAGAAGAAGAAAAGTTGCTGCATTATCAGCAGAAAAAAGCATGTGTGTTTGCTGTTTTTATTCTCGTGCAATAGGATGGGGATGAAAAATCTGTATTTTGTTTAACATTTAAGGAAATAATGGGTAAAACTTCAAGATATGTGCTTTGTGTAGGGCAGGAGACACTCCAGCACAGATTCCCACTCAGGAAAGTGTTTATTAAGCCTAGTGTACGTGCATTTTCTTACTGATAGACCTATTTCGGGTTGGTTTGTGATTTTTTAACCATAATAATCATACTAGCAGAACCCCTTGTGTGGATGCAATTATATTGGTATAACTATTACTTTGTCCTCTAAATAGGTACAGATTTGTTATAACAAAGAACTCCTAGAAATGAATCAGAGAAATCAGAGATGGTTTAGGTCATCTAGTCCATTCCTTTGCCAGCACAAGATTATTTCTTACATTATAAGAACATAAGAATGTCCATACTGGGTCAGGCCAATGGTCCATCTAGCCCATTATCCCATCTTCTGACAGTGACCAATGCCAGATGCTTCAAAGAGCAGGAATAGAACAGGGACATTAAGAATGATCCATCCCCTGTTGCCCAGTCCCAGCTTCTGGCAGTTGGACATTTAGAGACAGCTAGAGCATCGGGTTGCATCTCTGATGGACCTCTCCTCCATGAACATATCTAATTCTTTTTTTAACCCAGTTATACTTTTGGCCTTCACAACATACCATGACAATGAGCTCCATAGGATGACTGTATGCTGTGTGAAGAAGTACTTCCTTACATTTGTTTTAAACCTGCTGTTACCAGGGTTTTTAGAACCCAAAGCAGTGATAACTTTACTGTCTTTCTCCAGGTGGTGTCAGGAATAAATCAATGGCGACACAGTTCTTCCGTCTGATACATGATTGATGCAAAACAGAGTGCTTTTACCTAAAACTACTTTTTTATTAGATCTTACACACACACACACACACACACACACACGCTGTTGCTGTCGGTTTCAGAGCACCTTAAACCTATATATTTACCAAAGTTAAGATGGTTTCAAGGGATCAACAATTGACCTTCTGGGGGCCCTTCCTTCCATTCAACTGATGGGGAATTTTAGGTGTCAGATCCTCACCGAAAGAAAATTTTCTCTGACTGTTCCAAAGTACAGTTTCTAATTAAATTTTTTATAAATTTTCTCTAAACAAAATGCATAAGTCATAAAAGCCCCTAATAGGCTAACAATTTCCCTAGCAACAACCAATAACAATTCTTATTCTCCTTATCAGCAAAGCATTTCTAATCATAGCAACAATCAACCGTACATGTCAGGGGCACCTAAAGCCAGGGTCAGCTGTCCAAACATTCCTTCTATTTTCATTGATCCTTAACTCCCTGTCCAACCTCCCATTCTGATTAGTAGAACTGCAAACATGCAGTTGCACAGCCTTGCCTCTTGAGGCTTAAGATTATCCTTAGCTATGTGATATTTATGTTTCGACTGGCACTGATTGAACATACAAAATGGCTGACTGCAGTACTGTCAAATTCTGGGGTACACTCAGGAATGTCAAATTCAGGGGCTACCCTACTGCCTATTAATTTCATTGGGTGACCCCTGGTTTTTGTGTTATGTGAAGGAGTAAATAATACTTCCATATTCACTTTCTCCACACTATTCTTGATTTTATAGACCTCTATTATATCCCCCCACATCACCTCTTTTAAAAACAGAACAGTCATTGTTTGTTTAATCTCTACCACTAATCATTCTTGCCCTTCTCTGTACCTTTTCCAATTCTAATATATCTTTTTTGAGATGGGACAAGCAGAACTGCATGCAGTATTCAAGGTGTGTGCATACCATGGAGTTATATAGTGGCATTATGATATTTTCTGATTTATTATCTCTCTCTTTCCTAATAGTTCCTAATATACTGTGAGCATTTTTTGACTCCCTCTGCACATTGAGAGGATGTTTTCAGAGCACTATCCACAGTGACTCCAAGATCTCTTTCTTGAGGGGTAACAGCTAGTTTAGATGCCATCATTTTGTATATGTAGTTGGGATTATGTTTTCCAATGTGCATTACTTTGCACTTTTTAACATTGAATTTCATCTGCCATTTTGTTTCCCAGGCTCCCAGTTTAGTGAGCTCCCTTTGTAATCTTCACAGTGAGCTTTGAACTTAACTATCTAGAGTAATTTTGTACTGGTTGCAAATTTTACAACCTCACTGTTCACCCCATTTGTCCAGGTCATATATGAATATATTGAACTGCACAGGTCCCAATACAGACCTTTAGGAGACCCCACTATTTACAATTCTCCATTGTGAAAACTGACCATTTATTCCTACTCTTTGCTTCGTATTTTTTAACCAGTTATTGATCGATGAGAGGACCTTCCCTCTTTGTCCAAGACTGCTTGCTTTGCTTCAGAGCCTTTGGTGAAGGACCTCATTGAAGGCTTTCTGAAAGTCCAAGTACACTATATGGAATCACCTTTGTCCACATGTTGGTTGACATCCTCAGAGAATTCTGATAAATTGGTGAGGTGTGATTTCCCTTTACAAAAGTCATGTTGACTCTTCCCCAACATACCATGTTTATCTATGTGCCTGATAGTTCTGTTCTTGCTATAATGTCAACCAATTTGCCTGGTACTGAAATTAGGCTTACCAGCCTGTAATTGCCCGTATCGCCCCTGGAAACTTTTTTTAAAAATTGGCATTACATTAGTCACCCTTCTGTCATGTGGTACAGAGGCTAATTTAAGCAATAGGTACACACCACAGTTAGTAGTGCTGCAATTTCATATTTGAAATCCTTCAGAACTCTTGGATGAATACTACCTGGTCCTGGTGACTTATTACTGTTTAATTTCTCAATGTGTTCCAAAACCTTCTCTACTAACATCTTAACCTGGGACAGTTTCTCAGATTTGTCACCTAAAAAGAATGGCTCGGATATGGGGATCTCCTCCACATTCTCTGAAGACTGCAAAGAAATCATTTAGCTTCTCTGTAATGGCATTGTCTTCCTGGAGTGCTCCTTTAGCAACTCAATCATCCAGTGGCTCCACTGACTGTTTGGCAGGCCTCCTGCTTCTGATGTATTTTAAAAATTAGTTTATTGTTCTTCAAGTTCTTTCTTGGCCTGCCTTATTATTCATTGACACTTGACTTACCAGAGTCTATGTTCCTTTATATTTTCCTCACTAGAATTTAAAGGATGCCTTTTTGCCTCTAACCGCCTCTTTTGCTCAGCAAGGTTTGTGTGTGTGTGTGTGTGTGTATTTGTTTGTTTTATTTGGGGCATACCTGGAGTATGAGCCTCTATTATGGTGTTTTTACATAGTCTTCATGTAGTTTGCTTGTGACGGTTCCTCTTAATTTTCATTTAACTAACTTCCTCATTTTTGTGTAGTTCTCCTTTTTAAAGTTAAATGTGGTAGGATTCTTTTGCATTTTCCCCCCTACAAGGATGTTAAAGTTAATTACATTATGGTCATCATTACCAAACAGTTCAGTTATATTCACCTCTTGGACAAGATCCTGTGGTCCACTTAGGACTAAATCAAGAATTGCCTCTACCCCCATGGGCTGCAGGACTAGCTGCTTCAAAAAGCAGTCATTTATGGTTTCTAGACATTTTATCTCTCCATACCTTCCTGAGGTGACATATCAGTGTGGAGATAGTTGAAATTCCCCCTTATTATTGTGCTCCCCAGTCAGGTGGTCAGTAGTATATTCTTACTGCTATTCTCTTATGGTTCAAACATGGAATTTCTATCCATAAAGATTCTACAGTACGATTTGATTCATTTGAGATTTTTACCTTGACTCTATACTTTCTTTCACATACTGTACCACTCTGTCATTCCTATATATTTTATACTGTGTCTCATTGATTATCCTCTTTCTACCAAGTTTCTGCAATGCTTATTATATTAATAGTCTCATTTAATGCCAGGCATTGTAGCTCACCCAGCTTAGTATTTAGACTTCTTGCATTTGTATATAAGCACTTGTATATCTTGTCAATACTAAGCTGCTTGCCTTCATGTACTATATTTACATGGGACTCTACATTTTAGTGTTCCTCACTAGCTACTACCTGTATTTTACTAGCTTTTTTCCTATCATCTTTACTAGGATATAGACTTTTCCCTTTTGTAATCAGGAAGGCCAAAGCACAATTGGAGTTGCAGCTAGCAAGGGATGTAAAGGGTAACAAGAAGGGTTTCTACAGGTATGTTAGCCATAAGAAGGAGGTCAGGGATGTGGAAAACTGAAGGACTCAATGATTTTTTTGCCTCGATCTTCACAGACGAGGTGAGCTCCCAGACTGCTGCCCTGGGCAGCATAATATAGGGAGGCAGTGAAAAGCCGTCAGTGGTGAACGAATAGGTTAAGGACTATTTAGAAAAGCTGGGCATGCACTAGTCTATGGGGCCTGATACAATGCATCCGAGGGTGCTGAGGGAGTTGGTTGATGTGATTGCAGAGCCATTGGCCATTATCTCTGAAAATTTGTGGCAATTGGTGGAGGTCCCAGACGACTGGAAAAAGGTAAATATAATGCCCATCTTTAAAAAAGAGAAGAAGAAGAATCTAGGGAATTACAGACCAGTCAGCATCACCTCAGTCCCTGGAAAAATCATGGAGCAGGTCCTCAAGGAATCTATTTTGAAGCACTTGGAGGAGAAGAAGGTGATCAGGAACAGTCAGCATGGATTCACCAAGGGCAAGTCATGCCTAACCAACCTGATTACTTTCTATGATACCTACCTATTGCTATCTATGAGAACTGGATCTGTGGATATGGAGAAAGCAGTGGATGTGATATACCTTGACTTTAGCAAAGCTTTTGATATGGTCTCCCACAATATTCTTGCCAGCAAGTTAAAGATGTATGGATTGGATGAATGGACTATAAGGTAGATAAAAAGCCGGCTAGATCGTTGGGCTCAGGGGTAGTGATCAACAGCTTGATGTCTAGTTGGCACCCAGTATCAAGCTGAGCACCCCAGGGGTCGGTCCTAGTGCCATTTTTGTTCAACATCTTCATTAATGATCTGGATGATGGGATGGATTGCATCTTCAGCAAGTTTGCAGATGACACTAAGCTATGAGGGGAGGTAAATACACTGGATAGTAGGGATTGGGTCCAGAGTGACCTAGACAAATTGGAGGATTGGGCCAAAAGAAATCTGATGAGGTTCAACAAGGACAAATGCAGAGTCCTGCACTTAAGACGGAGGAATCACATGCACTGCTACAAGCTGGGGACCCACTGGCTAAGCAGCAGTTCTTCAGAAAAGGACCTTGGGATTATAGTGGATGAAAAGCTGGATATAAGTCAACAGTGTGCCCTTGTTGCCAAGAAGGCTAACGGCATACTGGGATGCATTAGTAGGAGCGCTGCAAGCAGATTGAGAAGTGATTATTCCCCTCTGTTCGGCATGGGTGAGGCCACATCTGGAGTATTGTGTCCAATTTTGGGTCCCCCACTACAGGAAGGATGTGGACAAATTGGAGAGGGTCCAGTGGTGGGCAACGAAAATGATTAGGGGACTGAGGTACATGACTTGTAAGGAGAAGCTGAAGGAATTCGTCTTATTTAGTCTGCAGAAGAGAAGAGTGAGGGGGGATTTGATAGCAGCCTTCAACTACCTGAAAGGGAATTCCAAAGAGGATGGAGGTAGGCTGTCCTCAGTGGTGGCAGATGACAGAACAAGGAGCAATGGTCTCAAGTTGCAGTGGGAGATGTCTAGATTGGATATTAGGAAAAACTATTTCTCTCGGAGGGTGGTGAAGCACTGGAATGGGTTATCTAGGGAGGTGGTGGAATCTCCATCCTTAGAGATTTTTAAGGCCTGGCTTGACAAAGCCCTGGCTAGGATGATTTAGTTGGTGTTGGTCCTGCTTTGAGCAGGGGGTTGGACTAGATGACCTCCTGAGGTCTCCTCTAACCCTAATCTTCTATGATTCTATAATTCTATTGTCCCTAAGGAATGTCTCCACCCAAACTGTGTGCACCTCCACACCTGTCAGCTTTCCCCCAGCCCTCAGTCTAAGAAATCCTTTTTAATTGTACATGCCATTAGTCTGGTTCTGTTTTTGTGTACAAGGAGCCTATCCTTCCTGTATAGACTCCTCCTTTCCCAAAAGATTATCAAGTTCCTAATAAACCTAAAACTCTCCTCTCGACACCATGGTTTCATCCACACTTTGACCTTGCAGTTCTGTTTTTCTGGCCCTGTGTGTAGAATTGGAAAAATTTTAAAGAATGCTACCATGGACATTTTGGACTTTAATCTCTTACTTTGCAGCCTAATTTTGGCCTCCTTGACCTCCACTTTTCCCTATGTTGCTTGTATCTACATGTGCCACAACCACTGGCTTCTCCCCAGCACTGCATATAAATCTGTCTAGATGTCTCGTGAGATCTGCACCCTTCACATCTGGCAGGCAATTCACCATGTGGTTCTTCTGGTCACCACAAACACAACTATCTATATTTCTAATGATTGAATCCCCAGTTATATTCACTAGAGCTTTGACTACATGATGAGCAAAACTGAAAATCATTTTTGTGGTTTGGGAAAGAGTACAGAAGTAATAAATAGAATTAGGGAGAACATTGGATGCAATGTTTTCCCTTATGGTGTGGAATTATATATTACCATTTATCCTCTTTAAATAAGAAATAAATAAATTAAAAACTGTTTATTTGTATTATCACGTTCTCATTCAGGGTGACAACACTGTTTCCTAGCCTGTTAACATGGCAGCCAGAATTACCACTGAGGGTGAAATTCAGCCCTGTGCAGAGGGCCAGACCAAAGAAGTACTATTTTGAGTGCTTAAGTGGGAATTAAATGATACATTGCTCTTGGATGGAATTCCACCACTTAGGTGTATGTGGACATATTATCCAGACAGAGCTTTGGAAGAAGTTCTTTTTCAGTGAGTAAAGGGAAAAAATTACTCAGAAGATATCAGGTAGGCAAAAATAAAGGCAGACGGATGCAGCTACATCACTGCTCTGGTCTTACATTCTGAAAAATCAGGAGACTTCTCAGGTTTGAGGCAAATGTTAATTGGCAGCTCTGGGAAAGTTCCTTTCATTAGAAACTCTAATTCCTTCTCCCCATATTTTCATGAATTCTTAGACAGTTGTGATGAGAGTGCTCTAGAAAGAGAAAAATGGGTAAATATAAAATAGTTTAGGGAATTAAAAGCCTCCCAAAGTGATCTGGAATCAGGGCCAGATTAAGGTTATGAGGGGCCTAAGGTTAATGAGAGGGAATGACCTAAGTATGCAAAAAGAATTATGAAAGTCATCAAACATTTATCTACGTACATATTTACATATTATTTATTTATGTAAAATTAACAAGTTTATTCTACTCTCACTACACTCAATTCCTCAATCAGATACTTCTGAGTAAGAGGTAGCACGAGGGACACTACGCTGTCCTTTTCTTAGGCCTCCTTCCTCGTAGGTAGTGGAGTGCTTATCTGTATGAGGATAATCACAGCAACATTCTCCATCTTGCTCACCTCTTTCAACCTTGTGCTTCTACCCTCAGGTCTTCACAGGACACAGTGCAAAGCCAAGCCCTGCAGGTGTTTTCCCCAAGCTATGGATTCTACACCACATACCCTGTCTCACTCTGGCTGCAGTCTGGGAGGCAGACAGCTTTTATTATGTACAAGAAAACCACTCAGGTGTAAAATCCACTGGAGTAGAGAAAGCAGTAGTGGGAAAATTACATTGGGTGGCATTGTATTTTAGGCTGTCTTGCTCTGAAAGCTGCCTCCCAGTGTTGCACTGGCTGTGGACAATGAATTACTGTTTTCACACATAACCCAATATTATTTGTGGGATGATACCCAGTTTACGTAATTAATTCACCACATCAGGCCATTCTATCACCAAGCTCTTCCACAATTAGAATCATAGAATAGAATCATAGGACTGGAAGAGACCTCGAGAGGTCATCTAGTCCGGTCCCCTGCACTCATGGCAGGACTAAGGATTATCTGTTCTAGAATGTGTGATCAGCAGCTCTGACATGAGGTTGTTTAAGCCTGAGTTCTGTGTGCACCAGCCCCCTATGGTTTGCATTTGTTTAAGCTCTCTGTAAGAAAAAGGTAAGAGCTAGAAGGGACACAGATCTTTAGATGGTTGCCCAGTCATAATATTTAGCACTTCTGTACTAAATTAGCTCTTCAAAATCACTGCACAAACATTAAACAAACTTAATCTAAAGCCTTTCAGCTTTTGAATGACAAGGAGTTGCCAAAACAGAGCTATTCCCTGTTGTGTTCTCTGCCCCCTGAACAAAAAGACTTCACTGAAAATCTTAAAAGAACCATTAAGGATCTTTCAAAAGAACAATCCAGCCAAGGTTGCCGTAGTGACATCCTTGTTACATCAGGTCTGGTGTTTGTTTAAGGCTGGTGTAGGAGGAAGGGAGAGCTTCCTGTTTTGTTTGCAAGCGTAAATCAAGCAGACCTTGCTTATTTTTTTCCCTTACAGTGCTCAGAGTTTAGGAGAGGAAAGTAAATGAGATTCTGCTTATACCAGGTGTGAAAAAGCAGACGAGACTAACATCTATTCTTGTGCCAAAATCTGTTCTCCCTGAAGTAAATAAGGCTACACAGTTGTAATTGTCAGCAGGAATTGGCCTGTGTTCTCATTCCCTTCTCTAATCACATTCCATGCTTACCCAACATTTTCATCTTGGGAAAAAAATTAGTTTGAGTTGGGGCAGAAAAATGAGAACTAACTTCAGGTTTATTTTGCTTTAAGTTTAATCAAATATGAGGTACTTTTATGATGGATTGAACTGCTAGAGAACCAGCAAATGGACAGAACCTGCCTTTAGTCTATTCAGCCAGTCTTTCTATCATAGCCTGCTAAGAAGTGGATTTAAAATCCTTAAGGGAGAGGGGAGGGAGGAACTTACAACATTGTGTATTGAACTTCCTTCAGTGCTTTTGCAACCCCTTAAAAATACAAAGAAGTGTTGGCCTATTGAACTAGGCTGAGCATAAGGAAAGAACTTGGTTGTCTGTGCATTCCAGTACAGAAAAATACATCAAAGAAAATAATTGGATTTCTTTGACTTTTTAGTAGAGTTCAATACAGCATTGAACACAGTGCATCATAACTCTGAACCCCCTCGATGGAAGGTACTGTAAAAATTAAAGTACTAGTATCCAGAATGGGATGCTTTGTTTTGTTTTTCCTATACATGGGAGAGGCAATAGTTCTGGCTGGAGCTGGATAGACTGCATGCAGGTTCTGTGCAAGCTTCTGACCCTACCGCTCTGGTACTGTACCCTCCACCCCGCAAACACTCAACAGTTGTCCAGAAATGGGACCCAGCACACATAGAAGATGACAGGGACAGGCAGTAGAACCCAGCAGGCAGCATCATGGAGCTGCCTGCCAGCCTCAGCCAAGGAGAGGGACAGAGGGAGCCTCTTCCCTCCCTGACAGCTAAGCAGAGCTCGGAGAAATTGGGGGTGGCAGGCATAGTGATGGGACAATGTCTGCTTAAACTACACCCATAGCTGGCATGGGTTCTGGTGGTAACTGGATTTTTAGTGTCTGATCACCAGTGTTAACCCGATACCTGGCAGTGTGTTCCTGCAGCAAGGGGAGATGCAGCAGGCTGCCAGCTGAGCTGGGCTCCTTCCAAGTCACAGGGCACTGCTTTGCCTTTCCTGCTGGCAGGAGCACTCCAGCAGGGATACGTGAGCAAGCAGTAGGGTCCAAAAATAGGAGGGCATAGACTATAGCCGTATTAGCCTAATGGTTAATCCAGCCCTGCTCGGAATGCATGTAAAACAGCATTTTAAAAGCAAACACTTTGGCTTCTTGGGGACAGAGGCAGCCCTCAGAACTCCAGACACTGATTCTGAATTTCAGACTTTCCTTTTGGTCCTTAGTCAGTCTTGTGTGCACATGTATGCAGTACTCCATGCAGTGGCCACCTGCTACATCAGATTGGAGTACTGAACAACAGGCCCCAAGTCCTTGGCATGATGGTGGTGATTCAGGAGGCAAGGAGGGGCATTATTATTTAATAACAAATGTAATAGTTCCTTCATTCCCAATGTTTGTTTTCAATCAGAGTTGGAGGGAAATCAGTGGTACAGTAGCTGAAGAGAACCTTAAAGACAATCTCTTCTCCAATGGGGATTGTGTGAGCAGGATGAGGGAGGTTGTGATCAGCAGATTGGGAGCCACAGCTATGGAGTGAAGTGAGAGTGTCAGGCAGGACTGGAAAAGCCGGCTGGGTGGAGAGTGGAGGAGCAGCAAGCAGAGGAACTTGGCAACCAGGACCCTGAGGAGCAAACTGGCCAGCCAGCACAAGTTTAGCAGCTACGTCTGCATCTAGAAGAGGAATAACAGCCAGTTTGCCATGGGGAGGTAAGTGCAGGAGCAAGCCTGGGAAGGCAGAAAGGAGCTTCTGAGCTGAAGAGCCAGTTCTCTTAAAAAAATATTGGTGAGATACACACAGCCTCTTGACAGCTAAACTGTTCCCAAGGCACCACTTTAGTGACATAGCAGGACTAGAGAGTTAAAAATGTAGGAAAGTTGCACATGATGGTAGTGGCTATGTGCACTCATTGGGTGGTTCCAACCTTAGTCACTCAGATCTGTTCATTTCCAGATTCTTGTCGAAGATTTTCTCACACTCCAAACCATCGTCCTTCCTTCTCCTTCAAACAGCACAGCCGGGGGATTACAGAGAAACCCTGGCTTGTTTTCTCTCAGCAGTAGCAAGCTGATCTCAGTATTGCAGTCTATAGGCTTCATCTTCTGAGCTTATTCAACTCCTGTTACCATTAATGAGGGTTTCAAGCCTCCCTAAGCATCAATGAAAAACGCTACCCCTGTGTATCTAAGAGGCAGACAGTATGTGGCCCAATTCATTGTTTAATCTTTTCTCCATGGCCCACAGATCAATAAGGTTTAATATATGGATGTAGATCCTCCAGCATATTAGACAGTTCATGCTGTCTTTACACTATTTTAATGTAATCTCCGGCATCAGTCCATTGGGTACACAGCATTATACTATTCAAAGTGTTTTCTTAAACTCCAGATGAATAATAAAAATAATTTAAGAGATACTTCCACCGATAACCTTGAGCCCCAATGGCTAGTAAGAGGTATCTTTTTGTAGGACTAGTTCTATACTATGTTTAAATGATTTCCAGAAAATGGCCATTCACTACTCTGAGAAACAGCGATAGCTAGGGAAAGAAACCGCCTTGACAGGCTTTGTCCTTATGTGTATGTCTTGTCTTGCCTGTGTCTTGTGTATTATTCTGCTCTAGATTTATTTAGCCCAGCTTTATGCCAGTGTAAACTCTGGAATAGATCCCCATTTGAACAAAGTCTTTCAGGGAAGAAGGTTGGGCTGGCAAATAGTAGCCACAGCCACAGCCCTTAAGATGATGGTTCCAAAAAGGGTAAGGTTACTGATGAAGTGAGCAGTGTTGGATGAGAAGTGGTCATGGCCAAGATGTCAGGAGGGTGCAATGATTCCTCACGTTCCCTCAACAGCTTCAACCCATCGAGCTCCTATACAGGCCCATCATAAACTATAAACATTTGCCCAACAAAATCCCTGCACAAAGGTGGAGAAACGTATTCATGGTCTATGGATGACATCATAAGTGTTTACTGGATTTCAGGCCAACAATGTTTCTGTTCCTTCAGACCACATTCCCTGTTGTCAGAGTGTGCTGTCAGTATACTTCTCTTTAGTGCCCTACTGCTTTCTTGCTGACTTTGCCTCCTCACCACGTGTTCTTAGCTCTGCCACTGACCCGCTGTGTGACTTTGGGCAAGTCACTTAACCTCTGTTTGTCCTCCTGCCTTTTGTCTGATTTGTCCATTTAGACTGTAAACTCTTTGATACAGGGACTATCTCTATGTTGCTGTAGCACAATAGAGCCCCAATCACAGCTGGAGGTGATACATGGCATCTAGGCACTGCTTTAATTTAAGTTAAAAAAAAATTTAAACAAAGGAATTGTGCCTATTTTTGAATACTTCTTTCATCTAAGCTGTCCAACATTTACAGGCAAAGCATATGCTTATGAGAATTAAAGGGACTTTAACTAGGAGGCCTAGCAAAGAAAACGACAACAAATCCGTGCAAACTACTTTGAATAACTACAACAAGGGAGCTTTGGTAGAAGCCCAAATGCAATAAGGTTAACATCTATTTGTTGGGGGAGGGGGAAATTCTGGACAAAGAAATAATTATTTACTCTTCTAAATAACTTTTAAAATGTCACTTTCATTTAACCTGCTTTATTTCAAATTAACAAGGAAAGAGGTTTCCATTTCATAATCACAGTTGTTTAATGGGTCATTTTGTTTGCTTTCCTATCAGGTGGCGGCAAAAACAGCATTTCGCAGCAAAAAAAATCTGCATCTGCAATTGTTTAGCAAACACTTTTGGAACCAAGGGAAATGTTTAATATGCATTTGAAAATATGACCCTTTTCTTGCATTATTTCAGGATCTACTTCACACTTTCATGTCAATGCATAATACTGTTAACATAATTTTCCAAAATTGTGCCATAAATACTGATACATTTTGTTCAAAAGAATTCCCACAGGAAAATTACATAAAGTTAGCTTTCTGCCGTCACAAGTTCTTCATATTACCACACAAAAGAGAATGCCAACAAAAGGTCAAACTTGTACTATAGAAAGATCAAAAATTTTATTTTATGTCATTGTCAATGTGATAAAAAAGGGCAGTGGTCAAAGGAATTGAGCATTGCCTTTTACAGCTCCTGGTGATCCAGGAGATATTGAATGTGGATATAACTAATTGTATTAATTATTATCACTATTAATTGAAATTTTTGAAGAGAGAGATTTTGCTATGCAAATGAACCATTTACTATTCAAGACAAGAAAAAAATGATAGAATACATTTAGCTCTTATACAGAATTTGGTATTTTTCACAATAGCATACAAACATTAACTGCATTAGTCTCGCAGCATTTTTGTGACTAAGCTAGATATTATTTCATATTCCACTATTTTACAGATGAAGAAATAGACACAGGGAACTTACCAGAGGTGGCCAAGCCCATACAGCAAGTGAATTAGAGAGGTGGCATTAAAACTCAAGAGTTCCTGGTTCCCAGCTGTCTGCTTAGTCCAACAGATATTCCTTTATTAGCAGAAAAGCCAGCTAAGTTTTCTGTCTTTTGTTAAATTAGATTTTGCCACCCCAACATTTCCTCCTGCAATTAAACCTGGGCTCCTGTCATGGTATAATTCCCCACTCTGAACTTTAGCGTCCAAAAGATGGGGTACCAGCATGAATTCCTCTAAGCTCAATTACCAGCATAGTATTTGTAGCGCTGCCACCAACCAGGAATTCCAGTGCCTGGTACACTCTGGTCCCCCCCAAAACCTTGCCTGGGGAACCCCAAGACCCAGATCCTCTGAATCTTAACACAAGGAAAGAAAACCCTTTCTCCCACCATTGCCTCTCCCAGGCTTCCCCTCCCTGGGTTACCCTGGAAGGTCACTGTGATTCAAATTCCTTGAATCATAAAACAGAGAGGAAAATTCACCTTCCCCCCCTCCTTCTCTCTCCCCCTCCCAGACTCTCCCTGAGAGAGAAAGTAATCCTAACACAGAGAGAAAATTAATTTTTCTCTCCCCCTTTCCTCCTTTCTCCCCACTAAGTCCCTGGTGAATCCAGACCCAGTCCCCTGGGGTCTCACCAGAATAAAAAAACAATCAGGTTCTTAAACAAGAAAAGCTTTTAATTAAAGAAGGAAAAACAGTAAAAATTATCTTGTAGATTTAAGGTAGAATATGTTCACAGTTTTTCAGCTATAGACACTGGCATACCTTCCCAGCCTAAGGTATACAGTAACAATAAAATCTTTCAGTAAAATCATTTGACTCGTTCCACCAAATGCACATGTTGCAATAAAGAAAACCAAACATAAGCCTAACTCGCTATCTACCTATACTTATATTTTGACTGATAAGAGCCTGTACTTGGAGAGATTGGAGAGAACCCTGGTTGCACATCTGGTCACTCTCAGAACCAGAGAGAACAACCAAACGAACGCACCACAAAAACTTCCCTCCCTCAAGATTTTAAAGTATCCTGTCCCCTGATTGGTCCTCTGGTCAGGTGACAGCCAGGCTCACTGATCTTGTTAACCCTTTACAAGCAAAAGAGACATGAAGTACTTCTGTGCTATTAACTCTTACTTATCTGTTTATGACAGCTCCTCATTGCCTTGTTTCCACCCATCTCCCACTAGGAAGAGTTGACTAGGAAGAGTTTTCATCCTTTCATTTCTAGTACCATCATGTTTCTTCTTTGCATACAGAAATCTCTTTGCTGTGATGGTCAGAATAGCAGTGCATGGGTGGGTATGACAAGCAATCATATCCTTATGGGTAAAAGCTGATAAACAGAGTTTACTCATTGCTCATTTGGGGAAAATGGAGTTGAGTTTAGGTTTACTCACTCCTATTTTTTTTAAACCACCACACCACTGACAAGTCACTTCTGCTTCCAGCACAACAACCTGCTGAAATACTAGCTCATGCTGATTTCAGCAGATCTTGCAATATAAGGACCTGATCCAAAGCCCACTCAAGTTAATAGATGTCTTTGTCCTAAGTAAAAGCAAACCTGGTTAGTACTTGGATGGGAAGCCTCTAAAGGCTTGTCTCGATAGGCACACTGTTAATCTAATTTAAGTAACCATGTGAATTTAAAGTAGAATAATTAACCTCACTAAATCCCTGTTTGGACACACCATTCAATGGCCTTAATTTGGTTTAATTTAATTAAGATTAATTCACACCTTTAGTTAATTTTGGATTCATTTTTCTAAGTGTCCCTGTGTAGACATGCCTTAAGGAAACGCAAGTGTTGAAGAAAGGGAGGGTCAGCCTTTACATAGTTGATATTGTTCCTCAATGAGATAGTCTGGGGCTAGGGAATGGTAGAAGGGGTGTCTTTTGTCTAAGATATAAAGCTGAGGTTTTCTCTACTGTTGCAATGATGCAGTTGTAATTCTTAACTGTGAATTGAACATGGAAGCATATATTTCAGCAGTGCCAAGAATGTTGGGTTCTTTTTTTTTATTTGTAAACTATTCATAAGTGTTAACCTTTGTCTCCCCAAACACCCCTGAAATGAACCTTGCCATTGTGAGCCTTTCCTGCCTGGTCTCTATGCTGGCTACTCAAATGTGCTATTCACAGGTGGTAGCTTTTAAACAACACAGAAGAATGACTTTGTAAAGGCTTTTGTCTGTGAGTGTGGTGGTGCCAATGCATTGTTAACAAAGTTGGCTCCCAAAAATCCATGAGGTTCAATTTAAAGGCTTACTGCTCGTATTTAAAGGCTTTAATAGTATGGAACTGTGCTTGAGGGAATATTTATGAGTTTATATGTCACCACAAGATTTTGGGTTGGAGTTGCTGGCCATCCTTCATTATAGTCTTGAGACAATAGAAGACAAAGTCTTCACTGGGGGTTCTTGACTCTAAAATGATCTCCTCAGCCACTTCAGCACATTGAACCAGGTCTCAAGACTTTCTATTCGCTTTTTGTTTTGTGGATATGGATTTTTATTTTTAATTTCTTGCATATATAAAGTTTAGAAAGAGCTGTGGCCTACTCCAGGATGTAAGATGCTGCATAAATATAAATTATGACTGAAACAGAATTTATTTTAAAATTTGGATCTTTCTACCTGGTCGCCGGGTGCCACTTTTAATCAATGGCATACCCTGCTAGAATGCTCTCTCATCCACATCCACCTTTCTTAAAAGGCTTGAGAATACAAAGCTCATCCTGCAAATGTGAAAAGAATTCACTAATCTCTTCTAGGGGAGACATAGGATTTAAATGGATAAATCTAGGAGGTGCTCCTGCTGTGATTATCCATCTTGCACTTGGTACCCATGCATACCCTCATCTCCAAAATATCCCTGGTCTCCACCAGTCAAAAAAGCCAAAGATCGTGACAAGAAAACTTGCAGGATCAGTGCCCCATTCAAAGTTAGTTGCAGGGAATATGGACTCATGATCCTTTCTTCTCAGTACAAAACACAGCAGACTGAAGTCGTCAAAAGCATACTGGATGGAAGATCTGCAGCTTTGAAACTTTAAGAAACACATGTTCATTACCACTTGAAATTAGAGGAAGTATTAATGTGGAAGCTGTGATGATTATTGAATGTTGATATTTATGAAAACACTCTTCATTAATATTGAATTGTGTCATTAGCACTGTACATTATGCTTTCCTATAAATATTGACATTCTATAATCAGCTAGCTGGCTGCAACCTCAAGGAGACTGAGAATGAAAAGGGCCATTAACAGAGCTCTGATAAGCATAAGCAAAAAATATGCACTCCTCCTTGTAAACTCAGTGCAGAGAAACTTCAAAACAGGTGCTGTCATTTGCATAGGGAGAGCATTACCCTTAGTACTGGTATCTCTGTTCTCATGGTACACATTCCGTCAACAGTATATTATGGCCCATATTTCCAAACTTGCCTACACAAAAGTGCACATTCACTTTTCCATACCCATCTCTCAGTGCACACGTTAATGCAGAAGTGCCCAAATGCTTTGGGGTTTATTTTCAAAGCCTGGACTTACAAGTGTGTGGTAGCATCTTAGGGCCTACGTGACATGAAGATAAATGTTCATATCATAAAACCCAGGACTGGCAATCTTGATGTCAGTTTTCGCAGAGATGCCCAGGTGTGAATGGGCATGGGCACTGAACAATCCTCTGGTTTATGATCTCACTCTGTGTCAGGGTTGAAGCACCTTAGCATAGCACTGTAGGGAAGCTTGCATTGCTGTAGCCCATGTTCTAAACATTCTATGGATAATTAGAGGATTTCAGCTTATCTGGCACCTTTCAGGTGCACTACATTCTCAGGGCTTTTAAAGATATTTTATTAAATTAACTCAAATGGACTTAAATTATTTTCATTAAGGAAATTAAAATGTGTGTGGGGTCAGATGCCACATATACAGTAGACAAAGGGGTGTCATCTTTAGGATAATTCCAAGAGAGTGGGAGGAAAGCATTGCCAGCACCCGGATGCTGTAGCCAATGCACAAAGACACTATGAGTTCCTGAATTTCATTCACTTCAGCCCTTTGGCAGGCAATTTAGAAAAACCCACAGTAGCTCTGCCACCCAAACAGCAGACTCTAAGTTTAGCTCAATAAATGAAGCCCCTCTGTTATTATCATTAACTCTGATTCTCCACTGTTCTTTTTGATAAGAGCCAATGCCAATAAGCATTACAACTGGATTATTGTTTTATACGCTGCATGAAAGATGTGTTTAATGAGAAGAAATAAGATTAATCTAACTAAAATCAGTTTAAGGGAATGATTCCAATTGTAATGATTTGTAACAGTGAATCTGTAGATTAATGCTATGTAGACATTGGGTGGTAAGGATGTTTAAATGCAGTACTCCAGTGAGATGTATATTTACTGTGGTTTTTAATGTTGTAAGAAATTATACTTTTCCCTCCAAGCAATGTCTATAGTTTCAAATGTGGTAGATTATCTTACTTCAAAATGGAGACAGAGATGTTTAGCTACAGAGATGATCCTGTTTGGAATAAAACAGAGGTTCTCAAACTTCATTGCACCGTGACCCCCTTCTGACAACAAAAATTACTACATGACACCAGGAGCGGGGACTGAAGCTCGAACTTTTCGCTCCGGGTTGGGATCCCAAGTCCCAAGCCTAGGGGACTTCAGCCCTGGGCAGAAGGCATGTAACTTGAGCCCCCCTGCCCAGGGCTGAAGACCTTGGGCTTTGGCTTCAGTCCCAGGCAGTGGGGTTAAGGCTTCAGCTTCAGCCCTGGGCCCCAGCAAGTCTAATGCCAGCCCTGGTGACCCCAGTAAAACATGGTTGCAACCCACTTTGGGGTCTTGGACCACACTTTGAGAATCCCTAAAATAAAATATTGTGTTCTTTAATCAGGTTGTTTTCATCAGTTAGCCATTCTGCAGGATTTCCCCACAGATCCCAGAATGCACCTGTAATTAGAGGGCCATACCCTCTTCCTCTGCTTGTGGGTCTGCAAAGTCGCATGCACTGGGACCATTGCACATTTCCTTGACTTCTCTAAGTAACTTCAGGAGAATGGGGATTTAGCCTTCTATTAATTCTTCTGAATGTTCTGAGATACTCTGTGTTATATTATTGCTGGAAAATTATATTGTATGTGACAGGAAATACTGGGACCCAGTGACAATGAAAAACAGTTTTGTTCCAGCTATAACAATCACCTGAACCATTAGAAAAATAACACATAATGGGCTAAATTCCTTCCTGGCATAACTCCGGTGGTGCTTACACACTGAATTAGGTGACTGAAGTTCTTTTTCAGATTGTGAAACCAATTAAATTAAAAAGGGGAAATATAACATATCTTGGTGGCACTAAAACTGATCCCCATATTTCCATGACATATTAAATATAACAGCATATAATATAAATATAATCAGGTAGATGATTGGCATTGATGGGCATTTCAAAAGTTTAATATCAAGTTCAATTTAAAATTATACATGGGTGAAAACTGCTTCTCACCATGTGATCTTTCAAAATGCTGCACTGAGAAAGGTGGGTTCAGTTTTCTTTAAAAATCCTGCAGCAGTCGAAGAGTTAAATTCTGCCCTGATTTAAACTCCATTCTATTCCATTGACTTCAATCTAGATCAGAAAGAGAATGAATCCAAAGGGATTGTCTAGTATGTATTTGGCCCTCCATGTTTAGGGCTAGCAATATTTGGCACAAGTAAGAAGCTCCTGACAGCTAATTCATGCAGTGGTGACATGTTTAGGGCATGACGAATAGATCAGCTGAATTCTCGGGATATTTTGCAAGTTGATGCTTCTAGTCTCAGTTGTTTCCAGTGGAAACCACAGACTTCCGTTCCCCTGGGTTGGGGAGGTAGGGGTGCCTCAAATCACATGCCACATTTTAGCAAATTGGAAAGTGACCTAGGTCTCACAATTAATGTTCCCAAAATTGGCAGTTGTGTTCTGATTTGCCAAAATAAAGTTTCTTTAGTGCTTCCTATAAAGCACATTCAGGTTGACAAGAAAGGGGAAGAGGTGTTGCCTGTGCAGCAGCAGAGGATTGGCAGTCTGGACTCCTGGGTTCTAGGCAGAGCTGTGCCACTCATTGAGTGACCAGAGGCAAATCATTAAGCTTTTCTCTTTCTCCATTTACTGTACTATAGTAATAATCACCTGCCTAGAGCAGTGCTGTGAGATTTAATTAATGTGTGTAAAGTGCTTTGATGTCTTTGGATGAAAGGCACTATGTACATGAAAAAGAGTAACAAAAATTAGCACTGACTATTTATATTACTACTAACCAGCGACCAGCAACTATTTCTTCTCTCTGTTATTGAATATTTGCAAAAAAAAATAGCCAACTTTGTTTGCTGCATGGTCACCTGCACTGAACCAATCCATTTTAGAACCTGTTTCCTGGACTTATTTTTCTACTCACAATATGCAAAGAGCTGTGATCTGTTTACTTTTCTCATGATATTGCACAGGACCTCCTTTTCCCTTAAAACAATGTACAAATTCCCTACCCCTCTTTCACTACTAACTTTCCATAGAGAACAGTGATTTCTATTGTTTGTGAATTATATTTGCAAAAACAAATGGAGGAAAACATAATGCAAAGTTTCCTTACCATGATAAAGTATTATAAAGACTTTTAAGGGTAGCTCGGTAACCTCAGCTAACACTAAAGGAAGGTAAACTCAGAGGGATATTCATTGGTTATTAGTAAGAGCTGACTGAGGCTATCCTATTAAAACTTGATGAGAATTGATGAATATGTCAGTCCAATTTGCAGTGAGTCTTTTCACTTATGCACCTTTTGCATCACAGACTGTATCACCAGAACTATTGTGATTGCCATTACTTATTTGGTGCAACATAGATGCTCAAAAGAGGTCATGACTCAATGACTATGAAAGCTAAAATACTCACCTGACAGAGTGACTGAGTCCAACCTCAGTATCACAGGGCCAATGACCCCATCTGGCTGTTGCCTCGATTCCCCTCAATTTCAGGGCTGATCACCTGCCCACATTCCCCACCATATGTGGGCAACTGGCCTGAATTTCATCCGCCCAGGAAGCACTCACTGCCACACTCCAGTCTTTTCCCAGGCAGTTTTATTCTTAAAATATAAATCTTAGGCAAAAACATCAAACACAAAAATAAATTCTTCTGCCCACCCTGCGCTACAGCTCCCAGAGACTTTTCCCTTTACTTCTCTTAGTGCTGGAAAGAGGACGCACTCTTCCCTTCGATCCTTCTAGTGCTTCAGGGCCTACTGCAGGACCCCATCTCCCTCCCACCACTGAGCTCTAGTCTCAGCCCTTTATAGGCCTTCCTTGCTGGGTCTGATAAATTGGCTAGGGCTAGCTGGGTCTGATAAATTGGCTAGGGCTTGGGAAAGGTTAGCTACCTTTAAAGGGGCAGATCACCCTGTTACCCTGAGATCAGAGTACAGATTGTAAAACCCGCAGTTAGTAGACACTACCATCAATATATTTTAATTAAGATTAAAAAAAAAGGAGAGAGGTGATTGACACATCTCTAGAGAGTGGAAATATGACTTCACCCTGAAAAACAGAGAAACTAGATTTCTGACTATTTCACTCAGTTAGTTTTATCAATCATCAAGCTATTGTATTTGGGGCACATCACTACATTCTACCTATCTTGTAAAACCAGAAGGTCCTACTGCATGTTTACAATAGTGCATATTACTGGTCAGTGGGCTTTTCTGCAAGTTGAATTAAGCATTTGACACTATGTCGCTAACAGATTTGCTGGGCAGGCTTTATTAGCTTTTCAGTCCCAGACCCCTGGCTTGTGCTGATTTGATTTGCGTATGTTAGATTGTTTATTTTTTTTATTTAACTAACAGTAATCCCTCGTTCCCCACATGCCTTTGTCCTGAGATCTGTGTAGTTCTCTGTCTACAGAATTCTAATGGCAGCTATCACCATATATCCTAACCTTGGATATTGTTATGCAGATGTTACATGATATTTTTGGTTTCTTGATGTCCCTCCAGGCCTGATTATGCATGGATTCTCACAGAGTGTCTGTGTGCTGTGGCCATATTACAACAGCTGACCTCCTAGGTCACTATAAAAAACTCCAAACAACAAGAGGTTTGGTGGTAGACTATAGCTCCCATACAAAAATGTATTGTGACTGACTCATTTTCTTCAGATATGAATCAGCGGTAAAGAGGGAGTATGAAAACTTCTTATATATAGCAAATTAGCCAGAATATAAGACAAATAGGTGAGATTTCTCTTCTCCACTTACAGCAATTATATTAAATCTATACTTCATGGGATCTTGATACTGCAGCTGCTTTAATTAATGCTTTTGCCACTGCTTGTATTGATTATTACAATTCTCTGTTTGTAGGTCTCTCAAAATGTAGCCTTTAAAAGCTTTTCAGTATTTTAAAAAATGCTGCTGTCTCTATTGCTGGTGCATATGATCTCATCAAAGCTTAAAAAATTGTCTATTTTCCTGTTATGGAGTCTGGTTAATGTTGGTATGAATCATACCAGTTCCTGTTCTTGCTCCTCATTTGTGAAACTTGCTGCTCTCTTCAGTTTGGCTTTGTGTTTCCAGTAATCAACTTAAATCTCTTCGGAAATCATAATGTTTAGGTTAGAACAGCGGTTCTCAAACTGTGAGTCGGGATCCCAAAGTGGGTCGCGACGCTGTTTTAATGGAGTCTCCAGGATTGGCATTAGACTTGCTGAGGCAGAAGCTGAAGCCTGAGCCACACTCCCGGGGCCAAAGCCCAAGCCCCAGCACCCAGAACAAAGCCAAAGTCCAATGGCTTCAGCCCTGGGTTGTGGGGCTCAGGTTCCAGGCCCCCCGTCTGTGGCTGAAGTCCTTGGACTTCGATCCCACTGCCCGAGGTGGTGGAGCTCAGGTTTCGGTCCCCATACCTGGGGTCATGTAGTAATTTTGTTGTCAGAAGGGGGTCATGGTGCAATGAAGTTTGAGAACCCCTGCGTTAGAATGTGCTCAGTGTAATTTTCCTGACTGTCATTTGTAAACCACTGTGAAACTTTTCTAAGGATATTATAAAGTATAAATAAAGACTCCTTGGGACATAGATTTTATATTTAGCTAAAGGAAAATTGTATATGAAGTTTTGCTCTATTTCTAGCCGTGTTATAAACATGTTACTGTACTTGATGCTATCTGAACAATATACATTTTAAGCACTAATGCTCTCACTAGCAATCATTTCAGTCCAATAAAAACCATTAGTTCATTATGTTACCTTATGCACTTAATAGATGCCTAGCCAAGGCCCTAATCTGGCGGCTGGCTCAGTAAGGATGAGCTCCTGCAGGTAGCTGCATTAAAGTCAGTTAGGTTCTGTGCGGACGTGGGACTCCACCAGCTCACTGCTGGACTGGGGCCCAGCACACAACTGGTCTGGAAGGTCCAGATTCACAAAGGGACTCAGGCATCCAACCACTGTGATCCACAAAACCACCTCTCAGCTGCTGCGTAACCTGGAAGGTGACTACGTTTTTGTCTCTGAAGAGCTATATCATGGATTGGCAGTAGCCACTACATAGTTAATTCGATGTCACTTTTTTAAATCCCAGTGCTAGCTTCCACAAAAAAAAAAACAACTCCATTAATTTTCATACGCCATGTCTCATTGAGGGTTCAATTTTCCTGATGAGTTTGGGAAAAATCAGAAAAGGAACTTTAAAATCTTCTGGGGAAGTAGTCAGAATTAATAGGAGAATATGGGGGAAACAAGGAAAAGAAAGAAAATGCTGCATCCTGCCAGTTTAAGGCACAGTCACCTCTGCATGGATAATATCTCTCTTCTGGCCTAAGCAGGACAAAATTGAAGGATGGCTTTCTTCAGCCTGCTCTGAAAACAAAGGATGCTTTGCTGCCTTAGGAGGAAAAACCCTAACAGTCCTTAGCTTACAAAGATGCTTTTAAGCAGTATACTAAAATGATCAGTTTTCCAATTCCTCCGTGCTGCCAAAGTCTAGGGCTAAAGTTAGGAGTTTCCTGACCCAGTTTCGTAGCTGCACTGGCTAGAGCAGATATATAAAGAAGAAGCAAAGAGATGGTCTTTCTGCTTCCACCCAGCATAATGAAGCTGGGAAATAGGTTCAGGAAACTTCTAGGTCTAGCCCAAAATGGCTTCAAATCAGGATCATTGGGAGTGAAGTATGATACCTTTTAGACAGCTGGACCTTCTCCTATGTAGGAGGTGTGGAGAGCACATGTAGATCTGAAAAAACAACAGTCCAGGTAAGCCTGGGCAGTGGGTATCAGAGACTGAGGGAGGCTGTGCTTCCCCAACAGCCTGGCGTGGCCCTCCCCCTGTTCCAGGCCCCCTCCTGCAGTTCCCTGTGCTCTGCCCTGGCCAGGCTAGCTAGGACTGAGGCTGGCCAGCCTGCTGTGGGGACTCAGGGTGGCTGGTACTGGGGCTGCACTGCCTGGCACACCACGGATGGGGGCACTGTGGCCGTGCCACTTGGCCACCTGACGCTGGGACCAGGGGCTAGCCTCCCCCAACAACCAGGTCACCGGCTGCCTATGCAGGTCAACTGATGAAAATATGCATTATTTTACTCATTGATCATGGAAACATACATGCAAGGGTATAATAGAGGACCCTTTATAATTTATTTTATCAAAAGTAAATAGTGATCAAAATCATGGCCACATTATGAATCATTGACCACAGTAGGTTAAATGTGTTATTAGCTTATGCAGTATTGCCAATGCCAAATGTTCAAAAATCAATGAGATTGGCTTAAAATCTTGATCTCTCTATACAAAATTTGAATACTGTTCTGTTTTTTGAGCCTCTGAGGATCATATTTTCAAGTTTGTCTCTGTAATCCTAAGGACTCAAAACTTTTTAAAAAATCAGTTTCTTAGGCAATGACATGACTACGGAGCAAGGGCTTTCAGAGAAATACCAAATATTGCGAGGCTTGTGATAAAATGGTAAGAATTGGCAAGACTGCTTGTGTAGAGCCAATTGTGTGCCTAGGCCTGGTCTACACAGGGTGGGGGTGGGGGTCGATGTAAGATTCACAACGTCAGCTATGGGAATAGTGTAGCTGAAGTCGACGTATCTTATTTTGACTTACCTCCCATCCTCATGGCGCGGGATCGACGGCCACGGCTCTCCCCGTTTACTCCGCTACCACCACTAGCCCTGGTGGAGTTCCAGAGTCGACGGGTGCGCATTCGGGGATTGATATATCACGTCTAGATGAGACATGATATATCAATCCCCGATGCGGGTAGTCTGGACGTACCCCAACAAGTGAAAACTAGAATAGTGCTAGCAGCAGATGAGGAAGTAATATTTTTAATTAGTGCTATATGCGCTCACACACATGAACGCAGGACTAGATACCTCATTCACTGGGGGCAGACCACAACAGTCTAATCTGGAAGTCCTTACTGAGATAAATCTCCCAACCAAGTCAATGGACTTTTCTCAGAGTGACGACTGTATGGCCTAGCTCACAAACTGAAGAACAAAAATATCAAATACTCTTTCACATCCAGGGTCACCTTTCAGCCAGGCCCTTCCCTTGTTTTAGACAAATAGTCTTCTTTCATTTGGAAGGGAAATAAAAATCCTGGGACCCAATTTCCTTACCCTTCCTCAGGAATACAGGTAACTCCCATTAAATTCAGTAACCTCTATACAAGTTATTCATACTCTGAAGGGGGAGAACCAAGCCTCTGTGTTAACTATAGTAATAAAGGTAAGAAAAGAAGATTGAATAAAAACCAATTACCTTGCTCCTCAGGCTGTTTTTTCAACCATCATTTCAATTCCAGCAGCTGCGCAAGGTGGTACTGTAATGATTAAAATGGTAGTGATAGTGGTAGGGACAGTTGTGATTTCCAGTAACATGGAGTGAGGGCTACATTTTATAATCAGCTGCTATTAGGTAGTAAGAGATTAGTGTACTGACAAATGCGTAATGAACCAATAGACCATCTGCTCACAAGGTTACTGACAGAAAGGCTCAGTCTAGACTCACTCTTGCCATATGGGGTTAATTTACTATTGGCTGTCCTAGATATTAAATCTTGCCAAAAAGAAAACATAAATGTGTGTCTGTGAAAAATAATAGTGAATACAAAATATTTTTTTCTACTGCAGCTGTAACTGTGATCACTGACTTTAACCAGCGCACAGAGGGATTTAATGTATATTACAATGGTGTGGGTGCACTGGATATGTCAGAGCAGATGAGACTAAAGACTTAGTTATTTCTCAGGAGTGAAATTCGTTTTCAGGAAACATTTAAAGCTCAGAATGGAGCAAGGTATAAAGGAAAAAAATATGTGATAAGGATGATCTGTAAGTGGAAGAGAAGCTCAGAGCTTTGAACTGTTACTGTTTGGAGGACATAAGCTTCTAAATTAAAGTATAACATTTTTCATGTGTATCTTGTAGTCTTGCCCCTATATTTTAAAGTGAGTTTAGTGCTTGTGAAAGGTCTGGATTGTTAACCCAAGTCTATGGTAGATAAATAAAAGAGTCCCCTCTCCTATCAATCTAACATGTTACATGAAGCTTAAATTCACTTTAAAATAGTTTAAGAAATCAGGAACTTGTTTCTTTGTAATAAAGAGACTAGGCTTAGATGGCTGAAGCTTTTTAAAACTGGACCTCAATTAGGATTTGAATATATGTCTGACTGTTTGATATAACATGGGCAACAATCCTGCCCTGTAAAAACTGGAATACAGACTTACTAAGTCTCCCCATTTCTCAAATTCTGTACTGAACTTTTTTGTGACAAGCTAACCATTTCATACAAGCCAGATTCTGGCCACTGGGAAACCCCAAGAGGCACAGAGGTGGTACAGTGACTCCACTTCCTCTATCTTCCAGTCACCCCCTGCACCAGTGCAGGAAGAATGGCCTGGGAAAGAGGGTGTGGCCAGGACCTTCTGCTCTCAAATTATTCATGGTTGCTGGAATAACCCCTCAAGAACCATAGGCAACTGGACTGAATTTAGGCAACCCCTGAGTCTCTTTTGTGTTTTTGGGGAGTTTTTGGGGAGAACTATCCCAAAAACCTACCATCAACAGAACCACCTATCTATTCAGGGGCAAATCCTCTAGCTTACACCCCTGCTGAACCTTCCTGAAGGCTAAACGTGGCCTTTACAATACAGAGGACACCCTATCTACTATATTATTAAATAACCATTTTAGCCCTTTCCCTGCCATATGGCTATTTAGCACACATCCAGACATAGCAACCTCGTGGGCTTCAGGGTGTCTGCCATGTGATCTTACATTTAATTGCATTGCTGCAGGTGCCTGACAGCACACCTACGGTGACACTAAGGTGACAGACTTGGGGAACTACATTACTTCGCAGTTTTCATCTCACTAAACAATGTAAGGCTCCCATAGTGCTGGCATGCAGCCTTATTTAATAAACATTGGTGATTTAGAAATAACATCTGAAAAAATAAAAGCTAGAGACTTAAGTACACTGAAAAAGTGCTGCCTATAGAAAAACCTTCACCACTCCTAGTGCTTCTGCAGACATTGTGTAGACCTCTCCTGACTGCCTACTGCATGCTTTAGTCTGTAATTCCGCAGGGTTCCAAGCCCAGTAATATGTATGTAAGCCACTCACAGCCATGCAATTTTTAATAAACCATTTATTAGCTAAGCATAGACTGATAACAAAGACATCTATGCTGAGAAGACTTCCTCTTTTGAACTGGAATTTGCACAGCTCAAATCCTATTTCCTCAATCTGTGGATTAATGTCTATATTATCTGTGTATGAAGGCAGATCTACTCTGTACACATTGCAACAAGGGCCTGTTTCCTCCTGTACTCAGAATGTACATGTTTGTGTGTATTTGTAGCAGGATTGTACTGAATGCCTGCACAGCTTGACTTGTGAGGTGGGGGGGAATGCTGTAAAATATTATGTATTTACCATTAACAAGCCCCCGTGCTGGGTATTAGGCATTATTTCTCTCATACTTTATATGTTGTAATAGAATATGAATGCTGTACTGCCTCTTTGAATTATAGCTATAAGTAAGGCCCTGCAGAGAAATAGAGAGACAAATCCATTTTACAAGCTAACCTACTCTGAGCTGGTGCCATCTTCAGCTGAGCCTGTTTGTTATGCTTCCCTGGAATTAAGACATGGTATTTGTATAAATTTGGAAACACGCCTTTGCCTTATCTGGTCTGTAACTTAGCAACCTCTAATTTAGGTTTCTTGCTATTCCTAATAAAGTAGCTGATAAATCGAGTCAAGCTCTTACAATAACTTTGAGAGGAGATTAGAAGGGGAGTAGTTAAATACATTGGTTGCACCCATAGCCACATTCCTTTGGCTGATATTTACCTTTATCCATAGAGAC
This sequence comes from Chelonoidis abingdonii, assembly GCF_003597395.2. NCBI lineage: Eukaryota > Metazoa > Chordata > Testudines > Testudinidae > Chelonoidis > Chelonoidis abingdonii. Next base: position 75,028,804 of record NC_133769.1, on the reverse strand, counting down.
AAGCACAAAAAACACCTACTGCTCAAAGTCAAATTGAATTGGCTGAGAAGCTTTACATTAGCAGACGCCACCTGCTAGAAGGAAAACAGTGATTTGTAGGCCAAAGAAGTTTCATAGGATATGATCTGTCTTGAGAGACAGTGTTCTTTGATTTAGATCACTTAACTCAGTTAATCTGGGGGCCTCTGGACAGAGAGTTAAACAGAAGTGAAAATAAAAGGAGGTGACAAACATGAGCATAAAGATTATTGTGATGTATAATATATTTTCTACAATGAGCTGACCCCACTGAGTACCTTTGGGCATTGCTGGAATCCTTCTCATCCACAAAGCAAAGCCAATTTTAGAAAAGGAGACCTCAGAGTTTTCTCTGTAGAGTGACAAAGCTATGAATGACACATATGTCAGAAGTGTTTGGCATGTTCGTTACAGAATTGCATCTTTATGAAGTGTATTTGGCACAGAGCTAAAGAATTCCTAGTCACTTACAGAAAACTGTAGAACAACCTTTTCTTTATTTGTTTTCTTAATGTGTCACGTTGCCTGCATCTTCCTGGAATTAAATATTGTTGTAGTGTATCCCCTTGACAGAAGAGAGACATATTTGAAGGGCAGGGATGCTTTGAGTAACAAGCATCTTGTAAGCTTTTCAGGTATATCTAGACACTATTTTTTTCTCTTTTTATTCTAAATTGTGGGTTGGTTTGTTTCTTTTCAAGACACTTTCAGATTCCTTTCAATCTGAAAAGCAAACACTGAGTTGAGGTAGATTACAAAAGAGTAATTTTATTACTAACTTCCAGGGGGGAGGGAGAAGGAAACTGATCACTGGTTCATACATTTAGGCACATGTTTTCAGCCCAGGGGCAGGGGAGTTTCTACCAATGTTAATAGTTCCCTTTACAACACATCACAACCCTTGGATGTTAGGATGAAAAAATACACATACATAAAATTGATTTAGAAGGCTGATAGCGTTTATATTTTCCTTAAGTCTATTTATGGAACAGCCATGCAACCCCATGCTGCCATTTTGTTACCTCTCAGAAAGTAAGCAGAGCTGGACTGGGTCAGCCTTGGGATAGAAAACATTGAATGGGCACCTCCAGTTGTTACAGGAAGCATCCCAGGTGATTGGACAGGTGATTTCCCCATTTAGTCAGTACTGAATCTATGCTCTAGCAAGCTAGTAAAGGCCATTATGGCGTTACTTTTTGCATGAAGCATAAAACCAAGCATAAAACCATGTCCACGCGAAGCCATTAAAAACCCCAGAGCACTTAGGGTATGTCTATACAGCAAGCTGCCTGGAAGTGTAATTTAAGAGCTCGAGTAGACATTCACATGCTAGCTTTGTTCAAGCTAGCACAGTAAAAATAGAAGTGTAGTCATGGCTGTGTGGGCAGCAGGATGAGCTACCCATTCTGAGTACAGTCATGCCCCAAGGCCGTAGGTTACTTGGGTGGTTAACCCGTCCTGCTGCCTACAGTGCAGCAGCTACCCTTCTGGTTTTAGCACACTAGCTCAATCAAAGCTAGCATGTGAATGTCAACCTGAGCTGGAAATTATACCTTCAGCTCCTAGTGTGGGTGTACAATTAGAGTGTAGATGTTTTAGTGCTTGGGTCCTGGCTAAATTCTCACTGAGAATTTTAATGTACATATTAATGTTAATAGACTTAATGCTCTCCTTAACTAAGGCTTTACCTTATCCTTCACTTTCTGCTTTCAGTGGCTGTGCAGTATTGCTGTGCACTATTTAAGTGCAACTGCATTCCACTTCAGTCCCCTCAAGAGAAGCTTTTTCAATGCCAGTTATTTAAAAAAACAAAATTAACAAAAACACACAACTCTTTTTAATTGTAAAGTGAGCAAATTTGCTAGAAATAACTCAGGGGAGGAGGAAGAGATATGGAACAATAAGATTAGTTTTTATAGTCATTTTTTTTAGCCTCACTACCTTCCCTGCTATTTCCTGTGAACTCTAAACTGGAACTAGAGGCACATTCCTGCACTCCATAGTTAGACATAACTCCCATAGACTAGTGCTCAGAGTAAGGCTCTAAGGATCAGACCTGTCTGATCACTAGCTCCTTCCTGGAATCAGCAAGGGCCCCTGTGGTTGGAGAGGATACACTCTAAGTGAGGTCAGGCAGCGTTTTCTGCTGCTATCATCTTCCAGTTTTTCCACAGATTGTGGATGGGGGAACTAACTTCTACCAAGGGTGCCCTAGGAACTCCACCTGCGAGCAGAGCCGGCTCTAGCAATTTTGCCGCCCCCAAGCACGGCGGCACGCCGCGGGGGACGCTCTGCCGCTCGCCAGTCCCACGGCCCCGGTGGACCTCCTGCAGGCGTTTCTGCAGACAGTCAGCTGGTCCCGCGGCTCCACTGGACCAGCTGACCATCCACAGAAACGCCTGCGGCAGGTCCTCCGGAGCTCCCTGCTGCCCCCCCAGCAACCGGCAGAGCGCCACCCACGGCATGTCGCCCCAACCACGCGCTTGGCGCACTGTGGCCTGGAGCCAGCCCTGCCTATGAGCACTACAAAGGGGAATCTCCAAATGAGCTCTGGTCATAACTATGGAGTTATTGTGAAGGTTTAGAGTCACTACTCTGAGCGGCTAGTAGGGGCATAGAGTGGAGAGGTCAGAATCTGGTTAAACAGGGGATAAAGACAGTTAGGGCCGTCCTTAGGCATAGGCAAAATAGGCAAATGCATAGGGCGTCACTCTGCCTGGGGGCACCGTTCTGCAGGCAGCCCAGACAGACGGGAAGCAGTGGAACATGTAGGAGCAGGGCTGCTGGGTCCTAGAGAGAGCAGAATGCTGCACAGTCTGAGGAATGGGATTGGCTGCTGGGGTCTCTGGGAAGGGGTGGGGGTAAGGATTGGGGAAGGAGCTCACCTGTGAGTGTGACTCTTTCCCCCCGGCTGAGGTGAGGTGAGGCAGGCTCTGTGGCTCTGGAACCAGTATCCTTTGTTGTCCCCCATAACATCCATTCTTCTCCCCCCCGCCCCAATGGGAGCACCCCTCCTTTCTCCCTCCTCCCCAGCAGAGCATCCCTCTCTCTCTCCCCTCCCTCGTCAGGGCTGGGTTGGGTGAGGTGCTGGGGGATAGGTGGGGGGAGGGCTGGCTGCTGCCTGCTGAGGACTGAAAGTGAAAGTAACTCACTTCCTCGGCAGCGAGCCAGGATTGGAATGTCACACAGGGCTTGGCTGGGGTTAGCCAGATGTGTGAAAAATCAGGATAGGGGATTGGGGTACAGTGATCAGATATCCCTATTTTATAGGGACAGTCCCAATTTTGGGGTCTTTTTCTTATATAGGCTCTTTTACCACCCCCCCCCCATCCCTGTCCTGATTTTTCACACTTTCTGTCTGGTCACTCTAGGTGGGGTAATTGGTGCCTATATAAGACAAAGCCCCAAATATCGGGACTGGCCCTATAAAATCAGGACATCTGGATCTGGCCACCCTAGCTGGGAGTGCCTCTCCCCCGGGCTGGCAGCTGCCAGCGATCCATCTCATCCGGGGGGAGCTGCAAGGGCAGGATGAGCTGCTGTGGCTCCATGGGTGCCCGTCCCTGAGATCAGATGCTGTGCTAACTTCACCATGGTCCGTAAGGCTGGTGGTGGTGCCCATTGGCGTGTGATTGGACCTGAGGGTTTGCTGCTGCTGTTGCCACTCTGCACCCCAAGAGGTGGATTTTGGGGTCCTGCAGTTTTCCACCTATCTCCTCCTCTACTGCAGCTGTTGGACCAGCAGGCTGGGGGGTGAGCCAAGCATGAAAGCAGTACTGTGTTGCCATTTAGATTGTCATTTAACAACTTTGTTTGCCAAAAATTCTTGCTAACAATCCTGAATCCAATTTCAATATTTTTTTTAAAAAAATCAATATCTTAGCCAAAAACAGAAAATTAAGTTGTTGACAATTATTAGTGACAGGTTTGTTTGAGGCAGGGAGTGGGCCAGTTTTCATCAGAGAAACAAAAAATGTTGACTGACTTTCCTATAGCTGTTACTCCTGATAAGAGCCCCACAACAACTGTAATATGCTCATCTCCTTACTAGTGTATAAAGCAGGGGTCGGCAACCTACGGCACACGTGTCAAAGGTGGCAGGTGAGCTGATTTTTGATGGTATGCAGCGGCAGGCTGAGCGGGCTCAGCCCATCACTGCTCTGGGGTTCCGGCTGCTGCCCTATTGCCAGCTGGGATACCAGCCATCGGCCCACTCAGCACCTGCTGCTGGCCTGGGGACCCCAAGGAACCCCAGGCTGGCAGTGGCTGAGCAGGCCAGCTGAACCCTCAACCTGCTGTCAGCCTGGGGTTCCATTCACTCAGCGGCAGGGGCTGTGTGGGCTGGTGGCGGGCTGAGCAGAGCCGGTGTGGGGTTGAGTGGCTCAGTCTGCTGCCAGTCTGGGGTGCCAGCAGCACTCAGCCTACTGCTACTCCGGGGTTCCGGCTGCCGGCCCCTTGCCAGTCAGGAGCTCAGCCGCCGGCCCCACTCTGCCTCCTGCCAGCCTGGGTGAGCAGAATCCCAGGCTGGTAGCGGGCTGAGGGGGGTTGGCGGCCGGGATCCTGGCTGGCAGGAGTTGTGGTCAGAACCCCAGACCAGCAGCGGGCTGAGCAGGGCCTGGGATCCTTGTCTAGGGTTCCAGCCACCAGCCCCGCTTAGCCCACTGCCGGTTTGGGGTTTCATTTACTCAGCTGGCAGTGGCCTGAGCAGGATTGGTGGCCAAGACCTCAGATAATAACAATAGTTGAGATATCAATCTGAGGAAGTTTATGAAGCATTGGTTGCTATTTCGAAGAGAAGCCAGAGATCCAAAAGCTAAAAGTGAAGCACAGTCATTGGCCTCTGAAATATCCAGCTTCAAGTTTCTAACATCTGTCGTAATCTGGTATGACATTCTTGTAAAATCTCAAAGTGTAAGCAAAATAATGCAGAGTCCAATGATGCAGCTTGATTCAACACTTACCTTACTAAACAACACACAGACTTTTTAGTGAAATACAGAGAACATGGATTCAAAGAAGCACAGGTTACAGCAAGAGAGCTTGCACAGGCACTCGGTGTGTAGAACCAAAATTTCCATGTGCGAATGTGACACGAGTTTCAAGGAAAAAATGACAAATGGAATATGAAGGAGCAGATGAGCCCATAGACGATCCAGAAAAGAAATTTTGAGTTGAATTTTTTAATGTTGTGATGGATAAAGCAGTATCTGCTGTTGATGAAAGGTTTAATACCTTGCAAGTACACCATGAACAGTTTGGATTTTTGTATGACATAACTAAATTCAACGAAATAGGAAAACAAGAGCAACTAATGACAAAGTGCAAGAACCTAGAGAGCCTCCTGAAGCACGGTGATAGTTTTGATTTAAATGGACTTGAACTGTACGAAGAATTGAGTACACTGTCATCAATGTTGCCACATGCAAAATCGGTGATGGACATTGTACAGTTTATTCATACCCGCAAACTTGTTGACATATATCCTAATGTGTACATTGCCACTCGTATTCTACTGACAATTCCTGTAACAGTAGCATCAGGAGAACGGAGTTTCTCAAAACTAAAGCTCATTAAAAACTATCTCTGCTCTACAATGAGTCAGGAACGCTTAACTGGTCTTGCTATTCTTGCAATCGAACAAGACACGACTTTGTCTTTGTCATACGATGACATTATTACTGATTTTGCAGCCAAAAAAGCCAGAAAGATTGCTTTTAATTAAAAACAAATCTTTGTTTCAATACCTCTTCATATAAATTTCCAATAAAATTTTGATAAATTAAAAAAAATATATATTATTTGCTCATTCTGTCATATCAGAATTTTTTCTATAGTGCTGCTTCTTTAGTGCTAGTCCATCAGCATTACAGTGTGCTTAATTAAGTTAAACTGGTTTTAATAACGTGAATGTGGCAAGTTTTCCAATACTGTAAGCTTATGTTTGTGTTGCTAAGAGCAGATCAGGCACAGGGGCACCAGTTTAATAATCTCGCCTAGGGCACCATAAATCCTAAGGCCGGCCCTGAAGACAGTCTTGCATTCACCCCAGCCATGGTGTTCTGGATCTCTGTATTTGATCCGACTCTGACACCATGAAGAAATAAAAGACCCAACAGATCATGGAACACCCTTGCAAAAAGGGGGAAAGGAAAATGGACACATCAGAATCTCTATGAAACCATATTGGGTGACTTCCAGGGATCTTACCATAAACTGAGATCTGTTGTTGAAAGGATCCAGACTAGTTATCTCTACATGAGTGCAACAGGAAATCCTTGACTACGTGAGGGAAATCAAGACATTACAAAATGCAAGAAGAGAGCTGAACAATCTTTTGGGTGATCTGGAAAGAGCAAATAACTACAAAAGAGCAGTAAAGTGATATTTTTGCTTGCATTGGAACTAACCCACCAGAACCATTAATGCCATCTGTTGTACCAGGGAGGCCATGGCAGAAAGTTGGGACAGATGTTTTCTATCTGAATAGTACAATCTATCTTTCAGTGACTGATTATTTCTCAAGATTCATTGTCAGGGTGCTCAGACCCATAAAGTGCAGTTGTGGAGAAGATAAAAGCTATTGTCACCCATTTTGGGATTCCAGAGCAAGTTTTCTTTGACAATGGCCCTCAATTTCCCTCTGAGACCTGTAAGAGGTTTGCAGATATTTATGGTTTCACTCATATGACATCCAGCCCTCAGTTTCCCCAGAGTAACAGTGAAACAGAACCTGCAGGTAAGACAATAAAACAATTTATTTCTAAACCCTCAGATCCTCATCTTGCCTTGTTAGCATTCTGGTCAACACCTCTAGCAAATGGATTCAGCCCTGGAGGACTGTTGATGGATGAAAGATGAGGACCACTATCCCATCCATCCCTTCCCAATTAGAACCTGGTTAGCCTGACTTCCTAGAAACTACAGAAGAACGATGGTCAATATAAAACCTATCAGAAAAGGGACTTTGACAGGGACCCTTGAGTCAAATCCTTGAGAGTACTAGTTCCAGAAGATCACATTGTGGTGAAAAATGTTCAAGAAAAGAGGACAGTGTAAGGATGTGCTGGATCCTGTTGATCCTCCTTTCTTTGTTTACTATCAGGAATCATCTCTTGGATTAGGTGTCGTCTTGTTGCGTCACCAGATGGACCTCCGATACACTCTGATTGCTACCCTGAGATTGAATCTGTGAACAATGCACTACCTGGCCACATAAAACTGCCAGCATGTCCTCACTGCAAGGAGATACACAGCTGGAAACAGATGGCCCCCTGTATCCCTGGAGGATTACATAAAATCTTGGGAATTCAGGAAAGTCAGAAGACTAGTAGCAGTATGTCTTAAAAGGGCAGAATAAATCCCTGACACAGGGCTGAAGGGTCAGGCAGTCTCCCTGTCCAACGCAGGGCTGTTTATTCTTGTTTTATGTTGCTGTTTCATTCCTGTTACATGTTGTCTAATGAAAAGTTTGGGTAAAGGTTTTATCACCTTTCCCTCTTCAAAATGAGGGATGTGGTGTTATTGTGAATGTTTAGAGCCACTATTCAGAGTAGCCAGCAGGCGGTAGAGAGCAAGGAGGTAAGGGTCTGTGTAAAGAGGAAATAAAAACAGCCTTGCATTCACCCCAAATTCAGTGTCCCGGGTCTCTGTATTCTCTACACACGTACTGCTCAGCTAGCACCACCTACCTTTTGTGCTGTATTGGATAGAGACCAGTTTGTAACCATCACCTCCTCCCCTTGCAGACTTTCTGCTGTCAGGCACATTGTGGGAAATACTGTCTTCCCCTCACCTATTTGGTTCTAGGTAAGAAGAAGTCAGGTGTTGTGTTTCATCAGCATTTACAGTCTTCCCAGTGGATTGTATTCCAGGATAATACACAAGGTGTGTGCCAGGTTAGAGGACTATACATGAAGAGGTGCATTTGTAAGAGTGTTTGGAGGGGGAGAGTGACACTCCCCACTAATTACCTGAACCTTCAGCTAAAGTTCTAGTTAAGCAAATTTTCCATGTTCACACTAGACTGCAGGTGATTGCTTGTATATAACATGTATTCACATCCCTTCCTCCAACTTCCCACTTACACAACCTTCGTGAACCTGGGGCCAGGAAGGGTTCCTCAATCTGCCTTTCATCCTATTAGTTTCAATGGCTGCCAGGGAAGGATGATGATTAAAGCAATTGATACTATTCCCCCTGAAGCCTGAGTGTATCTGTTGCACCTGCTTTTGGATCTCATTGCCCTATGGTAAAATGAAGCATGCTCCTACTACTTGAATTTTTTTTCATGTCTAAGAACATATTTCATATCATGGCTCATTAAAACAGAAGCAATGCAATATCCTGGGTACCACATGCAAAGCTCTGTGGTAGACAAAACATTCCAATTTCTGTGTTCGTAAGCAAGATCTATTTAATTAACTTTCGCTTTAAGGGGGGAAAAATGGTCTGCATTATAATGACATAATTGTCTCTAACAATATTGTCAGTTTGGGTAGGTGCAATATTGAAAAGCTGGAATTGGAAAATACAATAAGCAACACCTGAGAAATGTGGGAGAGTAAGAGTGTGAATATCAGCCAGTTGCATGGTCCAGTTACCAGATGTCTGTGTGGGTTGTGAATTTAAATATCTACTTTGGTTTTCTCAAGTATATAATGCCTTACTCCAGTTAGTGTTTGAACATGTGCTTTTTCCTCCCATATGTGGGCTTTTGTAGTGTGGTGCCCTTTAGAAATGTCCCTATTTTAAGTAAGACAAATAAATCCTATTTCCTCAGTATCTGTAATACTCCCTTGTACTTCCTCAGAGTCACTATAGGGATTACTGAGGCTAGACCCTGATACTTGAGCTGATTTCAGGAGGTGGACCTGTAATAATAATAATAATAATAATAATAAATAATATTTAGTCCTGATTATAGCTTTTCTCCCCTATAGATCACAAAGTGTTTTATAAAGAAAGTCAGTATCATTATCCCCACTTTACAGATGTGGAAATCAAGGCACAGAGAGAACTTGCCCTAGTTCATACAAGTGACTGACAGAGCTGGAATCTGAACCCAAGTTTCAGTCTAATGCTGTATCCACTAGACCACATTGCCTCTCTGACCTGTGTGCCAGTATTGGGTCCCATTAGATAAGCAAGAGAGCTGGTTAGTTGAGCTCCTCATGAGCTCAGAGATCTGCCAGCATAATTCAACCTACAGGGGGCTGTAGTTTTCTAAGGCAATAGGCAAATTTGTAATGTCACTGCTGCTAGACAATAATGTCACTGCTGCTATACTCTGCCTGGTATTCCCTGTTGAACTCACTCTTCTTTTTTCATCTATCTGAAATAAGAACAAAGGAAATTGAGTTAAAATGATTGAGTTATATTGCAATAGGATTCTTTTTACCGAATGTCACGAAAACATGACTTGAGAAAATGAGGCTGCCAAATGGCTACAAGAATCTCTGCTGTGACTTTTTGAAGACAATCATAATTACATCACAGATGATGAAGTTGATAAAACATGACATCACAAAATGCAAAATACATGCTTATCTTTTTTGAAGCAGTAGCACAAATCAATTTAACTTTAAACTGTTGATGATCTAGAGCATTTTAACTACATATGCTTAAAGTCACTAAGACATTTTCATTTCTGTTGATATAGAAGCTTCCTTTTGCCAGTTCCTTATTGAAAAGAGACCAAAATAAAAAAAAAAATCTTGAACAATCCAGATTTTTTTTTTTACAATTGACTTTTCCCACCACTATACAGTTAGTAGTGGACACATTCAATCCAAATTTCTATTTGTAGTTCCATAAAATAAGATAGAAGGTAAATTGGAGTTATAATATCAAGCAATACTTTATAACCTGTATTTTTACGATACCTTTTGTAAGCTTGAAAATATTATTCCAATTCTGTGGCTGCCTACGCCTTCAGAGTTCTCACTGTGCGGCACCCTAGGGCCACCATTAATGTCATGGTAGTAGTGGCAATAAAACCAGTACTCTGCTGCTCCAGCACAGCCCCTTAATGTTACTCTCACAGATGAGATATGGTTTTAGCCATCAGTACCTCAATACTGTACATGATCTTTCACACACTTGAGGAGTTCTGCTTCCATCCAGTAGAGGGCAGTGGCATACCAGACAGTTCATTATAATATTTAATCTTTTATCCATTTTGTCCCTTGCTATTAGGGACAAGGGAAGAAATATTTATTTTGAATACAGTTGAAATTAACATTGCTGGGTTTTTTGTAAAAACACCCTCCAGCTGATATTGCCCCTTATCATATAAAACTTGTGAGCTTCTTTCCTGTGAGCATAATTAGGACTAGTATTAGTTAACTGCTGGGGAGCTGCATTATTTAATAATCATACAGCAGACTGGTTAATTTGAGAGACAACACCCTTTCCATTAGCTGCATGAGTGCTCTCCTTGTACAGAATCTGTTCAAGCTTCTGAAAACATCTAGTTCACATTGGGCAGGATCAGGGGTTTAACATTTGTTTGCACTCTCACCCCCGTACTAGCAACAGAAGGCCTGTGCTAGCTTCTTTAGTTCCTCAGAAACAACTCAGATAGATCACTAGGTTTGGAAACACTTTTCACAGTTGCAGAGTCAGCTATAGTTTGTCAGTCCTGTTTATTCTTCTCAGGAGACAGCAACTAACATGACTCACCTAGGCTGATTATGTTGCAGTTTCAGCAAAGCACTTCTTGGCTCAGAGCAATGCTGGTGTTCACACTGATTTTGCTGCCACTGATACAGATTCTCACATATCCCCATCTGCTCTTTCAGCAATAAAGATATAATTTTTCTCCTTTATAAACAGGTATCACGGTATAAACAAGTATATTTTTGACAGTTTCTCCTGTGCCTCTCCTCATTTCTCAAACCTATAACAATTGCTCCCCTGTGGAGTAACAATTCTTGCTAGCTTCCAAATGTGACTCTCTGTTCTCTGATAGATTTGTTGTCTGACTCTCACTCTATCCTTGTTGTCTGTCATAGTAAAACTATTCTATTTACCTTTGCTATACTTGAAAGATTGGTATTTGCTTAGGTTTGAGGAACTGCTCTTGTGGGAAGAAAAGTCCTTGTTCATCTGCTCATTCCTATTTCTGCTGAGACAGCCAGTCCTGTTCCTGGTGTATTTCTAATCTCTGCCAGGGGAAGATAAGGATCTTTGAAGAGATTTTTCACTGTCTGAATGGCACCAGCAGTTCTCCTGTTACTCTGTGGCTCCCCTGGCAAGGAGATGTACTGTGCTAATAAGTCTTAGCAAATTCTTGAAATTCTGCATGTGGGAAGCATGGTTTGTTAGCAGTACTCAGAACCTGTGGGGTGCCTTTCCTTGTCAATTGTGCCTTGGCATGGACACACATACACACACAAAGCATTACACTTAAATACATAGGGACCACTTGATGGTTTTATATTCAGATGATACTGGGATGGCCACAGTGCCCGTAAGCAACAGTGATCATCCCACATGAGTAACCTTTCACATTTGTTCCAGACTGCAAACATTTATGGTTTGCTCTTAGCCAATCCCTAACATGATAAACCATCAGTTAATTTGTTTCATCTCTTCAGGACAGTCGACAAGAAATCCCCAGTCTCTAATCAAAGGGGCTGTAGCGATATAGGATGGATTAAGATTAACACAGAAATGGTAAACACAAAGGCCCTGATGCACAAAGCTGCATAGGTACCTAAACCCAAGACTTAGGTGCCTAAGTCCCAGATGTAGGCTCTACGGCCATCCACAAAACTCCCATTGAGCACTATCGGTGCCTAAACTCACGTAACACCTATGTTTCCAGGGTAAAAGTTCACTCAGAGCCGAAGTGTCTGTCTCTGGGCTTGTGCGTTGCTGCCTTACTCTAGGCATCCAGACACCTGTCCCCCACCTAAGTCCCAGAGCAATCCACAAATTGGGGAAGAGAGTCATTCACTTGCCTGTTTCACACGCAGGGCCTGATCTGGTAGGCGTGCTCAGAGGCTGCCTGTAGGACTGGGTCTTATTCAAAATCTGGCAGAAGAATGAGGGAAACCCAGGTTCAATTTCCCCCGACCCCTCTGTCTGATGGAGAGAAAGGAAAATGCTCTAATCACCAGACTAAAAATAATAAGATGGGTACCGCCTCCTCCTTTACCCATGCTGTGTGCAGGGAGCCAGGCACCTAACTCATTCCCGCAAGCAGTTATTTAGGCACCTAAGCAGCCCTGGCTCCAGGAGAGGGGTTCATGTTTGTGGATCACTAAGAGCTAGGTGTATCCTTGTGGCTTGGACTTCAGCACTGATCCCTGTGAAAGAGGTGGGGCTTAGCACAAAGCCCTCTCATCACCATCTCTCATTGGCTGGTTTAGGCCACTCTCCACCTAGCATGGCAGCTTTCGTGAGCCATTTTTGAAAGCACCTCTCTTTCCTCATTCATTATATAGGGAGCCTAGATGTCTAAGTCAGGCCTTGCAGCATAGAGTCTGGCAGGCAAAGTTAGATGAATCAAGATGCACATTCTGCATCTAATGCTGAGAATATTTTTTCCTCTGAGACCTTAACTGTCATTTTAAATAGAATTCATACTTACAGTTTTATTTATTTCATATGGATCTATACATATGATTTTTAATCGGTCTTTCAATTGCAAATATTAACAGAGGCTGTAGGGTATTCAGTATTATCAGTAACACCCAACTTTTGCATAGTATCAAATTCTCCTTTTGCTTTATTTGTTAGGAGAAATAAGATCTTTCTATGTGGATAATTCATTGGTGTTATTGACCTGTCTATTATAATGTGTTACAATACTTAAGATAATTCTATATTAGAACTCATAAAAGATAAAGATTAATTGATAACTGACCTAAAAATTGTTGGCTACTATGGCACTCTGTACCTAAGCAGCACCCTGAAACCCCCATATTCATCAATGTCATATGATTGTGATATGTTTCATGCAAAGTGTGCCATGTAAGATGTTATATGAAAAGTCATGATCTGCTGAAACCCTGGTTCTGGCCAAATGTGTATATCGCTAGTGTGTATAAAGTTATGAGATTGTGCTGTACGGTTGTTACTGAAATGTGCTGTAAGTTTGCTAGTGGCATACAAACGATCTCTGTCCAGATGGGCGTTGACCACCCATTAGTCAACTGTATGATTCAACTATGCAAGCACCACTCAATGGCAACTGCTCAATCACTGTGACTTGGGGCTGCTTGTGGACTGTGATTCAGCAGGACATGCCTGAGCTAGTGTCTGTCAGGCGCATATACCAAGCATATAAAATAAGGAACAGTTGCAGCATGAGGGGGCCTTTCTCCTCCCCCACCTACACTGTAAGTAGCTGGGATGCCAAGAAGATGAAGTTCATCTGAGGAGACTGGACCAGGATTCATGGGGGAAGTCTGTGCATTAAGAACTGTAACATCCAATGGGTTGAGAACATTGCTTGACCTAAATACTGCCTAGTGTAATAAGGTTTAAGATTTAGATTGTGTGCTTATTTTTATTTTCTTTGGTAACCACCTCTGTCCTTTTCTCCCTACCACTTATAATCACCTAAAATCTATCTTTCTGCAGTCAATAAACCTGTTTTATATTTTACCTAAAACAGTGTATTTTGCTTGAAGTGCTTAGGAAACATCTGCTCAAGTGTACAAAAGCTGATGCATGTCCTCGTCGCATTAAGGGAGGGGCAGACTGGGTAATAAACTTTAGGCTGGTCAGGCTTCTGACCAGGGCAAAACAGTACAGTTCCAGGGTCCTAGGCTGGAGAGCTGGGGGAAACTAGCTGACGCCTTTCTCTCTGTGATTCATGAGAGGCTTTGGGTGCCTCATGGAATCTGGCTGGATCTGTGGCTTCATCTGCTGTTATACTGAGTGATAACAGCTCCCAAAGGGGTTTGGTGCTTGTCACTAGCAAAGCAGTGTGAGAGACAGCCGAGGCTGGAAAGTTAAGAGGTCACAGTAGTCCTATAGTTCTAGGTTGCACCCCAGGGATACCATCACAGTTCCCCGAAGCAAGGGATAATGCTCCAATTGTATTTGCTATGCACAAATAGCTATAGTCCTGAGCAGTAATATATATATACCTGACGCTTTAAAAAGGCCAATTGCCCAAAGTTGCCAACAATTATCAGCAAAATAGAGTGGGAGAAAGTATTTAAACAAAAATGTGAATGATAACTGAAAATAGTTTAACATGCCCAAAAATGGAGGAGAAAACAAATCTGTCCTGGAAAGGTAAAACAGCAATAAAATACATAAATAAATAATAAAATAACAAACACAGAAGGGGAATCAGCAGTTAGGAAATGCAAATAATTATTAAGGGAAACTGAAAGGTATCAATGAAAAGTCTACAGCCAGTAGGTTTTAAGAAGGAATTCTTTGTATGTATCAGGAACAAATGAAATCCTAATAATGGTATAGGTCTGATACTAGACAATGATTGTAAGATTATCAATCATAATGCAAAGAAGTAGTCAATAAATATTTTCATTCTGTATTTGGAAAGAAGCAGGATGATGTATTCCTCTCTTACAGCGTTAATTAAATCTTTATGTTCCATCAGTACTTAGGGAGAATATTAAATAGCATCTGTGAAAGATAAACATTTTTAAATCTGTAGGGCTGGATAACTAGTACCCAAGAGTATTACAAGAATTGACCAAGGAGTTCTCTGAGTCACAATTGTTCACTTTTAACTAGGGCTGCCAATTAATTGCAGTTAACTCAAGCAATTAATGCAAAACAAGTTAAGATTTTTAAAGAGTCACAATTAATCTCAATTTTAATTGCACTCTTAAACAATAAGATAATACCAATTTAAATTTATTGTAAATATTTTGGATGTTTTTCTACATTTTCAAATATATTGATTTCAATTACAATACAGAATACAAAGTGCACAGTGCTTCCTTTATATTATTTTTATTACAAATATTTGCACTGTAAAAAAGATAAAAGTAATAGTATTTTTCAGTTCATCTTATACAAGTACAGTAGAGCAATCTCTATTATTTTTATATAACTGCACTCAAAAACAAAACAATGTAAAACTTTAGAGCCTACAAGTCCACTCAGTCCTTCTTCTTGTTCAGACAATTGCTAAAACAAACAAATTTGTTTACATTTACAGGTGATAATGCTGCCTACTTCTAATTTACAATGTCACCTGAAAAGGAGAACAGGCATTCACATGGCATTGTTGTAGCTGGTGTTATAAGGTATTTATGTGCCATATACACTAGAGATTCGTATGTCCTTTCATGCTTCAACCACCATTCTAGAGGCCGTGCTCCCATGCTGAATTTAAATTGGAATTCTATTATTGTTTAACAGTGAAATTAAAACTGCAATTAATCACAACTTTTTTAATCTCATGATTAATTGTAATTTTTTTAATCGTTTTACAGCCATACTTTTAACATAACTTGAAACACTGAAAAAATTTGAGAGGACTAGGAAAAGACTATAGGCAAGTTAGCCTGACATCAATCCTAGGCAAAGTCATGAAAGGACTGATATGGATTGCATCTGGTAAAGAATTAAAAGATGACAAAATAATTAATACCAACCAACATGATTTTATGTTGAGAAGTTTTATCGAACAAACTTGTTATGGTTTGATATCACAAATGTGATTGATTAAGGTAATTGTGTCAGTATAATAGACATCGATATGATATTCTGATTAAAATTGTGCATTATACAATATCCACATAGCTCATTTCAAATTGATTAAAATCTCTTTAATTGATAGGTCTCAAAAAGTCATTTTAAATGGGAAATCAGCCATAATGTGGATATCTGTAGTGAAGTCCTGCAGGGCTCTGTTCTCAGCCCACTGAGAATTCAATATTTTTATTAATGATCTAGAAGAAAATGTAGAATAGTTGCTCTTATAATTTGCACAGGAGATAAAAATTGGAGGACTGATAAATTATGATGAGAATAGGTCAGTTACACAGACTGACCTGCATTGCTTGGGGCTCATTTGAGCAACATGCATTTCAACACAGCCAAATGCAAGATCATACTTCTAGGAACCAGGAATGTGGCAGGGTCCAGAACAGTTAGGACAAGCTGCTGGCCTGTTCCCTGAATAATTTAGCTGCTAGGCAACCAGCGAGCCCAGAGCCCAGTCCCACTGTCTTGGAACTGAGGGAGTAGCCATGGCCCTGACTGGCTGCTGATTTAGCAGCCCTGCTTATCAGCCTGGCCCCTCAGCAGATCAGTGACTGGTCAATGTGTATCGTGCCTGCTCCCACTCTGGCTTTTGATGCCAATCCCTGGCTCTCTCTCTAGCCTTTGGCTCTGGCACTTGGCTTCTGTTCCTCCAGTACTGACTCTTGGCTCATTCCTGGACTCTCCTCACCTTGAACCCAGTTCTAACCCATAGGCTGAGTTCTCATTTCAACCACTAGGTATGATTGCCCATGGCCCAAGTGGCTAAAGAATGTAGCTGACACTTATAAGATGTGAGGAGCTGTATCCTATAAGGTTGTGATTCTGAAAGGGCCTTGAGTGTTACAGTAGCTAGTCAACTGAACACAAGTGCAAGTCTGTAGCTCAGTGTAATTCTGTAGCGCAGGGAATGAATGTGATCCTTGGATGGATGGATAAGAGAATACCCAGTAAGAGTAGGGCTATGGTATTACTTCTGCATATGGAATTGTGAGACCATTACTAGAATAGAGTGTCCAGTTCTGGTGTCCTTACTTCAGACAGGATGTTGAAAAACTGGAAAGGGTTCAGAAAAAGAGCCACACATTCCCAGATTTGAGGTCTGGGAAACATGCCTTAACTTGAGTTTCTTTAGTCTCACTGGTATTTAGTTTATCCAAGGAAAAGTTAAGAAGTGACTTTATCATGGTGTGATAGTACTACATGACATAGGGAAGAAATTTCTGATACTACATAGCTCTCTAATTCAGCTGGAAAAGGCATGATGAGATCCAAAAATGGGAGCTGAAGCTAGACAAATTCAGACTAGAAATAAGATGTATATTTTTAACAGTGATGGTAATTAACCACTGGTAATTCTTACCTAGTTATGTGGTGAATTCTTCATTACTTGCAGTCTTTAAATCAAGACTGGATGTCTTTCTGAGGGAAAAAAAGACTTTAGATCACACAAAAGTTATGGGCCTGCTATAGAAATTGAGTGTGGTTCTTTAGTCTGTGTTATGCAGGAGGTTGGACTAGATGATCATATAAAGCCCATCTGGCCTTAAAAATCTATGAATTAGGTATTATTTTCTTTGAAGCCATCTGAGAACTATCCTAGATTGCTTTCTTGGTTTCTGTATTCTCTGCCTGAGACTGTGACATGACAAACACCCTTTTTATTTACTCTGTGGTTAGGCAGGTTTTCAGTCCTAAATCAGTAGACCTGCATAACTTCACTGAAATTGCAATTTAACTATTATGTAGTTAGTCTCTATTGTGAAATGTAACCAGTACAGCTCCACCATTAATGTTTAACTGCATTTACCTTTCCAAAGTATTTTGTACCTATAAGGAGCTAATCAGAAATTTGCTTTTCTCGAAGCACGGATACGCTTGGTTCTAACTGTAACAGCTCTAACTGTCTTTGATAAAGGATTTCTTCCATTGCTGGAGTCAGAGTGTCATGCTGTGGCTGGGGGAAAGAAGGAAAAACGTCCTCTGAGGTTTCTACCAAACCAGAGGGGGCTACAAACACTCCAGCTGGCTTCATAACATGGACCTCAATAGGGCAGGATTCGTGTCTATATATTTAAGACCCTGATGCCTCTACTCAGCTAAAATACTCATTGACTCCAAGGTAGGCTTCCTGGGGACTTAAATCTGGACCCCTAGAAGGGGTTTGTAAGACGTTATTTGAGATAGAAACTCTAAAAGTTGTGTTTTCTTTCCTTCAAACTATAGTCACAAATGTCTTTCTGCTTCAGTGTTGAGTTGATGTCAGTCCAGCTCAGGTTTGTGTTTCAAGTCTGTGCAGACACAGGCTGAAAGAAGCTTTGATATAGCTTTGAAGCAAAAGCCTTTACATTTGAGATTGTAAATTGGTTGGAACAAAAAAAAACTGTTTAAAGTTGATCAGTTACAACAAATGCTAGAGCAGACCACTTGGGCATCTGTAGTTATCTGCCTGTGTTTTAGTTACCCACATTTTGAGAGGTTTGTGTCTCTTGTAAAAATTTACATTCAGTACCAATGGTCATCTTCCTACATTTAAGTGCCTTTGTACAGAAATAAGTAAAACCCTTCCTTAGAAAGACTTTAATTGCTAGCTTTCCTGTTCCACCCCACATTGACACGATATATTCCCTTTCTGTTTTGTTTTTTTTGCTTGTTTTTTGTTGCTACTTGACATTTTATTTTGTCATTGCATATCTTATGTACATATAATTAGGTTTCAAACAAATGCAATGTGGAAATCAATTCTTAGTGACCTTAAACTACAGACACACTCTCTCTGACCTTTCTTATGTCCCTTGACTCTCAGAAGTTTTCTTTGCAGCCCTAGCCAGGCTGACTACCTTAAAACACTCTAGTATGTGTTTAAATCCTGTGATGGACATGAATCAACAGCCTGGATGTGAACATCACTGAATTTTTGGGGAGCAAGGGTGTGTTCAGAATCCCAATCCGAATGTAGCCCTAAAATGAACTAAACCAGAACTCCAGTTCCAAACACCACTCTGACCGTGGGAGACCAGGTGAAGTGAAATCCATATATCTGCAGCTCAGGCCCCATTTCATACTGGTTTTAATCTGCACTGTTGTGGTAAAATGTATGCAACTAAGGGCCCAGTCTTTGTGCAGCCAAAATTCTCATTGCCTAATAGGAGCTTTTGATGCACAGGGAATGCTAGATCAGATATAAAATCATGAGTGATGTGAAGAAAGTAGATAATGAAAAGTTATTTACTTATTCCCATAATACAAGAACTAGGGGTCACCAAATGAAATTAATGGGCAGCAAGTTTAAAACAAATAAAAGGAAGTTCTTCTTCATGTAGCGCACAGTCACCTTGTGGAACTCCTTGCCTGAGGAGGTTGTGAAAGCTAGGACTATAACAGCGTTTAAAAGAGAACTGGATAAATTCATGGAGGGTAAGTCCATTAATGGCTATTAGCCAGGATGGGTAAGGAATGGTGTCCCTAGCCTCTGTTTGTCAGAGGGTGGAGATGGATGGCAGGAGAGAGATCACTTGATCATTACCTGTTAGGTTCACTCCCTCTGGGGCACCTGGCCTTGGCCACCATCAGTAGACAGGATACTGGGCTGGATGGACCTTTGGTCTGACCCAGTACGGCCTTCTGATGTTCTTATGACCCACTGAAACCAATGGCAGTAATCCTACTGGCTTCAATGAGAATAGCATTAGACACTAGATAGTGGCATGTGACAGGCTGAGGCATAACTATTTTCTTCTAACACTGAAGAAAGAACTCTTTCTTTAATGCATAGCAGAGGGAGGGGCTGAGTAAGAGTACACAATCTCACACGTAAAAATAGGCTGGAGTGAAGGTGGGCCCCGGACCTGTAACAATTGTTAGGGCAAAAGAAAAGCAAAAGTTGGCATGAATTTAAAAAATATTAACATTGTGAGTCATTTGTTTTTTGTAGACTAAGTCAATTATTAAAGCAAAGCTCATTTCTGGGTACCTTTGTTTAGTTTCATGTGGCTGAAACTGAGGATTAACATCCGACAGATGAATCTGAGGGTTTTGTTCACATGTGCTTGAAGTTGGCAGCCTCTCTCAAAGACCAAGACAAATTACATCACGTCTTAGGAAAGAGCAGCTTGCAAATGTAGGCTTCCAAGCAGCCATTGTGTGCATGTAGTGTGAGTTCACTGCTATGAGTCTGAGCTGCCTTTGGGGATATTTTTCTCCTCTCTGCATCCATACCTGTAAATTGTGTTGCATTTCTCTGGGGCAGGCAAGATGTTCTTGGTGATATTAAGTGTGACCTGTGGCAATCAGAGGTAACAAAATAATAAAAACCCCAGTACAACTAGTGCTGTATAGCCCAGAAGATTTATTTTCTTTTTCTTCAGAGTATTACAATACAACAGAGTATTAGGATATGCTCTGATAAATAACCACATTTTTTAATTCTTTAGCAAGGAAGTTTCTTTCTATTCTTGATTAATAAAATTAAATGTTATCACTGGGCAAAGTGCAGAGAAAGGTTATATTTTAAAAGTTATATGAATCAGTAATTATGCAACTTAGCTCACTTCAGGTCTATATTTGTCTATCGATTCATTGGAGCTTTACACAACTTCCATGCCATTTATAGGAGTTACTTGCCACATACATTTCCCATGCACTGCTATGAGAAAAAGCCTTTTTGTACGTGTTTGGTCAACTGTGTTAATCTGCAGTGTAAGGAACTGCTCTTACCTCTAGTGACCTGAATGGGAATTTTGCCACCAACTTCAGTGAGAGCAGGATGTAAACAGGGTAATTTCGTACCTTTCCCTCCCTCATCTCCCAGCTTAAGCTGAAAATTAATTTAAAACATTGTCAGTTTGGCACTGGTATGGATCCCAATAATACTTTTCCTTTATTTGCAAAGCATGTGTCACTTTTGTTTTAAATATGTTTTAATATTTTTCCCATATATTCTTATGTTTAAAAGCATATGTTCTGCCAAGGTTTAAAGGGGAATAGCTGCAATAAAAGATTCATGATTATTCCTATATATATATGAATTAGATTAATCTTTATATAGGTAAATACATCTGTGTGATACTATAAAACAAACTTCCTTGCTGGATGGCACAAAACATTATTGGTAAATTCTTGGGTAAGTATTTGCTATTGAGGAAATCAAATATTCCTTATACATTTAGGTCTTTGGTGATGAAAGATTGTACAGAAGTTTCAGAAGAATCAGTGTCTGCAAACCTACAACTCATACCGCAATCTTGTAGTAGCAAACCACTATGCCTACCCAATGAATTAAATAAAATTCTAAGCACAGTGAAGCAAAAAATATTTTGACCATTACCTTCAAAATATCTTTTAACATTTCTCCTCAATTTCCATGACATGCACTATACACTGTTCTGATAAATACATGTGATGTAAAAGGATAAAATGAGCACTAAAATCTTCAGCTTTGACTTCTCCATAGATATAATTCTAACATTTTACTTTTTTCAAGGAAAAAATATAATCAAAAATTCAAAGAATGACACTTTCCATGAGCATGGAGGAGTAAGTAACTTAGGAGTGAATCAAAGCCAGAGAGTTGCATTAGGTCATTATGTACAATGGAAAAATGAACTTGTACCTCTCACCGTGAGTCAGCCAAACCACACAAAAAGCCACCTCATTTTCCTCAGAATGTGAGAATATCCAAATAATAATAAACTAAATGTTTACTTATTCACTCAATAAATACATTGACAAACAGCAATAAGATTATGATACAAGCTTAGTAATTCTTAAAAAGAGAATGTATACCTTAAAAGCAGCTTTAACTATTTTGATAATTGCAATCCAACTTTAAAATCTGGGTACCTCATGAGATAGGATGCCCCTGTAGCTCTTAGTGAAGATGCTACCTCCGCTGACAAGAGAGCTTCTCCCATCAGTGTAGGTACTCTCCCTCCTCAAAAGGAGGTAGCTCCCATTGTTATAGCACGGCCTACAGCCTATCTAAGGCCTGATCTACACTACGCATTTATACCGATTTTAGCAGCGTTAAACCGATTTAATGCTGCACCCATCCACACAATGAGGCCCTTTATATCGATATAAAGGGCTCTTTAAACCAGTTTCTGTAATCCTCCCCGACGAGAGGAGTAGTGCTGAAATCGGTATCACCATATCGGATTAGGGTTAGTGTGGCGGCAAATTGATGGTATTGGCCTCTGGGTGGTATCCCACAGTGCACCACTGTGACCGCTCTGGAAAGCAATCTGAACTCGGATGCATTGGCCAGGTAGACAGAAAAAGCCCCGCAGACTTTTGAATTGCATTTCCTGTTTGCCCAGCATGGAGATCTGATCAGCACAGGTGGCGATGCAGTCCCAAATCCAAAAAGAGCTCCAGCATGGA
>NC_133769.1:74937616-75006198 GCF_003597395.2 Chelonoidis abingdonii | reverse complement strand
GCCTCCCCCTCATTTTATCTCACTAAAAAGTCAGTGTTTCTTATTCCTGCATTCTTTATTACTTCATCACACAAATGGGAAGACCCTGCAATGGTAGCCCAGAAGGGTTGGGGGAAGAGGGAAGCAACGGGTGGGGTTGTTGCAGGCACACCCCCTAGAATGGCATGCAGCTCATCATTTCTGTGGGATCAGACACAGAGCGGCTGTGCTTTCTGGTTCTCTGATACACTGCTTCTCTAGTACACTTGCCCCATACTCTAGGCAGGACTGACTATTTTTAGACACAACATAAAGGAGGGCATGACCCAGGGGGGTCATTCCCATTTTTGTCTTTGCGCCCCTGGCCAACCTCAGCAAAGGTCAGCCAGGAGCACCCATGACAGCAGCAGACGGTACAGAATGACTGATAACCGTCATCTCATCACCAATTTACAATGGCATGGCAGACGGTACAGAACGACTGGTAACCGTCTCTCCTACCTTACAAAGGCAAATGAATGCTGCTGTGTAGTGCTGCAGTACCACCTCTGTCAGTGGCATCCAGTACACATACGGTGACAGTGACAAAAGGAAATATGGGCTCCATGGTTGCCGTGCTATGGTGTCTGCCAGGGCAATCCAGGGAAAAAGGGCATGAAATGATTGTCTGCCGTTGCTTTCACGGAGGAAGGAATGAGTAACGACATTTACCCAGAATCACCCGCCACACTGTTTTTGCACCATCATGCATTGGGATCTCAACCCAGAATTCCAAGAGGCGGGAGCGACTGCGGGAACTATGGGATAGCTACCCACAGTGCAACGCTCCAGAAATCAACGCTAGCCTCGGTACATGGATGCACACCAAATTATTGTGCTTTGTGTGGCCGAGTGCACTTGACTTTATACAATCTGTTTTACAAAACCGGTTTATGTAAAATCGGAATAATCCTGTAGTGTAGACGTACCCTAACACAAGTGCTGAAGATCAGTCATTAATGTGGTAAAACAATCTAGATCCTTGGATGGAAAGCACAATAAAGAATCTTCATGTTCATGATTCTAAGGAATGGTAGGAAGGAAAACAACACAATAAAGAGAACGGATTTCAAGAAGGCAGAGTTTAGCAAACTCAGAGAGCTGGTGAGTAAGATCCCATGGGAAGCAAGTCTAAGGGGAAAACGGTTCAAGAGAGTTGGCAGTTTTTCCAAGAGACATTATTAAAGGCATAAAAACAAACTATCCCACTGCATAGGAAATATAAGAAGTATGGCAAGAGACTGCCCTGGCTTAACCGGGAGATCTTCAATGATCTAAAAATCAAAAAAGAGCCCTAAAATTGGAAACTGGGTCAGATTACAAAGGATGAATATAAACAAACAAGCATACAGGGACAAAATTAGAAAGACCAAGGCATAAAACGAGATTAAACTAGCTGGAGACATAAAGCGTAACAAGTAAATATTCTACAAATACATTTGAAGCAATAGGAAGACCAATGACAGGGCAGATCCATTACTCAATGAGGGGGGAAAAACAAGAACAGAAGATATGGAAATGGCAGAAGTGCTAAATTACTTTTTTGTTTCAGTTTTCACCAAAAAGTTTAGTAGCAATTAGATGCAGGGCCGGCTCTAACACTGTTACCNAGTGTTTTTTTTATGCTGAAGTGTGGAGTAAGAATAGTAGAAACTGGTTATTTAGGGTATGTCTACACTGCAATATAAACCCAGGGTTAGTGGGACTTGAGTCAGCTGACCCATGGTAGGGAACCCTGGGCTTGACCATCTACATTGTATTTCAATCCTAGGTTTAAAACTTCTATAACCTGTTCTCAAACCTAGGACTCTGGTGTCCATGCTGCAGTGCGCAGACCCCGTGTCCCTAGCATGCACACTCCCCAAGCAGCGTGTCACCCAAGTCCCCACCCCCCCAGCACCACACCACACCACCCAAGCCATCCCCTCGCCTCCCCAGCGCTGCCCGGCCGAACCAAAAAAACCAAAATTTAACCCCAAGCGCTGCCCCATCCCAAAGTGCCGCCCCAAGCATGTGCTTGGTAGGCTGGCGTCTGGAGCCGGCCCGGATTGGATCTCTAACATAGTGAACACCATGATCCTCAAGTAAGATCTGAGGCTAAAATAGGGAACGAACAAGTTAAAAATTACTTAAACAAGTTAGAAGGCTTCAAGTTGGCAGGACCTGCTGAAATACATCCTAGAATACTCAAGGAGTATTCCTGACTGAGGAGATATCTGACCCACTAGCCATTATCTTGGCAAACTCAGGGAAGACAGGAGCAATTCCAGAAGACTGGAAGAGGGCAAATATATAAAAAGGACAATAAGAACATCCCAGGAAATTACAGACCAATCAGCTTAACTTCAGTACTCAAAAAGATAATGGAACAAATATTTAAGCAATCAGCAAGGATTTATCAAGAACAAATAGGGTCAAACCAACCTGATAGCTTTTTTTGACAGGGTAATAAGCCCTGTGGACAGAGGGGAAGCAGTAGACATGGTGTATCTTGACTTTAGTGAGGCTTTTGATACTGTCTCACATGACCTTCTCATAAACAAACTAGGGAAATACAACCCAGACGGAGCTATTATAAGGTGGGTGCACAACTGGTTGGAAAACCGTTCCCAGAAAGTAATTGCCTGTGGTTCACAATCAAGCTGGGAAGGGCATATTGAGCGAGGTTCTGCAGGGATCAATTCTGGATCCAGTTCTGTTCAATATCTTCATCAATGATTTAGATAATGGCATAGCGAGCACCCTTATGAAGTTTGTGGGCCAAGCTGGGAGGGGTTGCAAGTGCTTTGGAGGATAGAATTAAAATTCCAAATCATCTGGACAAACTGAAGAAATGATCTGAAGTAAATGGGATGAAATTGAATAAGGACAAATGCAAAGTACTCCATTTAGGAAGGAACAGTCTATTGAACACATACAAAATGGAAAATGACTGCCTGGCAAGGACTACTGCAGAAAGGGATCTGGGGTTATAGCTAAATATGAGTCAACAGTGTAACATTGCTGCCAAAAACACAAACATCATTCGGGGATGTATTAGCAGGAGTGTTGCAAGCAAGACACAAGAAGTAATTTTTCTGGCTGATTAGGCCTCAACTGGACTCTTGTGTCCAGTTCTGGGCACCACATTTCAGGAAAGATGTGGACAACTGGAGAAAGTCCAGAGAAGAGCAACAAAAGTTATTAAAGATCTAGAAATCATGACCTATGAGGGAAGATTAAACAAATCCAATTTGTTTTTTTCAGTGTGGAAAAGAGAAGACAGAGTGGGCATGATAACAGTTTTCAACTACATAAGAGGTTGTTACAAGGAGGAGGAAGGTAAATTGTTCTCATTAATCTCTGAAGAAAAGACAAGAAACAATGGGCTTAAATTGCAGCAAGGGTGGTTTAGGTTGAACATTAGGAAAAACTTCCTTACTGTGAGGGTCATTAAATTGGTTGAACTTCCTGAGGTTGTAGAATCTCTGTCACTGGTGGTTTTTAAGAACAGGTTAGACAAACATCTGTCAGGAATGGCCTAGTTATTACATAGTCCTGTCCTGAGTGCAGGAGACTGGACTAGATGACCTCTGAAGATCCCTTACAGTCCTAACTTCTGTAACTCTATGTCCTACTGAACATTTTGCTTTGCAACCGGATTCAGTGTTGTTGCTATATTTCCACACTAGTGGACATTTTTTTAAAAAAAACACATTAGCTAGACAATAGTACTTCATCCCTCTACTTACTTTGACCAAAAAAAAATGTGCTTCTTTCAAATATTCAATTAATCAAAATGTACTAAAAAGTTAACAGTAGCCAAATCCTGCAGTCCTTTTGCAGACAAAACTCTGACTACACTTTTTGAATATGTAGGGATGGCAAGAAATGGCCCCCAGTCTTCATTAGAAGCTCTCTCATGCATTCACACTACTTAGGGCAGGTCTATACTAGAAGCACTACATCGGCACTGCTGCATCGCTGTGGCACATCTGGTGAAGACGCGCTTTACCAATGCGAGAGCACTCTTCCGTCAGCATAATTACTCCATTTCTGAGAAAGACAGAAGCTATGTCAGCAGGAGACACTCTTCCGCTGACATAGTGCCGGCATGGACAGCACTTAGGTCACTGTAACTTGTGTTTCTCAGTGGGTGTCCTCTTCCACACCCCTGAGCAACATAAGCTAGATCAACTTAAGCAGTAGTGTAGACCTGCCCTTACATGAGGAACTGTAGGGCATGGTCTTATTTCTACACTATGGCTCTCATTTAATTTGTGAGTATATTCACTTTCCAGTACTGAAAGCTCAAATTTGGCATGCATACAGCCCATGGAATTGCAAGGGCATAAATGAGGGTAGACTTTTAAATATTTGTTGCATTCAGGTAACTTACAGATATCCTCTAACAGCCTCAGACTGTAACCCAAAGTGAGTAGCTTAATATTTCATTTATATTGTCATTTTAGCAACAAGTTTAGTGTCTAGGGTAGAGTTTTACTTCTTTAGAAATTCTTCATATGTTTCATTCCTTGAATGGTCAATGGATCATCACTCAATTTTCAAAGCCCAATTGTCAATCACTTCAGTACTTCATGATAATATGCATCTTTGTTCAAGCAGCAATACATACAGGGCTGGATTCCTCTTTCTTTTTCTCCTGCGTAACACAACCAATTTTGTATTAGCAGGTGTGATGCTGCTCCACGTGCAGAGACACTTTGGAAGGCCTCCTCTCACCTCCACATCAATCCCCAGAGATACCAGAGTGGGAGTGGAGTCTGCCTCTGGAGAACGGCCTGGGTGGCTACAGCGCAGCTCTGCATCCACTGCCAACGGGAGAACCTCTTCACTCCAGCATGAAGCCATGTTCTGTGGGTGCAGAACATTGTCAAGCTATACAGGTATAGCTTGGCTCCTCATCCATTAACATGGTAATCCAGCATTTGGCCTTTTGCATGTACAAGTCAAGTTAGACAGAGAACAGTTCAGCCATATAAAGATGTGATTATCTGTTAAGCTGGCCATCTGAATTAGCATTTTATAGTCAAGGCAAGTGAGACAACTAGTGCTAATGTAGTTTAGGTACCTAAGGCTACATCTACCCCACACATCCCTTACAATGGAATGAAGGGTATGCATAGCTACACCCCGCAGTGAAAAGTAGACTGAATCCGCACCAGGGTATGCAGCTATATTTGTCAGTGAAGGCTCTGGCAGGGGGAGGCGGGAGCGAAAGAGTCTGGCAGTATAAAATCAGTATAGATAAGGGAAGACATTGGTTGGGAAAGCAGAGATCTGGGTACGTACCTAAAGGGTTCAGGTGTATCTTTACACTACTTACCTAAGCAGTGCTTCACCATCTACACTGGGCTAATGGAGCATAGTGTATTACTCTACACGATGCCAAAAGAAGTGTACAGTGTTGACATACCTTAAGTCCTAGTTTTGGCTCTACTGTGATCCCCAAAACTCCCTGTCAAAGTTTTTTCCCCCCACTTTGAACTTTAGAGTACAAGAAGTGAGGACCTGCATGAACACTTTTAAGCTTAATTACTAGCTTAAATCTGGTTAAATCAGCCAGAATTTAGTGTCTGGCACACTGTCTGTTCCCCCAAAACCTTCCCTGGGGAATCCAGACCCAAACCCCTTGGGTCTTAAAACAAGGAGAAATTAACCATCCCCCTCCTTTTCCCCCCAGGACCTTCCCTCCTGGGTTTGCCTGTGGGGCTTCACACCAAATCGCAAACTCCTGGTTTAAAACAAGGAGGAATTAACCATTCTCCTTCTTTTCCCCCACCAACCGCGTGAGTTCAGACTCAATCCCCTCCCTGGATTTTAAAAAAACAGGAAATCATCAGTCTAAAAGAAAGCTTTTTTAAATTAAGAAGAAAAAAAAGTAAAAGTTTATCTCTGTAGAAATCAGGATGCGAATGCTGTACAGTACTTCAGATCATATAGCTAGCTAGGGACGCCGCCCCCAGCTTTTAGGATTTCAAGTACAGGGCAACAAGAGAAAAAATCCGTCAGCAAAAGGACATCATTACAAGTGGAAAAACAACATAAGACTGATTCCACTTGTCTACTACTACAATTGAAAACATAAGACTGATCAGAAAGATTTGGAGAACTCGAATGATGTCCCCCCTCTCATTCCCGAGAGCGAACAACGAACCAAACAATAAAGCACAAACAAAACTTCCCCTCCTAACCAAGATTTGAAAGTATCTTGTCCCCCTATTGGTCCTCTGGTCAGGTGTCAGCCAGGTTTACTGAGCTTCTTAATCCTTTACAGGTAAAAGAAACATTAACCCTTAACCATCTGTTTATGACACTCCCATCATACCCTGTAGGTTCCAAAACTCACACAGTGCCTAAGTTTTCAGGGTAAAAGTTCCCTCTGCACTTAAGTTACTCCAGCCTTGCTCCAGGCATCCAGACACCTATCTCCCACCTAAGCCCCAGAGCAAACCACAAACTAGGGAAAGATAGAAGTGTGGCCGCCTATCTCATGTATGGGGCCCAATCTGGTAGGCAGCCTCTGAGCATGATCCAGTCCCATTCAGAATATGGCCTGAGAGGCAAGAGGAAATGATGATGCTTCCCATCTTATAGCTGTTAGCCCACTGGTTAGAGCATTCAGTGGGGATGGGGGATGCTCAGGTTCAGTTACCCCTCTCCACCAGAGCAGGAGAAAGGTTGGGGTACCCCTCTTTAAATCCTTTTCAGAGAGTGCTCCAACCCCCTGAGCTATTCTAATGTTGGGTCTCCCTCAGCCTCTCCTGTTAGAGATGTTCCTCTGTGGATAAATAATGAACAAGTGATTGGAGCAGTGCGACTGGATCTGGAGTTTCCCATCTCTCAGGTGAGTGTCCAGCTACTGGACTATAGAGTCACTCCCATTGACTATAGCCCACTGACTATTTATCTATCCACAGTGGGACAGCTTCAACAGGAGAGAAGGAGGGAGTCCAATATCCCATTGCTCAGAGCTCTCTGTTGAGAGGAGGGAGACACCTGTTCAAATCCTCTCTTCCTTTGCCTGGGAGGAGGGAATTGAACCTGGATCTCTCACAGCCCAGGGAAGTGCTCTAACCACTGGCCTGTGGCATTAACATCACAGAGTTAGGTGCCTAGCTCAGAGAGGGAGGGTGGCGCGCTCGCTGTCTCTTGCTCTCTCTTCCCCATCTACAACGCTGGCTTTTGTGATCACATTCTTAGGGGCATGTCTCCCTGTCCGCATTCAATATACAGGGAGCCTAGGCACCTAACTTTGGTTTGTGGATCACAGTGTTGTTCCTGTGATTTTTTCCCCCAGGCCGTTAAAAGTTAGGAACTGAGATACTCAGTGTTGGAATGCTTAAGTCCCTTGTGGATCCCATCCACTGTAATACCAAAGTGGGACTATAACCAGGTGTAGCCACACTGCCTCCCTGTGTGCCCTTATGGTGTAGCACGGGCAGCAGCTTCCCTCCTCTTCTTCAGCTGAGCTGTCTGCCCTCCAGCCTATCCTGGGTAGGTCTTGTAAAAGGTCCACCCCTTCAAAGTACCCAAAGTCCAAAATAAACACTCACAAATGTCAACTTCTTCACCCCTCCTGAACTCTGCAGAGTGTCTAGGAGTGTCTGCCCCTCCTTGGGTAAGTCTAAGTCAGTCACTGGTAGCCCAGACAATCACCTTGGATCAAGCCTACCTTTCTTCAGCAAGGTCCTGGTAGACAGCAGTGTCTGGGGCCTGCCAGCCTTCTCTACCCCATTGTGAGTTTAAGATTTGCTTTCCTTTCTAGCCAGACTCCAAGTGCGATGAGCTTCTCCCTCAAAGCCTGGCACCTACTTCAGGTGTCATAGGGTGGGGCTGAATAGGCCTCCCCAGCAGCCCATTAATCTTTTTCTGACTTGTGCTGGGTTTATACACCCATCACACCAGGTCTTACACATGCAACATGGGCTCAGGGCAGCTGTGTTTAAGTGCTCTGCTGAACTGGGCCCCTTGTTAAAGAGATCCCAGGTTGATATTTACAAATTATTTCCATGCTCCATTGGTATTAAAGTGTTGGGTTTTACACATTGAAATTAAAGTGGTTTTTGAGTTCAAATATAGAATAGAACCTGTTGTACAAGCCATTTGCCTCTTTTCAGCCTCTCCTCAATTTAATAAACCACATCAAAGAAAATAAAACTTAAATAGATAAGTGAGTTCAGTGGGTCAAATTTATGTTCAGAAATTTTAGCTGGCAAAGAGATCAAATAAAAGCACAGAGCACTGATATAGTAAGTGGGAAATTATAGTTAATTGTACATTTATATTAAAATTGTTTTATTTCATTGTACTAAATTACTTCTATTTTACTATATCTAAGGGCCCTTTTTGTCTACATAGATCTCAATAAACCTCTCAGCCCATAGCCCTGGAGATTACTTGTTATCCTGGATGATTTCTTCACCAGGAAGAGGCCCCATAAAGATGAATTCAGACATACACAGCTGCCCAAATTCATCCAGATTCCAGGGCAAAGAGTCAGTGAGTGGCTTTAAAGAGCAACGTGCAGGGATACATTGGGCATGCTCAATGGTAAGTTCATCTACAGCTGCCTGAGAGTCATCCAAGGAAGAGAGAGTCTTAAGGAGGACCTCATAGGCCCTCTCCATGCCCAACATCTCTGAAATGGAGTTCAGGTAAGGAAAGGCTCCTGGGCCCACCTCACTAAAGGTCCCCCCACATCTCAGTGATCTGGTAGCAAGAGGAGGGCTCTCCTCCTACACCTCAAACACAGGAGCACCAGCGCTATTAAAGTAGGGAGCATCTCCCCATTGAGGTTATGCATACTGGTTTCTTTTTATCTCTAGCAAGAAGCTAGAGGACGAGGGCTAGAGTAGCATCAGCAATAATAGTATTTTCCATTGTCTAATAAAATTCCTTGCTAAGTGCTATAAGAAAGCAACTTATCCTCTAGCATTGTTACAACAGCATCTGCTGCAAGAAGAAGTCTGTAGGAGGAAGCTAAGCGAGAAGGGAAATCCAGTGAGATCTCCAGATTACTTTGGTTGGGGGCAGGGTATGTTCCCAGCAGAACTAGCCAGGGTTTCTACCCTCAAGCTTCAAATGCCTTGGGAAGCACAGGGTCATGGAATTTACTTTCTCTATTCTGACAGAAAGAACAGGAATACTGTGGCACCTTAGAGACTAACAAATTTATTTGAGCATAAGCTTTTGTAGGCTGTAGCCTAAAATTTGTTAGTTCCTAAGGTGTCACAAGTACTCTTGTTCTTTTTTGGATACAGGTTAAGATGGCTGCTACTCTGAAGCCTATTCTGACAGTCAGTCAATTAATTAATTAATGGAGATATACCTGTCTCCTAGAACTGAGAAGGATCCTGAAAGGTCATCAACTCTAGCTCTCTGCCTTCACTAGCAGGACTAAGTACTGATTTTTGTCCCAAGTCCCTAAGTGGCCCCCTCAAGGGCTGACCTCAGAACCCTTAGTTTAGCAGGCTAATGGGCAAACTACTGAGCTATCCCTCCTCCCCTAATGTTGTAGTACAGAGACCATATGTTTTCTTGGGGTTTTGGAAGGGAGAAGGGCAATGGACATTTTGGTGTAGTGTTCATTTTATTCTGGAGTGGAGATATTTTTCCTGTTACAATTTGTACTGAATATGTTGGCTTTTAAGAAATTGTACACAGGAAGTGCCATACTGGATCAGACTCCTGCTCCACCTAGTATACTATCTCAGAGACCAGCACTTTTAGAGGCAGGTGCAAGAAACCTTATTCTATAGGTCTAGAATAAGCAACTCCCTAAGAAAGTCTCCTCCTTAACTCCTAATAGTCAGAGATTTATTTAAGACCTGAAGAAGGAAGTTTTGTCCCTCTCCCAGAACTTTCTTAGAATTTACAATTCTAATGCTGGACATTCTTATCCATATAAGTATCCACTCCCTTTTTATATCTTGCTAAATTCTTGTCCTCAATGACATCCTGTTGCAATGACATCCACAATCTAGTTATGCATTGTGTGGAAAAAATATTTCCTTTTTCTTTGGTGCCCAAAACATTTTGGCAAATGAAAATGTCTGTGTTTTCATACAGCACAAGAGTTTTATAATTGTCTTGGTAAACACAGTAATTTTCTTAGTGTTGTAGGAAGTGTTGAGGTTCTTAGTACAAAAACTGCTTGTCAATGAAGAAATGTTTGAAATGATACACTATCATTGTCAACTAACAGAGTTTGGTAAAACATTTGTTCTCCTATGTTAAATTCTCATAAGTGATGTTTGAGAAGCTCTAGTGACTCTCTGCGGGGGCTAGAAATTTGGCCCAGGAGAAGCCGCGAAGTTAGAGAGGAGTCTTTTGATGTCCCTATTACTATCCAGCTAAATGTGGAGTTAGAGTTGCAATTTGTACATGCACAGAGCTTTCTATGAGGCTGGATGCTAAAAATGTTTGAACAGTGGGGGGAGTGGTAGCTCAGCTGTTTGAGCATTGGTCCCATAAACCCAGGGTTTTGAGTTCAATCCCTGTAGGGGCCATCTAGGGAAGTGGGGTAAAAATCTGTCTGGGGATTGGGCCTGCTTTGAGCAGGGGTTGGACTAGATGACCTCCTGAGGTCCCTTCCAACCCTGATATTCTATGATTTCACTGAGCATGCTTCAGGGTCAGCACTGAAATTTCCCTGCAATTGCTCCTTTCAGTCATCAAGGCTCACAACACCTGCTTTTGCAAGGTACAGGAGGACAGGCTCTTGGCACCTCTCATGTCCTTTCTGCTGTTCCAGAGCACAGTAAAAAGTGATCACTTATTGCCCTCTGACTGATGACAGGTTGCACAAAGCTGCACAACATTTGGCAGCTGTGTGTGGGCCTTAGGAACATGTGCTGCAGTAGGAGTCAGAAGTAATGAGGCCTAGTCGCAGCTTTTGCACTGACTAGGATTAATAAATCTGAATCTGTCATAACAAGGCCTCAGACCCTTATCTTATGATACAGGCACATACCATTGTCCCCATGTAAGAGGGTGGTAATGGAAGTCACACAAGACTACTTTTGGCAGAGATGGGAACAGCTCAGGTTTGTATTATGGCAGACCCAAGCCATATATGTGCCTTGGCTCTGCATCTGTAAAATGAGGATAATATTTTCTTTGGGGGTGGAGGGAGGGAATTGTAAATGTAAGTTTACTAATGTTTGTAAAGCACTTGTACCACAGAAGATCCCATAAGGAAAGTACTGTTTCTTTCAGTGCAGGGTGCAGTAAGTACAACATAGGCCACACACTGAATGATGATAAAAAGAAAGATTGAACAGCTGCTCATTTGTTAAGCATCCTATATACTGAATGAATCAGAAGTGCTGTGGAAAAGATAGTCTTTAATTACATGATCATGTGCTAACATAATACATACACACAGAGTGACAGGGCAACTTTATTGCCAGGTTTCAGAGTGGCAGCCATGTTAGTCTGTATCCACAAAAAGAACAGGAGTACTTGTGGCACCTGAGAGATTAACAAATTTATTTCAGCATGAGCTTTCGTAAGCTACAGCTCACTTCTTCGGATTCTATGTATCCGAAGAAGTGAGCTGTAGCTGACGAAAGCTCATGCTGAAATAAATTTGTTAGTCTCTCAGGTGCCACAAGTACTCCTGTTCTTTTATTTATTGCATGTCCTGATTTTTTCAGTGCTTGACTTTGCGAAAGTAATTTTATTTAAACATTTTGTCTCTCTTTGTATGTATACACATTACACACACACAATGTGCATGCACTTTCCGTTGCTATCAAGAGATTATCTATACATAACCAAAAGCCCAGATAGGGTGCTTTTGTTTATAAATACAGTGTTACTCTACTGTATCTAAGATACTTCAGTTATTGACTTTATTGTGTTACCTGTTTTTCTATACAGTAATCTCAGCCAGCACTGTGTGGTAAGTGTTGGGGGAAAAAATCATTTTACAAGAAAAATGGCAGCTATGGTGTGGGTAATAATCTGGTAGCTGAAGAGGTTACCAGATAACCAAGCTATTCTGCACAGAATCATGATATCTTTATGCATAGAATGAATGAAGGCTGCTTCTCCATATTACCTATACTGTAGCCTGATTTTATAAGTTTGTAATTGCCTGTTTGGATTTTGTACATTCTGAAGCATAAGTACTGGAGGGTACAGTACATCTTAATATATGTGTCACGGTAGTCCGAGTTCTTGGAGAAGATGGCTTGGGGAGGAGAGGTATAGAAGAGGAAAGAATTGATCATATTTTTCATTTTCATTAAGAACAAACTTGATAACAGCCACAGTGTTTGATAGACTGCCTGTGAACTGCTGATTTACACTTCTGCATTGTTGCATGTCTCTTGCCTTGGCTGTCTGCCATAAAGGGTATTGTCCAATTCACTGTTCCCTGGAGCGTCCTTCCTATCTCTCTGCAGTTAGAGGTACCAAATCCTGTCTTTTATGTGACCTAGCATCAACAATCTGTCAAGACAAAGCTTTTGAATATGACTTTGCAAGTTAGCGTCAGACCCAGAATTATGATAGTTAGTTTTCTCTCTTGCACTGAAAGTTGCTGTTGCTGCTTAAGGCACCAATTAGAGCTGGCTTATCTCTTGGTTAAGTTAAAAAATCCTACCCAGCATTTAATTACTGTGAAAAAAAATGTTTATGTATAAAAGTACTAACACATGATCTTTGTAAGCTGTTAAACATACTTAACCATTACAGTGGAACAGCACAGATAAGGCACAGGTCTGGGAAACAGATCCAGGATCTGTTCCCAGCCATGCCATACACTTTGGTTAAGTAATTCTCCCCTACCCGCCCCCCCCCCCCATGTACTTTCTTAGTGTGGCAAATTGCCGGTACTGTTCTGCTGGGTCTCACGCTTTCTCTTCTCTGGGGTAGGTTTAGGGCGCTATTGCTTGCCTCTGAACCAGTTCTTAATCACTCCCCTCGTGTCCTTGGAGGAGGGGAGTGGAGATGGAGGGACCTGGGCCCGCCCTCTACTCCAGGTCCCAACCCAGGGGCCCTGGGGTTGTGGTGAACCACTTGACTAGCGGTTTCTTCCCCTAGGTTACTTCCCTCTCATACCCGTCAGCTTGTGAAGGGCTTCTCGCCTCTCTTCTATACAAGCCTGGTGCCCCTTACCTAGGGTTTCTGTTGGGCTTCCCAATCCACCGCAGCACTCCTCCAAACCTTCTATTTCTCTCTGGACAAACTCTTCTCTTCTGCAATCTGCACTCTGCTCCAATCCAACCTTTCTCCTTCAACTACCACACCCTGTCTGACTGAAGCAGGGGTTTATATCCCATGACTGGAGTCAGGTGCTCTAACTGGAGTCAGGTGCTCTAATTGGCCACAGCTGTTCTAGTTAATCTAAAGCAAACCTTCCTCCCTTGGCAGGGAATAAGGCCCCCTGCTAACACTCTTATGCTGCCCTCTGGCCATGCTGTATCACATTAGTTATTTACACTTGTGCAAAATGCAACCTTATCAGAGTGGCAATGTTTCACACCTACTTTGCTCACCTGGAAATGGCTACAAGGAGTGCTACACAACAAGAAGAAAAAACTTAAACAAATGACACACAAAAGAACAGTCCCTCTGTGGCAGTTTCTCTACCTGTAAAAAAGGAATAAT
This sequence comes from Chelonoidis abingdonii, assembly GCF_003597395.2. Classification (NCBI taxonomy): domain Eukaryota; kingdom Metazoa; phylum Chordata; order Testudines; family Testudinidae; genus Chelonoidis; species Chelonoidis abingdonii. The sequence continues at coordinate 74,992,560 of NC_133769.1, read as the reverse complement.
ACTTACCTCACAGAAATGTAAGATTTAAAATGTATTGATATTTTTAATGGCTTCAGATTTCAGTGTGGAAGGGGCTATATAAATGCATGATTTCCACACTTTACCCAGAGAAAAGATCTCTGACAAAGCCTTCCAGATGGCTTGCCCTTATAGAATTCCCAATATTAATTGACTAAGGATTCATCAGTGAAAGATGAATAAATTAAAAGGAGTCATTTATCAAAATTAAGCTCCATATTTGCCTTGCCTTTTATTCTGTGTTTAGTTACATTTTGTAATATGTCATTTAGCAACTCAGCAATAATTTGCTAAGAAGTTTGGCCCAACAAGATGTAGTAAGACAGTGTGTGTGTATGCATGCATGCACAGAAGAGAAGATGAAACCATGGTACTGAGAGAAAAACAGGGTAAGGAAAATAAAGGCTTGTATTTTAAGTTCACACTAGTCCAAACCATAGGTTGGGGTCGCCAACCTGTGGCTCCGGAGCCATATGCGGCTCTTCAGAAGTTAATATGCGGATCCTTGTATAGGCACCGACTCCGGGGTTGGAGCTATAGGCACCAACTTTCCAATGTGCCAGGGGGTTCTCACTGCTCAACCTCTGGCTCCACCACAGGCTCTGCCCCCACTCCACCCCTTCCCGCCCTTCCCTTGAGCCTGCAGTGCCCTTTCCCCTCCCCGCTTCCCCCCCTGAATGCCACAAAACTGTTGATCAGGAGGTGTGGATCAGCAGGGCTGCCGGTGAGTGGGAGGCACTGGGAGCGAGGTGGGGGAGCTGATCGGGGGCTGCTGCCATATTACTCTGGCTCTTTGGCAATGTACATTAATAAATTCTGGCTCCTTCTCAGGCTCAGGTTGGCCACCCCTGCCATAGGTGAAAGCAGAAGTTGGGGGAAGAACTGAAACTATTCCAAAACTGCAGTGTGAGAATATGGTTTGCAGTGCATAAGTAAAACTCCATTTTATTTCTATAAAGATATGAGTCTACATCTGCAGCTATATCTTGCTAGGTGATAACTTTTACTTTTGAAATATTTACAGCATTAATATGGACTAACTCTCAAGGAGTTTTTGCTCACTATTTTATTCTGAAGTGGAATTTCTCCCTTTATAATTCAAGATTGCCTCAGACCAACACTTTGAAAATATTTGAACATGCCCAAATATTGAACTGATCAAAATCAGGATAAAGAAAGGTGGTGTTTTAAGACTACATATCAGCTCCAGGTCTGTCATAATGTTTCAATACTACATTGCAGTAATTTTATGAACACTTTAAGTGACTTTGTCAGTGAGGAGAAGTTCTTGGGGACAGGATAGTAGAATGTTTATGATTCTACCTATAATGTTTGAATTCAGTGGGGACTTACTGTGTGTGTGGAAGTGGCATAATGGCTTCCCAGATGCGAACAGCCAGGCACATGATTGAAAGACAATTGCATCCTTCTAGGCTGAAGTGACACAGCTCTTTTTGCTATACTGAGGGTATGTCTACACTAGGGGATTATTCAGATGTTAAAGAAACCGTTTTTTTAAAACAGGTTGTATAAAGTCGAGTGCATGCAGCCACACTAAGCACATTAATTCAGCAGTGTGCGTCCATGTATCGAGGCTAGTGTCGATTTCCAGAGCATTGCACTGTGGGTAGCTATCCCATAGCTATCCCATAGTTCCTGCAGTCTCCCCTGCCCCTTGGAATTCTGGGTTGAGATCCCAGTGCCTGATGGGGCAAAAAACATTGTCGCGGGTGGTTTTGGGTACAGCCTCACCCTTCCCTCCGTGAAAGCAGCAGACAACCATTTCGCGCCTTTTTTCCTGGGTGAACTGTGCAAACGCCATAGCACAGCAAACATGGACCCTTCTCAGATCAAGACAGCAATCATGGACGTTGTAAACACTTTGTGTATTATCGTGCAGTCTATGCTGAACCAGGACCTGCAAAACCAGGCAAGGAAGCGGCAGCTAAGGCAGCGCAGCGACGAGAGTGATGAGGACATGGACACAGAATTTTCTCAAACCACGGACCTCAGCACTTTGGAGATCCTGATGGTAATGGGGCAGGTTCTAGCCATTGAAAGCCAATTTTGGGCCCAGGAAACAAGCACAGACTGGTGGGACTGCATAGTTTTGCAGGTTTGGGACGATTCCCAGTGGCTGCAAAACTTTCACATATGTAAGGGCACTTTCATGGAACTTTGTGACTTGCTTTCCCCTACTCTGAAACGCCAGAATTCCAAGATAAGAGCAGCCTGCACAGCTGAGAAGCGAGTGGCAATAGCCCTCTGGAAGCTTGCAATGCCAGACAGCTACTGGTCAGTCAGGAATCAATTTGGAGTGGGAAAATCTACTGTGGGGGCTGTTGTGATGCAAGTAGCCAAAGCAATCATTAAGCTGCTGCTATGAAAGGTTGTGATGCTGGGAAACGTGCAGGTCATAGTGGATGGCTTTGCTGCAATGGGATTCCCTACTGTGGTGGGGCGATAGATGGAACCCATATCCCTATCTTGGCACCGGAGCACCAGGGCACCCAGTACATAAACCGCAAGGGTACTTTTCAATGGTGCTGCAAGCACTGGTGGATCACAAGGGACGTTTCACCAACATCCACGTGGGATGGCCAGGAAGGGTTCATGACGCTCGCGTCTTCAGGAACACTACTCTGTTTTAAACGGCTGCAGCAAGGGAATTACTTCCCAGACCAGAAAATAACAGTTGGGGATGTTGAAATGCCTGTAGTTATCCTGGGGACCCAGCCTACCCCTTGATGCCATGGCTCATGAAGCCATACACAGGCAGCCTGGACAGTAGTCAGGAGTTGTTCAACTACAGGCTGAGCAAGTGCAGAATGGTGGTAGAATGTGCATTTGGCCGTTTAAAGGCGCGCTGGCGCACATTACTGACTCGCTCAGACCTCAGCCAAACCAATGTCCCCATTGTTATTGCTGCTTGCTGTGTGCTCCACAATCTCTGTGAGAGTAAGGGGAGACCTTTATGGCGGGGTGGGAGGCTGAGGCAAATCACCTGGCCGCTGATTACGCGCAGCCAGACACCAGGGTGATTAGAAGAGCACACCAGGAAGCGGTGCGCATCAGAGAAGCTTTGAAAACGAGTTTCATCACGGGCCAGGGTACGGTGTGACTGCTGTGTTTGTTTCCCCTTGATGAACCCCCCTCCCCCTTTGATTGACTCATTCCCTGTAAGCACCCACCCTCCCCTTCGATTACAGCTTGCTTAAGGAAATAAAGTCACTATCATTTAAAAATCATGTATTCTTTATTAATTCATTATAAAAAGAGGGAGAGAACTGACAAGGTAGCCCGGTGTGGTTGGGAGGAGGATAGGAGGGAAGGAAAAGGCCACTAAAAAAATTTCAAAGTAATGACAGCCTTTTGGTTGGGCTGTCCACTGGGTGGAGTGGGCGGGTGCACGAGCCTTCCCCCACGTTCTTACGTCGTGGTGGGTGAGGAGGATATGGAACATGGTGAGGGTGGTTGGTATACAGGGGCTGCAGCGGCACTCTGTGATCCTGCTGCTGTTCCTGAAGCTCCACCAGACCAGAGCATGTCAGTTTGATCACGCAGCAGCCCCAGCGTTGCATCCCGCCACGCTGATCTTCCTGCCTGACTCTCATCTTGATCTGTGCTGTTCACCCTCTCTCTGCCGCCATCCCTCTCATCTCAGTTCCGTCCCTCCTGTCCTCACGTTCACTGGCATCTTTCCTGTAATTTGATACCACATCCTTCCACTCATTCAGATGAGCTCTTTCATTGCGGGTCACTTCCATGATTTCCGAGAACATTTCGTCGCGTCTTTTTTTTCCGCCTTATCTGAGATAGCCTTGGGATGGAGAGTAGGGAGGCTTGAAAAATTTGCAGCTGCATGAGGGAGGGAAAAAAGGAGAGAAGTATTTAAAAAGATACATTTTACAGAACAATGCTTATACTCTTTCACGTGAACAACACTATTCACCTTACATAGCACATGTGATTTCACTACAAGGTCGCATTTTGCATCTTAAATATTGAGTGCCTGCGGCTCTGGTGTTAGAGATCTCACAGACGCAGGTCCGGGCAGCAGAATTCAGCTTGCATGCGGCCATGGTAAGCCATTGTCTTTCGGCTTCTGCAGCCTTCATATACACAGTGCCCTCCTTTCCCAAATAGCAAGCAAAGCCCGTTCAGTGCTGCTTCTTTCCTGTTAACATGCAGCAGCAGAAAACACACCCCCCATCCAATTCTCTGGGATGATCGCTTTACCCCCCCCCCCCACGTGGCGTATCATGGAAGATCACTGGCTAAGATCCCACCCGCGTGGCTGGTAGCAGGAAGATCCCTGCTAGCCAAACGCAAAAAGCTCAAGCAATCAACCCCCCCCCTCCCCTGCTTGGCTACCTGCAAGGAAGGATTTCTTTTAAGCAACAGGCAAACAGCCAGTAGGAATGGCCATCTCTGTCCCCTTAATTAAATTCCTGAATTTCAACCAGGTTACCATGAACGATATCACTCTCCTGAGGATAACACAGAGCGAGATAAAGAACGGATGTTGCTTGAATGCCAGCAACACGGGACCATACGCAGCTAGGCTTTGTCATGCAATGATACCAGATTACTTGCTACATGCATGGCGTGGTCAAGTGTCCTACCATGGAGGACGGAATAAGGCTGCCCTGCCCAGAAACCTTCTGCAAAGGCTTTTGGAGTACCTCCAGGAGAGCTTCATGGAGATGTCCCTGGAGGATTTCCGCTCCATCCCCAGACATGTTAACAGACTTTTCCAGTAACTGTACTGGCCGCGAATGCATCCCAAGTCCTCAGGGCAAATTAATCATTAAAAAACGCTTGCTTTTAAACATGTTTTATATTTACAAAGGTACACTCACCAGAGGTCCCTTCCATGGCTTCATTGTCTGGGATAGTGGCTTGGGAGGGCTGGGAGGGTAATCGTCCGCCTCCTGGCTGTTGGCGGAGAACGAGAGTGCTGTCGTGCGCCTCTCTGCAAGCTTGCTCCTCCTCTTCTCCTCCTCATCTTCCCCATAACGCGAATCCTCAGGCCACCTCGAATCCACAGACCGGAGGTTCGGTAGTGGTGGTGGATCCCCACCCCGAGAATTACATAGCAGCTCAGCGTAGAAAGGCGGGCATGTTTTACGGCCCTGCCCCGGACCTTACCGTGATTGCTTCTTTGGTTTTTCTGGTAGGCTTGTCTTAGTTCCTTAACTTTTCACACCGGCACTGGAGCTGAGTCCTGGAGGTAGGGCCTCTCTGCATCATGAGCTTTGGAACAATTTTTCAAATGTTTTCATTTCATCTTTTGGAATGGAGTTTCTAGTTAAGCGTGCGGATCCTTCCCCTACAGCAATCAGAATCCACTACCTCCCCGTGCAGTCCATGCTGGAAGCTCTTTTTGATTCTCAAGGAGACTGCATTAGTTACCTGTGCTGAAGCCTGTGTAGTCACCTGTCTGCTGGTGAACTCTCCAGCTGGCCAAACAGGACATGAAATTTCAAAGTTAGTGGGGTTTTTCCTGTCTACGTGGCCACGTGCACCAAGTATACCAGATTGCTTCCACGAGCAGTCACAATAGGATGCACATTGTGGGATACCGCCCGGAGGCCAATACCGTTCGAATTGCAGCCACACTAACCCTATCACCGACATGGCAATACCGATTTCAGCGCTACTCCCCTCGTCGGGGAGGAGTACAGAAATCGGTTTTAAGAGCCCTTTATATCGATAGAAAGGGCTTCGTTGTGTGGACAGGTGCAGGGTTAAATCGGTTTAACTCTGCTAAATTTGGTATAAAGCATAGTGTAGACCAGGCCTGAGAGACCAGAGACCAGCTAAAAAGGCTCTTGATCCCTGCAAAAGGGGTTTGAGGAGGAGAGTGAGAGTCACCTGGGAATATCCACTGACTGTGAGAGAGCTCTGACAGGGAGACAAGGGGACAGTGAAACTCTGTGAAAGAATCTATAGGGAGATAATCTTATTAGTAAGGTCTCCATGTGGAAGAAAAGTAGATCTCTAGGAAGCAGGATTCTGTATAGGCTGTTTAAGGTTCTCTGAAATGCTTTTGTTCTAATAAATACTTTGTTCTAAGTCGGTTGTTTGGTCACTGATTACCACTGTCATTGACATAAATCAGACCTGCTTAGATAATCATGATCAGTATTAGGGGTTGTAACCCAGAGGCCAGTCTGAGTGGCAGAATCATGTGATTCCACCCCAAGAGACAAGTAACAAATCAAGGCCTGAGACTTACACTCGGGGGGTGCACTTAGAAATCAGGAGGGGTCAGAGGTGCAGTTACCCCAGTAAATGTCACAAAGCCCATCTCCATTTATGAAGAGAATGAAATGGGTACTTGCAATTCTTGCATAATTAACAAGTACTTTAAGCAGGGTTTCATCAAAATTAATTGATACAACTTTCCCTTAATTTTTTTTAAAAGGGAAAACCTGTAAAAAAAACAAAACACTTTTCAAAATTCCTTAATTCTAATTTCTGAGAAAATGCCAGTCCTCTTAGTCTTTCACTGCCCTTCCCCCTTTGTCTACAGGAAAAGTGGAAAAACAGTTAAAGTGGGGGAGTAACATTTTCACTTTAAAAATAACACTTTTAAAAGTAAGTTTATCTCCAATGTTAGAGTTGAAAGTTACTTTAAAAAGTAACTTCATTTTGACTGTAACACTGTCTCCCACTTTAATTCTCCTTAAGTAATACAAAGTAACACTGCTCCTCCACCAGCAGGGATGTTTTGTCTTCTCTTTCTTTCTTTTAAAAATTCTTTCCCCTTCCTCCCCCCAAAAAGTGTGCAAAGCAACAGAGAGGAGAGGGATTTAATTTTTTTAGTGCCACTACCTTTTCTAATAGAGAAAGAGGAAGTAAAAAGAGTGGGATTTTTCCCCACAAAAACTATAAAATAATTTTCAAAATTATATGTGTTTTTTTAAAATTCATTTTGTTTATTTTTGGCAAGAGGAAGGGGGTGGTTTTGATTGGCCAAGTTACACAAGAGGCCATCGAGTTCTTCAAGACTTAATACATCTCATTTACATGCTGCAGCAATACCATTCAGCATTTGTGTGTTCACAACATTGTACGAAGGAATCTCTGTGACATCCCTGGAAGACAAAATTTTAGTATAGTATAATTTATGGACAGGATATACAGAACAAATACCAATTGGTTAAGCAACTTAAACAAGCTCATCTAACACACCATTAGCAAACTTGATATTAGAAGTCCTAGTGCATTATCCTCTAGACCTTCTACTTACTGGATTTAATAAATAAGACCTGACTACTTAAGTATAAGTTGGCAGACACTAAAGAGGTTTAGGGATTTGGAATTTTGATCTCTGCTGTTTATGATTTAGAGTTGGGTCAGAACCAAAACCTTGGATAACACACACACACACAATTTTGGACTTGATTTGAACTCTAGAGCCAGTTTTGAAGCTTACATCTGACTCCTTTCTAGTATTTAAATGGCAGTATTTCTGTTCTTTAAGGGCATTGTAACGCATGCTGTATACCAGACAGAAGAGATGGAAGTCTTCTTTATATGATTTAAGGTGATGTATACATAACTGCATCTCTGTTCCTCTAGCACATGGTGGGATATACATTCTAATGGTTTGGTGTACTCGGAAATAATGGCACTCCCAGGGCTAAGTATCTTCAGCAGAGAGAAATTAAGTACAGGAAAGCTTCCATTCCAAACATCTAATTGACTTTTTGAAGTCATAACCCCTTATATCTATAGCAGTAATGGTATTAGAAGATTGATGCAAGGACAGTAGAGGGAGAATCCAGTACAGATTTAAGTGAATGATGGAAATACTTTTACCTTTTAAAGTCTAAGCTGAAACTCCTATGTTTTTTATTCTGGTAGGCTACTGTCATTAGTAATAGTGTTGAAACCTGATTAGGTTTATCATCAATCTAAAATACTAATCAATTTAAATTGTTTCTTTAAAAAAAACTTGGTAATTTAAACCAGTGTGTAGCAGACGATTTGTATATTACCCCAAGGCAAAGTCATTTATTAGTCAGGGAAGAGATAGCCTTGCTAAATGTGATTCACTTTTCTGTTGTTTTAGGTGAACAGCTTTTGTCAAAATCATCAGTGGCACGAGCTGTTCTGTTGGCATGGGCCAAAAAGTTGCTTTGAAATAGTGAATGGCTGCTTAGTTATGTAGAATATAAGAAATCTAACAGGTGTATGGAGGAAAAAAATGAATGCAAAACAAAGTGTTTCCAAATGCAATTTTGGGAGGACTATGAGGGAAAGAATGCATTTTCATGTATAATATTTTCTTTAGAATGTACATATGGCATGTAGATAGAGCATAAAAATTCACTATTTCCAGAGTTCATTCTTGTGGCCTCTGGGTGCTGATGTTTACATACTCTGATTAGATATTGACTAGGCTTTGTATATGTGTGTGTGTGTGTGTATATACATATATATACACACACACACACACATTTTAAATGCTGCCTTATGACTCTTGCAAGGTATCAGCAAAATCCTGGAAACTAAAGCCAACTTCATTCACAGAGTTGCTCCAGCATGGGAAAAAGCAAGGCAAGGTTCCCCCTCTTTGGCAATGTCCCTCACCTGGAGGGAATCACCTCTGATTTGAGTGTAGTTCTTTCTCTGTGATTGGTAATTGGCCTATCTGCTGGGATGCCTACAAAGTAACAATTATAGCCGTGTTTTTATACTCACCACTAATTGGTGAGCCTAGCCAGAAAAAAAAATTCATAGAAAATTGAGGTTTCCAAAAAAAGTTTCTACTGCAGAAAAATTAAGACTGTGCAGGGAGAAGTCAGCTTGAGGCTCCACTAATAGCTGAGTGCCTATGGCACTCCCTAGAATGCAGGCAACCCAAGTATAGGTCCTTACTCCACCCCAACAGAATCCTTTCGGGTATTCTAGAGACTGTTTTGCTGTTTAGGCCCTGGGAGAAGTTTCCAATACTACCTAAGTCCCATTTTCAAAATGACTTAGATGTTTAAGTCAATGGGTTTTTCAAGCCTAAGGGTACGTCTACTATCATAACTTCTTACTCAGATTTGAACCTTAGCGTTCATAACCTGAGAAGTTAGCATGAACCCCTCTAAGCTTAATTACCAGCTCAGATTTGATCGCGCTGCCACCATCCAAAAATTCCAGGGCTTTGGCTCCCTCTGGTCTCCCCAAACCCTTCCCTGGGGAACCTCCAAAGACCAGAGCTCACTGAGTCTTAGCGCAAAGGGAAATACACCCACTCCCTCCTCTTCTCTACCCTCAGTACTTTCCTCTCGGCAACCTGAGAGCTGACAATCTCTTACAATCACAAACACCAAGAAGCTGTCCCTCTATTCACAAGAGAACAACCCTAAAAACAAGAAAAGAATGATCTCTCTCTTTCCCCACTCGCACCAAACTTCCCTGTGCATCAGACTACCCTCCGAGATCTAACACAAAGAGAAGTCCATCTTCCCTTGTCTCCTAACCTAACCCAGAGGAAAAACTCAAAAGTCTTAAAAGAAACTTATAATAAAAAAGAAGAAAAAACACATACATCTGATCTCTGCATAAGTTGTACAATACACGGCTATTACTAAAAAGAAAAAGAAGAAACAGACTTATCAAAAGAGGATACAAGAAACCATCAGCAAACACACACATGGAAATAACAGAAAACAAACATATAAAGTAGCCTATTGTCTTGCTACGTTGTCTCACAACTTTGCAACTCGGAAGATTAGAAAGCTTGAAGATAAAAGAAGCCTCTTCAATGCCGAGAGAACCAGACAGAAGACCCAGACCCAACATCTCGTCCTGAGTTTTGAGAAACAATCCAGTTCCGATGTCCTCGGTCAGTGTGTTGGTTTCCCTTTGTTAACCCTTTCAGGTAAAAGAAACATTACCATTATATCGAGTAAATGACATCTACACACAGGAGTTATCCTCAATTTGAATAAACCAGTTTTGTAAAACAGAATTTATAAAATCGAGCATCACGCGATGCCACACAAAAGAACAGATAATATCGTGTGGGTCTCTGACCGAGCTAGTTCAATTTCCAAGTCGTGCACGTGCGGTACTTCCCCTGTACATCCATAAGTCCAACAGTCTCGCCCGCATGGAATTCTGGTATGAGCATCAGCATGATGGTGCAAAACAATGTCCGTGGGTGATTCTGGCAAATGTCGTCACTTCATCTCTTCCCCGTGAAAGCAAACGCAGAGACAACATTATTGCCTTTTTCCCTGAATTGCCACTGGCATGCACCAAGCATGCAACCCATGGAGCGCGTTTTGCCTTTTGTCATACTGTAACCGTATATGGGTACGGATGCCATCGACAGAGCGGTACTGCAGCACTACCAGCAAGCATTCATTGCCTTTGCAAGGTAGCAGAGACGTTACCGTCGTTCTGTACCGTCTGCTATGCCATGTAATTGGCAATTGATGAACGAGTTATCAGTCATCTGTACCGTCTACCTGCTGCTCTGGTGCTCCTGCTGGCCTAGCTGAGGTGGCGCCAGGACGCAAAACAAAAATTGGAATTGACCCCCTCGGGCCATTCCCATCCTTACTAGTTGTCTAAAATAGAGTCAGCGCGCGCATAGAATGGCAGAGTTATTAGAGAACAGTGTACCAAGAACCAGAGACTCACAGCTGCTCCTTGTCAGATCCAACAAAAGTATGAGCCTGCATGCCAATTCTTAGGGTGTGCCCTGCAACAACCCCACCCAGGGGCTCTCCTCCTCCCCAAACCATTCGGGCTATACAGCTGCGAGAGTCCCCCATTGTGGATGAAGTAATGAAAGAATGCAGGAATAAGAAACACTGAATTTCTAGTGAATAAAATAGAGAGGCAGCCTCAGCTCAGCTGGTAGTCCAGCATACAGAATCTTTTCTTTAGACATCAAAGTGGGGGCCGGGGGGCTGATGGAGTTCAGTCCATGCTATGAAGGAGTGGTACCAGCATTTGGTACATCTACCGGGAATGACGGGAGTCATTCCTAATTTACTCCACGCCCCCCGCTGCCATCACCTAGGCCAGCCAGGAGCACTCATGGCGTATGAGAGGACCGTACCAGTCCTCTGCACTGTACAATACTGCCAACCTGGGGATGGGCGGAGAAGATCGCTGTATCCAGTGCCCAGCACCGCGTCTAAGCAGCAGCTGCAGAGACATACGTGCACAATTGAAAAACCAAAAACAATTTTTTCCCTCTCTTTCACAGGGGGAGGAGGGCAGTAAATAAACAGATCACCCTGAACCACTCTGGACAAGTTGACCTTACAGGCATTGGGACTCACCAAGAATCAAATGCTGTTCGAGACTGCGGGACTAAGATAGCTAGAGTCCTTCAGCTTCCACTTCCTCTCCTGCAGTGTCCAGTTTGATTCTTTGGCTTCCGTTACGCTTGGTCACAACAGCAGACTCTGTGGACTTGTGTATCAAGCCGGAGATTTTTTCAATGCCTTGGCATTTCGTGCTCTGTACACGGAGTCTGACAGAACAGGTTGGTCTCCACCATAACAGGATAATCCAGTATCTCGTATGGTCCATGCTGGAGCTCTTTTTGGATTTGGGACTGGATCGCCACCCGTGCTGATCAGAGCTCCACGCTAGGCAAACAGGAAATGCAATTCAAAAGTTTGCAGGGCTTTTCCTGTCTACCTGCCCAGTGCATGCAAGTTCAGACTGCTTTCCAGAGCGGTCACAGTGGTGCACTTTGGGATACCGCCCAGAGGCCAATACCGTCAATTTGCGGCCACACTAATCCTAATCCGATATGGTAATATAGATTTCAGCGCTACTCCTCTCATCGGGGAGGAGTACAGAAACTGGTTTAAAGAGCCCTTTATATCGATATAAAGGGCCTCATAGAGTGGACGGGTGCAATGTTAAATCGGTTTAACGCTGCTGAAAATCAGTATAAACGTGTAGTGTCATCCAGGCATAAGTAACTTTTCAAAATGGGAACTAGGTAGTTTGGGAAATTTTACCCTTCAACTACATGAGAAAGTTGCACCCGTTTAACATGTTTTTAAAACTGATTTAAAGTGATGCAAACACTTCTAGACACTTACTTTGATTTTAAAGAGCAGTCTATTGCCGTTTAGCTCTATTCAGGAATCTTTTTTAAAAAACTAAATGAAAATAAGCCTGGTTTAAACGGAAGTGTCTTCCCAGACTTTGGCACTGATTTATCTAAAACAGTTTTTAAATAATCACTTTAGTTGAATTGGTGCAACTTTGTGTAAACAAGGCATTGGTGGCATTACAAGTGTGTATCACCCTGTTCACATACAAAAGCAAATTCTGCTCTCATTTACACCAGTGTAAATCTTAAGTAGCTATCTGTGATCAAAGGAATTACACTAGTGAGAGTCTGGAGACATTGAAAGCAAAAAGGTATCTAATTATACCTTATATAGTGCTTTACATTAAAAGAAAAGCCTCCAACACACATCAACATCTTAGACTTCAGAGAAGTCAGCACCACCTCCCCCTGCCCAATTTCTCAATGGCACACTTTGCACTTTCATATCTCAACTTTCTCTTAAAAGGGAAGCCAAAAGTTCCTACAAGGCACCCTGTCCCCTCTATATTCCTCATCCTGGCTATAACAATGGACAGGTTTGGCAGCAAATGTAGGCTTACTAGAGAAAAACCAATGTGTGAAGAGATGAGTAAGCAGATATTTATTTGTGAGAGGATCCATTCAAGTGATGATTTTATCAGTGTCGCACATTTCTTACTAGCTTTTTGCTCACAGTTTGGATGTCTCAGGTTGTTTGTGCAATAACTGTACAACAATCTTTGCTGGATGTCAGGTTCCTAGCTGGTCACCTAGGTATCATAAAGAAACACATATCTCAATACGTATCAGATCAGAAGAAGGAGGTGATTAAGTCTGGTGGACTGTGAACACTAGTCTGTACACCCTGGCAGTAGACTAACATATAATACATAATGGCTTCACTGGGTTATGTAAAAAGTAATTCAGCATTAATTTCACCTGTGTGGAAAATTTTATTAAAAGGAACACCCACCTCCCTAGTTCTGAACTACAGCAGCATTGTCACACTTGTAAAAACTGAAATGCAGGTATATTGCTGGCTGTCGTTGCAAGTGTGTATGTTCTGCTATTTCAAAGTCCTGCTTCAAATAAGAAAAGTTTAGAGTAGTGTTCTAAAAAACTCAAGCATAGAGCATTCTTGTGGAGGGGACTATGGGAATAGATTGCAATACTGCTAGAATTGCTATATTTCCAGTAGCATTCTACAAGAAGAAATATCAAGGGAATGTGTATAACTGATCGGTGGTTTTTGGATACTGGCATTCATCCTTGTTTTATATTATCTGAAAAATAAATAACCAAAAATGGTGACACCAAAGCAAAATTAGATGTTCACATTTTACTTCAAAAATATTAAATTAATCCTTCTGCAAGAATCACTTCTTCCACAAAGCTCTTCAAAAATAAACTGTGCTAGATTCATATGCCACTGTAGTCTCACTCCAGTACCCTCACTTCCCTGCATACATCCACTATTTTTTTTACTTTGTAAGATTGTAAGCTCTTTGGGGGATAGGTTCAACCATGTACCAAGACTTGGTGGAACCAGGGGTGAAAATTCACAAGGACCCCAGCACTGTGGAGAGAAACAGGCTGCTATTTTAGGGGGTAGATGGGGATTTAAAAAGGCAAACTTGGTCATCATTCCACTTCACCCAACTGTGTTGCACCTTTAGCAAGGCATGTCTGTTGGAACAGGATACTGTAAAGTGCTCCATGCAAGGGAACCCATTTACTTCAGTGGGATTTCCTCACCCGGTGTCCACAGAAACACATTCCTTGGTTGTTTGTACAGAACATGGTTAGGGTATCTCTATGCTGGAGAAGTAATTTCTAGCTCAAGTTGACATACCCGTACTAGCTCTAATCAAACTAGCGCTCTCATAATGGAAGTGTAGCAGCCACAGCATGAATGGCAGGAGGAGCTAGCAGCCCAAGTACACGCCTAGGATCTCAGATGAAATCCTAATTAGGGTGGTTAGCCCCTCCCACTGCATTTTAGACCAGAATCAAGGTTAGGCATAACAAATGATCAAGTCAGGCACAGAAGTGGGCAAACAGATCGAGGCGCATAACTCTGATTTGTCCTTTGGCTGCAGATTGATGCCATTTCATGGAGAATTAAAGGCAAATGAATTTTTGTTGTCTCTTTGTATTTTTTCTTGTGTGCTGATGTTATGGCATAAAGAGTGCAGATGAATATGCTGCACTTGCATGACTCACTTATGGAGCTTGAAATGTCCAACAGCACCTATAAAAGGAGGCAACTGAAATTATCTATTTTGATTTGATAAACAGCTTCCAATGTTACTTATCTATCAGTCAGTCTGCTAAGGCCTTTCCTATACAGCATTTGTTGTCTCCTCTTACTGCATGCATTTCGGCTATACTGCCTTTGGTTTAGGGGCATCAGAGAAGAGGTGCTCACATTCTGCAGTGGTCTGGAAGAGATTAACCTAGACAGGTGAGGGAAAACTGTTTAGGTGACTTCAAAAAAAAAATAAGTCTTTGTCAAAAGCATGTACTTTAAAGAACTTGTTTTTTAAAAGATGAATTCTGGAGCTATACTTGAGTTTTCTTTTAAATGTATTAATCATCTTTCAGTGCTGTAGTCCCATAATTTAGCTCTCTATCACCCAGTAATTGAACACACCAGAACACCACTTAGCTTTTCATACTGGGTTCTTCTACACTTGCACTATATGTGTATATTTATGGAACAGCATGGCCTCCCACTACAGAGAACTAGCTGCATTATCAGATTCTTTGCTAAGCATTATACATGAGTGAAAGAGTGCAGAGGAGGAAGTGATGTAGATTCATCTACAATGTGTATTTTCTATTAGCGCTCTTAAAAGTGCTATAGTGGTAAGGGCCACTTTTACTGTTCCTGTTTTGCTGGTACAGGCAATTTCAGTTTTTATCTGAGCATCTCACTGGAAATGTCCTGATATGTCTAAGTTGACAACCATTTAGTTACAAGGTGGGCGGGGGAAACTTAGATCATATTACTTGTAACTAAAACTGGAGGAAGTAGGAAAAAATATGAACTTTTTGGCAAGTTAGAAGTCCCATTTTTATTTTACATATTTCATTTATATTTTTTCTTTTTGACTCTTGATGAAGAGAGATTTCAGGCCCATTTCAGGTATGTATTGTCATTAAATACACTGCTTCCGCTTGCCTCTCTTTAAACAATGTATCAGCCATTTAAACAAAGGCCAATAAAATAAATTATAGAACTGACAGCAGAAGCAGCAAACTGTCACGTTATTTTAGTTCTTATCACTGTAATATCTTCTGAACATCTGACATGCACTAATGATTTCTCCTCAAAACATCTCCCATGAGGTGGTGATACTACTATGTCTCTATCTGACAAATGGAGAACAGTAATTTCAAAAGTTACTCTGAAATCTGTGGCACAGCTGGAGAAAAGAACCCGGATATCCTGAGTCTATTGCCTTACCCATATGAACATCATATCTGGTGATTAAAGCACAACCCCTCCATTTACTGTGTGCAGGTGATTGTCAAAGGCAGTTACAAAAAACAACTTTTAGAAATATTCCTTATAGCACTGACAGAGATTATTATAATAAAGATCTGACGAAACCACAAGGACAATGCACACACACTTCTGCCACAAAATATTAATTTATTCGAGACATAACTGTGGTAAAGTGGACACCAGAAGTTTAATAAATGCATTTAGTAATTATGACATTTTAAGTGAACATCAGACAAAACCAAGTGGATTCAAGATGTTTCCTTAAACTCCAGCCCAGAATCCTGGCACTAATGCAGTTAAGTTACACCCTCTAGTTAGGACAATACAAAATCCATGCCACAGAGTAATTAAATAAGCCATGCAAGGAGCCATCTGCAAGCTTCATTACAGGGACTGCACTGAACTGGAAAGGAAATTTTAAAATAACCTAAGCATGTTCTAATCATGATGGCCTAGCTCCTCCCAAGCCCACAAACAGCTCCCATCTTCTCATGGAGAGAATCAAGGGCCTAAATGCCCCCCTCTTCCCTATTTTTAGCGACTCATCCAATTAGAGTACAGAAACAATACCATAGGAGAGAGTAACAACTAGCAAAATCTGTTCCAAAGCAACTTTTCGGATGAAACTGTTGAAATACTTTGAACCAATTACAAGTGTAAAGATTCTTAAGAGCCAATCTATTTGCAAATAAAATAGGCTGAAATTCAGAAATTTAACATTCTTCAACCAGAACTATGGATCGCAAAGCCTTCTGTGTACATAAGCCACTGATGTCATCATTTAAAAAAAAAAAAAAAAACCACCCTGAGTCCCTCTCAGTTTATAGCTAAGCAATGCAGAGGGGATTTGAAAAGCTGCCCGCCTCCTCTTAGACTACCCCAAGAACATATTTTGGATTTTTGTTTCTTCATATGAATTTTAGTGATAAAGAAAAGTGCTCAGTTGAACTCCCTGAAAACTCAAGTCCCCTGCTATGTACGTAGTAAATGCTGCACAAGAATCTCCACAACACTTGCTTATAATGTGCCTTTACCCTGTGCTAGAGGGAGCACCTCAAGGGGAAAAGGTTCATGCATATTTAAATCCTGGGACTGTTGAAACTGCCAACAAACCACAAACTCGTTTTACATAGATCAGACACACCACAGATGTGAGTCGCTCTTGGTAACCACTAGTCAGATCAGTAACCTAGAGGTGAGAGGCTCTATCCCTCACTACCAATTCCCTGACCCATTCAGTCCCCCATGAATATCATTTGTGGATGCAGAACACAGCACTGAAAGAAATCCAATAGCCACAGCTGAGATTAGAGAACTATTCCATCCTCTTGCCTGGCTCTGGTCTGAAGGATGGTATTTGCACCATCAACATGTACAACTTTGATTAAACTGCAAAATAAGCTGTACCAAGGATGAAAAGGAGCTGTGACAGAAGAAATAGAAAGGTCACTATCATCCAAGACCTTTTCCAGATTTCCTGTTAAATTAAATAGGGTACATCTTACAATGTAGTAGTTTTTAATGCAGTAATAAAAGAAACAATGAGGTATGTTACCCCTGACGATGGCCTGGTCTATCAAAATAGAAAATGGAGCAGCACTGTACTGGGTCAAACATTTATTTTTAAAGTGACTTTGCTCCAAGCCTTATTATTGATACTTGCTTTCCCCGCTAGTGTTGCTTACCACGAAATTTAAGCATAAGTAAGTGCCAGCATTTTCAACCTCACAAGTGGTGTCACTAGCAACAGTTTATGGAATTCCTGAATGTATTAGGCAAGAAGAGAAAGCTGATGTATAGGCACTTTTCCCCTTGTTAAAATACATCTCTTGATAAACAGAAGTGAAGAGAAAAATATATATGCCAGTTTAAGGTTTTGGTGAAATATAGCATTAGTATTTCCATTACTGCAGTTTTATTAGGACACACCGTATAGTTACTATGGCCAACAGTTCTTCAAAAAAAAAAAATTAGTTATTTTCCTTTAACTAACATGGGCTAATTACCAAATTACAGTAACTGTATCATGTGCTTAAACCCTCCCTAGGCCCTTTATAAGCTTGCTCAACAGGATTTTGGGTCCAGATTTTTAAAGAACTAGGAGCTTAAATTTATACTCCTAGCTCTGTACAGTCTGGGCTGACAATCTGGAAATACTGGTGTTCTAAGAGTCGAAAATGAAGAACTACAGGAAAGGAAGGTAATGAGTTAAAGATTTTCCACTGTGAGACCTTCTCAGATTTCTAGCAGCACTGAACTAAGTGAGGTTACATGCGACACTAATGGAATAAGGAGTTTTTATACTGGCTGTAAAGTCTTAGAAATAAGAGACATTTTGGAAATACTCTGTTCGGATACACACACAGGTGGATGTCTGGAAGAGTTGAGAAAGGGAAAAAATAGACACACAGACATGGTAGAATAAGGCTCATCATTAATATATTCAAGGTCTCCACTACCATTTTCACAGATTTAATGTATAAAAGGTAAGAAGTTAACATCCAAAGCAATGTTATGTAGATATGTTTACTGCCCCAAAGAAACAAAAACTTTTCTTGCCTTCACTGCCTCATCCCACAACAAATCCTACATTCCTCCTGCAATATGTTACTTTTGCTACAGACTCCATGGGACAAATTCATCCCAAGCACAACTACATCGGCTTTGACATCTTTACCCCAGGCATCAGTTTGGCTCATTATGTGATTACAGATGACAACATTGAATAAAGGCACTCAACCTTGACAGTTATCTGAAGATCAGGTCACCCTTAGAATTGATGGAATTATATTGGGGATGAATTTGGCCCATGTTGTGAAAATATCATGTTTTCTTCTCTTTTAGATTGTTATGCAGAGGCATAACTTAAACAGTTCCATTTACTGTTCCTTGAACTGAAATTAAGCTACCTTTTTGCCTTACTAATAGCTCATGTAGGAAAAGGTGATCTATTGTGTGGAAGTACAGAAAGTAAAGTACCTTTACAAAAATAAGTTTAACCAAAACACCTTCTATTGTTTTTAATCTTCCCATTCAGACAATGCTCAATTAAATGCAATTGTGATACAGTATTTAGTATAGCTTGTGTCATTACTAAGAACAGAATCTATGAAGCATAAGAACAGCCATACTGGGTCAGACCAAAGATCTATCTTGTCCAGTTTCTTGTCTTCCAACAGTAACTAATGTCAGATACTTCAAAGGGAATGAATAGAACAGGTAATCATTGAGTGATCCATCAGTTGTCATCCACTCCTAACTTCTGGCAAACAGAGGCTAGTGACTCTCAGAGCATGTGGTTGCATTCCTAACCACCTTGACTAATAGTCACTAATGGACCTATTGTCCAGGAACTTATCTAGTTCTTTTTTGAACTCTGCTATATTTCTGGCCTTCAAAACGTCCCCTGACAACGAGTTCCATGGCTTGACTGTGTGGTGGGTGAAGTGGTACTTTCTTTTGTTTGTTTTAAATCTGTTGCCTATTAATTCCATTGGGTGACCCTGGGTTTTTATGTTATATGAAGAAGTATATAAACACTTCCTTCTCTACAACAGTCAAGATTTTATAGACTATCATATCTCCTCTTAGCCATCTCCTTTCCAAGCTGAAAAGTGCCAGTCTTTTTAATATATCCTCATATGGAAACTGTTCCATGCCCCTAATCATTTTTGTTGCCCTTTGCTATACCTTTTCAAATTCTAAGATATCTTTTTTAAGATAGATTGACCAGAACCACACACAGTATGGGCATGGATTTATTTAGAGGCAATATGATATTTTTGATCTTATTATCTATCCCTTTCTTAATGATTTCCAACATTCTGTTTACTTTTTTGACTGCCGCTGCACATTGAGTTGATGTTCTCAGAGGACTAGTGACATGACTCCAAGATCTCTCTCTCAAGTGGTAACTGCTAATTTACACCCCATCATTTTGTAGGTGTAGTTAGGATTATGTTTTCCAGTGTGCATTACTTTCCTTTTATATACATTGAATTTTATCTACCACCTTGTTGCCCAGTCACCCAGTTTTGTGAGATCCCTTTGTAACTCCTCACAGTCAACTTCGAACTTAACTATCTTGAGTAATTTTGTATCATCTGCAAATTTTGCCAACTTGCTATTTACCCCTTTTTCCAGATTATTTATGAATATTTTGAATAGGACTGGGCCCAGTACAGACCCCAGGGGACACCACTATTTACATCTCTCCATTGTGAAAACTGACCATTTATTCCTACCCGTTTCTGTTTAGCCAGTTACTGATCCATGAGAGCACCTTCCCTCTTATCCCACAACAGCTAATGAAGCTCCCATATTAGACAGCCGTCCCTGTGTGAACTCTTACCAGCTTCAAGTCACATTGCTTTCATCTCTGTATCCTTGTCTGTGCCACCTATTGCCCCTGAAACACACTCCTATCTTTACACCAAACAGCAACCATGCTTCAATTCAAATACCATCTAAAACCCTATACATTTCATAAACCCTATCAAATATATTTAAGCAATGTTAGGCTTAAAATTATCTGCACCACTCAACTTTCACTGGGTATACCAGGGGGCTATTTGATTCAGGGCCAGCCTGGTCCTGCAATTTACTACAGAGTATAGTTCTTATGCCTGTGACTGGTCCCTCTGAAGTCAGGTTATGGGGCTTCAATGGCAGTCCAAAAGGTGATGAGCACTTCATATGATTTGGCCTTAAAATCGTGAATCTGGTAAAGATCTGTGAAGCTTGATTTTAAAAAAAAAATCTTTTAAAGATAAGGAAAATTTAAACTGGCTTCTGTGGTAAAAGCCTTTAAACATACCCCTTCCTCTTCCCTTGTTCATGCATATGCCTGTAATCCAATCGCTGAGCTAATACTGATCATGATACTGCTCACCTTGTGCCTGCTTTCAGAACACAAACATTGATATGTGAACTAAAGCTGAGAAGTGCTGTATATTCTTTTCATGTCAGGAAATAAAATGTGTTATATTGGGAGGGTTTCCATCACCAAGAGAGAAACAAAAAACTACAGTCTTTCAATAGTTAGGATAGGAAGTAAAAAAGAAGAGTATATTCATCTAAAACAGGGGAATCCTGAGTTGTCTTATTCTAGAACATAAAAATGGTTCTCTGAATTCTAGTTACATTTAATCATTCATAGCTCGATTAGTGATATACCACAGATTACAGAAATTAAATGAATAATAAACTGTATTTAACAAGTAATCAGTCAGCATTTTTAGTAATTAATGGCCCAGTTTTACAAGGTCCCCAAACACCTCCTGTATTGTGCAAAGCATCCTCAAATACCAAATAGTCATTAAGGTAAATGCCTCCCATTGACTTCAGTAGGAATTGGATTGGATCAGACCCTCAAAATTAAGGATAATCATTACATCGCAGGAAGCACTCTAGGCCTTGCAGGACTGCATCTTTCATTGCTACAACTATTGAATAAGAGGTCAATGAGAAGGTGAGTGCAATCAACATCTTACAGATGTGCTCTAATTGAATTGATATTGATGAGGTTGATAGAACAATCCAAAAACCTTCATTTACAGAGTCAGAGAGGTAGTTTTTTAAATTACACTTGTTTATGTCCTAAATTTCACTACTTGGTCTCATTTGCATCAGTCCTGGTGCAGCCTGTTTTGTGAAGTTCTCTAAATATCACTAGTTTCTCCATAGACAAACTTCAGGAGTCTCTGGAATTCTTCTGTATATTCCAAATTATCACAGTTTATATTTTCCCCTCTGCTATTCATAGACTATCGCCTGCATTAATAACCAAATAAAACCCATTGCTCACTTATTTGTAGCTGAAGAGGGAGCTAAATATATGGTAAGGCTAAAAGTTGTCAGGACTAGAGTATTTGGTCTTTAAACAACTTTTAAAGCTCAAAAATGCTTGTACAACTAAGACATGAATGTGGCAATACAGACTAAGTTGGCTAAAAATGTTTTTATAATTGTAAGTGAATTTTAGTGCAAATCGAGAGTGCCATATTGCGACTTTACATCAGGATAGTGAGAGCTATTTATTCACAGAATTGGTATTGCAGGAGGAGCAACCAAGCTTCCCCCACTGCAAATTTGACTAACCCCTTATGTGGAGAGATTGCCTCCCACAGTAGCTGAGGAGAGACTTCAGTCATCCTGATGATTCCATCCTGGACCTCTCTGCTGATATTGTCAAGACATCAATGTATTTTACTTGGGTCAGAGTCAGAGGGCAGTGACTTTATGGAGACTAGACTTGTTGAAATGTTTTGATAAGTTGAGGGCTGTACTGAATGCTTTCTTGCTCAAGATGAGATGGGTACTAGAGAAGGCCCCAGCAGCCAAGAAGACCACAGCTATTTTTAGTCTTACAGTTTCTAACACTTTCCAAAGGCCTCCTGGCTCGTCCTACTCCACCAAAACCCTGGAGATTCTTGCCCCAGCTTGCTCAGTGCAGGGAGGTTCTGCTGGTTCCACTCCAGACTCTTGGCCTCTGGCTCTTCCCATGCAGCTGACTTTCCCATACTCTTCTGTTGAAAGACCTACATTAGGTATTTCCTGCTCTCTCCCAGAATGTCTCCTAAAGTTGGTCTTGAAAGAATCCCTGGTACCACACTGCCTCATATACTATGGCTCAAACTGTAGGCAACTCAGTTCTGTAGCCCTTAACACTGTTTGGGTCGCATTATACTCCCAATACCATGCTACTCTCAAAGTAATCCAGACAGACATTCTGGCTCAGTGCCCACCTCCTCTTCCATTGCTACAGTCAAGCTATCCCCTGCTGGCCTCCTCCTGAACAGGAGAAAGAACAGTGGCAGATTCACACTCAGCTTACCCTGTGTAGCAACCTCCATGGAATACGGAGGAGCACAAGCATCAGGAAGGAAGAGTTTGGAGAAGAAACCAGGAAAACACTGTGTGCACATGGCTAGGAATACTCAACTACAGCGGAACAGCTCTGTAAATATTTCTTGAATAAAGGAACCAGTTTAGTTTTACAGATAAAGCCCTCGGGTTATTACTCAGTATGTAGTATTTTAAACAAGCCAATCGCCTACCACTGAGCTATATCCCATAACATGTGGCTGGCCATGCCTACACTTACAGGACCAGCTCCCAATTCCAAGTCCCCATAACTTTCTCCAGTATATGTCTATTAAACTGGACTTGCCTCTAATCTTTAAAATATATAGCATTTTTCAAACTGATCATATGTCAACAAACTCCATGAACCCACCAAAACTGAAACCTCTTAAAAACCATAGGTGTAGTAAGGGGTGGAAAGACTCACACGGAGTATTAGAGTGTGTTTTATCAAGGGTCCCTCCCTCCAGAAATGGCATCCTTGATGTCAGAAATAATGTCAATGCTGGTAGGATGTTTTTAAAATACTCGTTAATGCCCCCTGCCACTTACTGTACCTTAATGTCAAAATTGCATGTTATTTTTAGTGTTGCTTAGTGACACTTTTTGGACATGTATTCAGAACAGCACATCAAGGGCAGTCTGTAAGCTAATTGGTTTTACTTTGTGTTCTGAAGCCTCTTTCTGATAAGAAAGCTATTGAGTTTGCAGAAAGAGTCAGGCTTCTACTATATTTTTCAGGGAAACTTAACTGTGCCGTTAAGTCCTTACAAAATAGAATTAATTTATTTGAGTTAAAACTAGGTTTGGATTCTTCTAAAATCTTGAATTGTTTAAAAAAAAGATTTTGAACAATATGGAGTTACAAACAGAAGTTACAGTACAAAATGCCAAACTGGAGTTGGCATTGCACAAAAGTGGTAATAAATGTTAAAGGATGAAATGATTTTCCAGAAAAATCCAAGTCCTGTATTGGAATTCTGAGAACCCCTAGTCGTTGGGCTAGATTTAAGTTTTGTGATAAGAAAATATCTTATTTTAGCTGAATATGAACTCACTTCAGAATGTAGATTTTCATATTCCACTTAAATTCTGTTCCAGTTGCCCAACAGCCACACCCATTATAGGCAAATGTGAGCTAGGAGCTTTTGAGTCTCCAGGACCTACCTGCCTCATCCTCCTCTGTTTGTTCGCATCCCCTCTTCACCTTCCCAAAACATCTGCTCTTGCCAGGGAATCTGCTTCTGTGTCATACTAAAGCCCCAGCTATCAACATCTACCTGTTTTCCTCTTTCCCCTCCCCTGGACAAACCCTGTTCACTTGCTCAAAATGGCATTCAGCAGCATGGCACAGCTGCAAACTCTACCCCCAGCCCCCACATCTCTCCTCCCCTCCCATAGCATACGCAGTTAGTGAAAACATTCAGTCATGCAAAAAGTCAACCACGTATAGAGACAGTGATTACCCGAAGAGAAGTGAGGTTAGTATTCTCAGTTTACATGAGGACATGGTCATTGCATGACTGTAAAGGTATTTGGACTGCAACTCCCTGCTGAGGCATAAATGCCCTGTACCAAGCCTTTGTATAGGAAAAGATGTTTATCTGAAGGATAGCAAAGCCTTACAGCTGTTAATGACTCTTCACAGGTGTACACAGCAAGAGTAACAACAGTTAATGCCTCAGACAATTAGTGCAAAACTATTTTTTTCTGCACTTTCAGCCCATTTGCAGATGAGATTAAAAGCAAAATCTAAGACTGAGAAATTACTTGAGTTTCGTTTGGTCACTGTGTGGAATAGCTGAAGTTATTGTCTTTGGTATAGTTGCAATTCCCTTCCACACAGGCAGCACTTCTGGGTCTGTGTGCGTGCCGGGGGGTGGGGGGGGGAACAGGGGGACCAGCTTCACAGCATCTCACTGGTCTAACCTTTGCCATTTTGAATATGGGCATTCTTGGTCACCCACCTCAGTGGAACGTCATCAAAGGTTAGGACAGTCTAAAGGGGATGCAAAGAGGTTTACTATTCAGTTCACTCACAGATGCTCTGTGCTTACCCCTCTGACACAATATATGCTGGGAGCAATACACATTCACATTGCTTATGCTGCTAATGGGCACACAGACAATGCAGTGCCTTCAGGTAGGACACAGACATGTTCTGCATCCTCTGGACAATACATCGTAGTGGGAACACCAGGATATATTCCCCACTGTGCCCCTGCACCTGTGCTCCCACATGCTATTCCCCTTCCCAGCTCAGGGCAGCAAGAACAATTGCACCTGGGAGGCCAGCTCTTTTGAGCCATCTAACAAACACCAAAAGGCCCAAGAACAAGAAGAGACAAAGAGAAGGTATATACTCATCTGTGAACTGAAGCCCTCTGCTGCACTGCGTCAGTTTAAAGCTTTGTTTCATTGTTGTTTAATTAAAGGTTTATTTCTGCATATACAATTGTTTAATAATAAAAAGTATTAATTCATAAAAAGAGTCAGCAATGCATTTTACACAGAATCTGTACATTTTACAAAATTATAAAGGCTCAGACATAAGGGAAATAAAGAGTACCACAATGTGCCTCTTCTACCATCAATTAAAAAAAAAAAGACTGCACTGCTCACAAGCCCTCTGTTCCCCCGCAGGATAACAGGTGGAAGAACAACTGAATATTTTCACGCCTCAGACTCAAAAGTATGAGCAATTGGCATCTCTCACAGTACTGCCTTGGTGTTTGTTTTTTAGTGAACGCCTTGTTGGCTGCCCAAACTGCTGAGCAAGTCTTCATGCCTCAGCCTCACACCCATTGTTAAGGATTTTTCTTTACTCTCACAAATATTGGCCAAAATACAACATGCAGCTATAGCCTTAGTCAAGTTTCCCTGCCCCTCCACCCCCCATAATTTCCAACCTATTCCATAGACAGCAACATCTTCATTTCAGATGGCCAAATGCGCACTCCACTGTCATTCTACAGCTACTGAGGTGATAGTTACATAATTCCTTCCTTCTGTGCAAGTGGCCTGTGAATGGCTTCCTTAACCAGAGAAGCCAAGGACAAGCTGGGTCTCCCAGGCTAACTGGAGTAGTCTCTGCATGTAACAAGGTCAGGATTTACCACCGCTGGCACCTCGTGCTGGTTGCTCCAGGAAGTAGCTCAGTCCAGCTCCAGAGCACCCTTTCTGGGTGGTGGCTTGTCCCTTGTCTGCTCTACTCCACTATTTCAGACCCATGTTGCTCCCCCACTCAGCTGCGCCCACTACTTCTTTCTCACCCCACCACCTTCAGGGGGTGACAGCAGTTCTTTGGTCCCTGTGGCGGGCGCAAGCCAACCACAACCCAAAGTCTAGCCCCCTCACTTCAGGGGCAAGTTGCAGTCAGTCTTGGCCATGCTCCTCCACAGCCAGGTGTGGTGCAAGGGGGATGTGGGGACCCAGGCCTGCCTGCTACTCTGGGTCCTGACCCAGAGATAATCTAATGGCAGCCTCTCTGCCCTCCTTCTCTCCCCTTGTCTGCCCATCTTCCCTGGGCCACTTCCCTTTGGCCCCTTGCATCTTCTCAGCCCTTCTAGTCAGGGGCCGCAGCCTGGCAGGTCACAGGCAGAAGCCCTCTCCCGAGCCTGCCCAGCACTGCTCTGGACAAGGTGTTACCTCCTTGCCTCAGGAGCCAGTCCTTCTCCCATCCCATCCTGCCTTTACCATCCTGAAATTCTCTCATCACTGCTGGTCACCCCAGGTCTGCAGAATGATCCTTTCCCACCAGCTGACACCAGTTTCCCAAGCCCAGAAATGGTGCTGCACTATGTAAAGCTGTTCCAGGAACAACTGCAACAGCAGCTGTTTTTCAGTGTCCTCCTCATTAGGAGCTGCTGCTGGCTAGAGGATCCTCAGTCATAGTTTTGTATTACTTGTATCACACCAATACACATGGCTATTTGAAGCACATATGCTTTGGAAATCTAGAGCATCTAATCAGTGACAGGATGCAGACTATAGGTGAAATTACTGGATTCATATTTCCTGTAATGGTCCTAAAGCAACATGCTGAACAAATGCAAATATTTCTCAAGACAATTCAGTCTTAACAACGTTCCTCTTATACGTAAACACTCAGCCTGATGGAGCAGGATCACAACCTGGGGTGAGGTTGCAAGGGGTCACAAACACTCCTTTTTTGTGGCTAGAAATAGCAGGACCTAGCAGGAATGGTCCTGAAGCTTTTTCTTCTTCTGTAGCATGGGCTCATGACATGGAAAAGGTGGAGAACTTCTACCCTAACATTAATACACCTCTACCCCAATATAACACGAATTCGGATATAATGCAGTAAAGCAGTGCTCCGGGGGCGGGGGTACACACACCGGTGGATCAAAGCAAGTTTGATATAATGTGGTTTCACCTATAACGTGGTAAGATTTTTTGGCTCCCGAGGACAGCATTATATCGAGGTAGAGGGCTCCTAGGAAACTCTACAACATTGACCTTACACATAGCCCAGTATTGCTAATTCCACCCATTTAAAAAAAAAAAAATCAAGAGTCAGACCTTCAAGTCATGAGTATGGCTTAAAAATATGTACCTTCCATTTCTTTCTATTTGCCTTCTGGTGTTGGTACTTTTTAGATTCATGATTTCAGAGAAAAGCCTGAAACAATGAAGGCTATAAATTGACTTTAAAACAAAAACACCCTGAAAGCAGACACACTCAATCACCTGACTACAGAAAAACTTGACTTTAATGAAAAACACCAAATATTAATGAGACTCCCAATCAAATTTTCTGGAGATTGGAGAACATTGGAGCCACCTCCTGGAGCACCCTAACATCCAAGAATGGTAGAGCACACATATGCCTCTCTCCAAAGGGGCTCTATGATCCCACCTTAGGACCAACAAGCCCAGGGTCCTTGTGTTTATTTCCTCCTTCCATCAGAGCAACAGGGATGCTGCATCTCTTCCTGCTCCAAGTGCAAGGTATCTTGAACTGTAGCTGACTGGTCTTGTATGTCAGCCAGATTCTTGGACCAGCAACAGCTCCTTCTCCTCCATGGCCCAACCTCCTCAGGCTCCATGTTTCAGATCACCAAGGTGAAGCAGGACTTGGGGTCCTTGTCCTTTCTGGAGCCTCCTGCTGGACTCTCTGCTTATTGGCAGCAAGCAAACACTGTTTTGTCCTTTATTCTTCACAGCTGTCAGCTCTGAGCTAGTGACTGTGCAAGCTAATTCTCACAGCATGAAGTAGCAGGGAGGCTACACATTTGCCTTGAAAAACTTTCTTCTCAGGGGATTCATTGCCAGGAGTGAAGACTACACCAATCAAATAATCCGGGTGGGGGGGATGGGAGGGGGGAGTTGTTCCTTTTCCACAGAAGTAGAACAAAATGCCAAATGAAATTTAAGGTGGATAAATGTAAAGTAATGCACATTAGAAAAAATAACTCCAACTATACATACAATATGATGGGGGCTAATTTAGCTGCAACTAATCAGGAAAGATCTTGGAGTCATCGTGGATAGTTCTCTGAAGATGTCCATTCAGTGTGCAGAGGCGGTCAAAAAAGCAAACAGGATGTTAGGAATCATTAAAAAGGGGATAGAGAATAAGAGAGAATATCTTATTGCCCTTATATAAATCCATGGTACGCCCACATCTCGAATACTGTGTACAGATGTGGTCTCCTCACCTCAAAAAAGATATTCTAGCACTAGAAAAGGTTCAGAAAAGGGCAACTAAAATGATTAGGGGTTTGGAGAGGGTCCCATACCACGAAAGATTAAAGAGGCTAGGCCTCTTCAGCTTGGAAAAGAGAAGACTAAGGGGGGATATGATAGATGTATATAAAATCATGAGTGATGTGGACAAAGTGGATAAGGAAAAGTTATTATTCCCATAATACAAGAACTAGGGGTCACCAAATGAAATTAATAGGTAGCAGGTTTAAAACAAATAAAAGAAATTCTTCTTCACCAGAGCACAGTCACCTGTGGAACTCCTGCCTGAGGAGGTTTGAGACTAGGACTACCTAACAGGTTAAAGAGACTAGATTAAATTCTGAGGTTAAGTCCATTAATGCTATTAGCCAGGATGTGGTAAAAAATGTTGTCCTGCCTGTTTGTCAGACGGTGGAGATGTGCAGGAGAGATCATTGGATCATTACTGTTAGGTTCACTCCCTCTGGCACCTGCATTGGCCACTGTCGGCAGACAGGATATTGGGCTGGATGGACCTTTGGTCTGACCCAGTATGGCTATTCTTATGTTCTTTAGTTTGGTACTGTAATACGGCTCCTGGCAGCCACTGATTAGACAGTTCAAACCCTTTGGAGGAGTGCCAGACTGGAAGCCTACTAACGATGCTTCAAGCAGCATTAAGTTACTCATAGCTGAGCAGACAGATGCCTAGGGAGGAGAAAATGCCATGAAGATCACTTTTGCCCCAGTCCCAAAATCTTGTGGAGAGCCTGAGGTGGAAAAGAGAAAGTCACGACGGAGGCCTTCCTTGCGCTTGCATATTTGCAGGATCCCTCTGGGCTATGAGCCCAAGCAACAACCCCTTAGCACAGGGAAGCAGAAAGATCAGCTGGCCTGAGATCTGGTCTCATTAAATGGTTACTACTCCAGGGTAAAACTGGATTTAAGTTACTGGGCTGATTTTCATTTATACTCGAAGGTGCTTTACCCCACTCTGGCACCATAAGAGGTTCTTACATGCAATTTACACCCTCTCTAAGGCCTCTTTACAGTGCCAGAGTGGTGTAAAGTGAGAATTGATCCCACTGTGTCATGACACAATCTTGGTCAAGATTTTCAGTCAGTAATGATGTGAATCCAGATTTTTAATGGTAATTAGGCACTTAGGAGCCTAAATCCCTTTTGAAAACAATAGTTCGGCTCCCAAATCAGTTCAGCAATGCCTCATTACCTTTCAATATCTGGGCCTAAGTATCTCAATTTTTGGGACTCCAACCTGAGATACCTTAAAAGTGGCCTCATTTTCCAGAAGTGCTGAGCATCCACCCTTGGATACATAGTCCCTTTTAAAAGGGGTCTCACAAGGGACACCCAAAAATTGAGGCACTCAAAGTCACTAGTCACTTTTGAAATTCTCAGCCAAGAGGTTTTAATTTTAGCTCTCTTATTCTTTCCTAATAGCCTCATGCACCTTACCCTCATTATAACCAATAGTTTCTTGTTATCTAAATTATGTTGCAAAGAAATAAGCTAGGGGCGGGGGAGTTCCATTTAATGAACTTGGAGACTGGCCTCTAGTTGTCTGAAGAAAGCTGCATTTTCTTTCTTTGAAGTACTCTTAAGTGCCTTGGTATATTGATCCCTACAGATAACAATAGCAAAAACTGGAGGTTTTGAAATTAACATTTTTCCTTCCACATTTACATCACTGTGCAGCAGACTAGGTGCATTATTTAGTTCTGAAATCTAGGGCTTTCTGTGAAACAGCAGATATGGGCAGTCACAGGAGGCAGGAAAAGAGATTAGATACAGACCAATGGTTTGATCACATATGGCAACTGCTATGAGTAAAGGGTGAATTTTAAGCACCAGAGAAAAATGGTTCACAACCTTTTTAAATGAATCCTTTCTGAGGACAGATCAGGAAAGGTTCCCCTTTGTGTCCTTCTGCATCATACCCTGCTATGCTTGCCATTAAGTATAAGCTCTTTGGAGGCACAGTAGGACTGTGTTTGTGTCTTGTACAACACAGAGCACATAGGTTTACTTGGTGTTGACAAACTTGCTCCATTTTCATCCTGTCTTTTCTGGATCTCTTGTTTTTTCTTTCCTTCCTGTTCCTTTTTTTCTGCCTCCTTTTAATACTTTCTACTTTGCTGTGTTCACTGTTTATTCCTCCTTCCCCTGCCCCCGCAGTTTAACAGACTGCTACATACTGCTCATGCTGGGGAGGCCACTCCCTGAGCGAGAAGGCAAGTTTGGGCTTGCACACTGCTGGCTGAACTTACATCTGCCTTGTCACAGGTGGCTGCACCACAAGCCCTAAAGGAAGCACAGGAGACAGTCAAGCAGGTTTCACACTGGTAAACTGACACACATCTAAGGAACAGCATATTTGCTGCAGGAGGCAGGATGTGTCTGTGATCAACCTGTTCCTCCTGCCCCACAGCTCTTCTGCACTGACCCTCCCCCTGCACTGGACTGGAAACATTGCCTTAGAATCTCTGAGGCAATACCACTCTTGGAGCTAGGGGTGCGAGCCCCAGCTTGTGCAGAGACACTCGCACTAGCTGTCCTCATGCCAGCATGCTAAAGGGAGCGGCCTTATAGTAGCATGGGCAGCTGTTGACAGTGACACAGGCTAGCTGCCCGGAGTACAAACCCACCCAGATCCTATGTGTAAGCAGGGAAATGGTTCCGCTATTGTGGGGAACTTTCCTGGCTTCTGTGCTACACCAGTGAAGTGGGCTAGCAAAAGGATCTGAGTCCTCACTCCCACTTCCTTTACCCAGAGGCCTTTCTGCCCTCGAGGACTCCCCTTCCTCTCTCCTGTCTGGCAGAGTCCTTGTAACCCCAACAAGGCTGGGCCCAGGATTCCTGGGGGGCTCAACCCCCAACCCTGCTGTGGTCACCTAGGACAGGGGCTAGGGTGTCCCTGCTCCAGGGTACCCTCTCTGCATCAGGCACCTCCCTGACCCACTTATTATTCCATACGATTTAAAACAAATACAAGTTGTTTACTTAACAATTAATTTAAAGAGAAGAATAAGAAAAATGGGAAAGGTTAAAGGAAAACGCATCACCCTGCTCTGTGGCAGGGAACATTACAAACAATGTCTCTGGACATCAAGGCACTTCACAGTCTGTTCCTTGTAGGTCCCTGGTCTCCTTCTCAGGTCCTGGCTGTGCTGCAGGGATGCCGCGGGTTGGACACTTGCAATGGTGGTGGCCACACACCTCCGGGCTTTGGGTGGTGGGACCCTTCTTCCCAGAGTCAGCCGTCCGTCAGGTTAAGATCCGTCTCCCAGCCTGGCCTGCAAGGACCCTTGGCTGGGGGTGTCTTTCTGCACTAGGCCCTTTGCCCAAGGTCCCCCCACCTTGGCTGGCCCCAGTTGCTCACCACACCTGGCTCTATGGCTGCAGCTCTACTCCCAGCATAGGATCTGCTTCCCCTGGGCCATGTCTCTGGCGCTGTGGCTGCAGCTCTGCTCTCAGCACAGGATCGGCTCCAGAGCCACCCAGGGAGGGCAAGTGTCGCAATTTGCCCCAGGCCCTGCAGGGGCCCCCACGAGTTTTTTGGGGCCCCTGGAGCAGGGTCCTTCACTCGCTCTGGGGGCCCCAGAAAACTCTGGCAGGGCCCAGGAGCTTCTTCCACTCTGGGTCTTCGGTGGCAATTTGGTGGCGGGGGGGGGAGGGGAGGCCTTCCCATCCGGGACCTGCCGCCAAAGTGCCCCGAAGACCCGCAGTGCGGGGTCCTTCCGCCTCAGGACCTGCTGCCGAAATGCCATGTCTTCGGCTGCAATTCAGTGGTAGGGAGCCCCCGCCGCCGAAGACCTCAGGCTCTCTGAATCCTCTGGGCAGCCCAGATCTGCTCTCCCTGGGCTCTGCCTCTGGCTGCTTTTCTGGCCTCTCTTGATCTGTCACAGCTCTGCTCTTCAGCTCAGCTTGGGTCCCTGCTTTCTCCTTAGCTCGGCCCCACTCTGTCTGACCCAGGCAATTCCAGCTCACATGGAGGACAGGACCCACCCTGGCCTTCTGTCTCCTTGATTAGCCTGCCTGCCCTGTCAATCAGGCTGATCTGGAGCATTGGCCTCTCACCATTGTTCCTGGGGACAGTCAGTCTCAGGGTCCTGATTTCCAATCGACCCCTCCCCTTTTAGTGCTGGGAGCTAGCAACCAAAACACCCCCTCTGAATGTTAGTAAGGGGGCAACAGTCCCCTTACACATGGGTACTTGGAGCAGCTAGTCCACGCAGCCACTTTAGCTGCGGTAGCATAGGCAGCAACCACTACTAGGTTTAGGATGCTAGCTTGATGGGAGCTGGTGCGAGTATGTCTGCTTGAACTGGAAATCACAGGCCCAGATCCTAGTGTAGATTTCAGGCTATGTGTACAAGGACATGTAGCAAAAATAGGGCATTGTATACAAAAATAAAAGTAATAATACCTAGCTGTTTTGATCAGCAGATCTCAAAGCAATTTACAATAGATTTTAGTGTCATTATCCCAGTTTTACAGATGGGGAAACTCTCATGGAGAGGGGAAGTGACTTGCCCAGCATCAGACAGCGAGCCAATGGCCAGGAAATAGAACCCAGGGCTCCTGAGTCCCAG
Organism: Chelonoidis abingdonii; assembly: GCF_003597395.2. Taxonomy (NCBI): domain Eukaryota; kingdom Metazoa; phylum Chordata; order Testudines; family Testudinidae; genus Chelonoidis; species Chelonoidis abingdonii. The sequence goes on along the minus strand of NC_133769.1, from coordinate 74,959,793 downwards.
TCTAGTGCTCTGTCCATTTGCCCACATTGCTTCCCTATGATTCATATAGGGAATTTGTTTTCAAACCTTAGGCCACGTCTACACTACGCGCTGGATCAGCGGATAGTAATCGATCTATCGGGGATCGTTTTATCGCATCTTGTCTAGACACGATAAATTGATCCCTGAATCGACACTCATACTCCATCTCAGCAGGAGGAGTAAGCAGAGTTGACAGGGGAGCCGCGGCAGTCGACTCGCCGCCGTGAGGATGGCCAGGTAAGTCGAACTAAGATACTTCGACTTCAGCTACGCGAATAGCTTAGCTGAAGTTGCATATCTTAGATCTATCCTCCCCAGTGTAGACCAGCCCTTATTTTACAATGGCACTCTCAAGCTACTGCAGTTAACTAGATAAAACATTAACATAACAAAAGATGGAGTGAACATTACATTCTCATTTGAAAGCTGTCAGGCCTGATGCCTATGACTTCCCGTTTATTTGGTGTTCTTTTGTTGTTGGGATAATTAAAATCAAGGTGCATTGGTTCTTTACAAAAAGAAAAGGCTACAGCAAAGACTTCAAATGCATTGGCAAGATGTGAATTTCATTGCAGCTACCATTAATAAGTGCTTTTCGACATACCTGACTAAAATGATTACATTTGTTTGTTTTTAAATAGCTATCTAGGGAATCTGGAGAACTTATTCTATTAGCACTCTGATTGATTGGAATTTTTTATAGGCAATAAAACTGCCAACACTTGAGAGATATTTTTTGGCTTGAAAATATATGCATATAATTATTTGTTGGTACAATAAGTGGTGTAATATTATTTACCTTGTCTAAATTTAAGTTAGAGAATTGCTTAAAGTGCTGCATTAAATTTATAAGTTAGAAGGCAGCTAACAATTAATAGGAGAACACAAGAGTCCATGAGACACACGCACACAATTCCCCTTTTTAATGAAGTGAGCAATTGCATACTTTAGCCTTCCAACTACAACTTTGAGCGTGAATGAGACAGATGACTGAATATTTCATAGATTCAGAGGCCAGCCAGAAGGACCATTATGATCATCTAATCTGACCTCCTGCATAAAACAGGCCATAGATTTTCACCCAGTAATTTCTAAAACCCACAACTGTCACAAGTAAAAATAAAAGGCACTGACAAATTTCACCATACTTCAGCAATCATCATGTGGAGTTCATTTGGGGGCTTTAAAAAACAAAACAAACCCAATTTGTCTACATACGTAGGTGCCAACTTCTGCTCCCGCTGGTGGATGCTCATCCCCTCTGTGCCCCTGGCCCCACCCCTACCCCATTCCAATCCTTTCCCCAAAGTCCCCATCCCAACTCCTCCCACTCCCTGCCCCTATTCTGACTCCTTCCCCAAATCCCCACCCTGGCCCCGTCTCTTCCCCATTTCCTCCCCTGAGCACGCCATGTTCCCGGTCCTCCCATTCTCTCCCAGAGCTTGCTATGCCACCAAACAGCTGTTTGGTGGCAACCTGCCGGGAAATGCTGGGAGGTAGGCAGAGGAGCTGGGACGTGGCACACGCGGGGAGGGGAAGCAGCAGAGGAGATGGGGCAGGGAAGCTTGGCTGCTGGTGGGTGCAGAGCACTCACTAATTTTTCCCCATGGGTGCTCCAGCCCCAGAGCACTCACAGAGTCTACACAATGCCTACCACTCTGTCAGTCAAAGAATCACAAAAGCACAGAGTCTGCTAGCCCTGTCCCCTTCCACATTTACCATAGCTTATCTTCTTGTCCTGACATGCAGGGGAGAGCAGTGAATAAGGGGTAAGTATATGAGTCTTACACCACCCAGCTATTCCCTTCATGGGAATCCCCCAGTTACACTAGTTACTGCTTTGTACTGTCTGTGCAGTGCAAGAAGTTGCATGAGGAGGCAAGGAGCTGATCCAATCTCATCTGGAATTATAAAACCCTTGTATATGCCAAGATCTCCACTACAATGGCAATAAAGATTTCCCTTAATAAAGACAAGTGGCAGCTAAAAGCTGCTTGCTGAAGGAGTAAATTCAGGCCTATGCATAATAGCTGCACCTAACCTCTCTGTTACGAGGATGGTCTTGTATACATCAGGAAAATTCAGACCTTTAATTCATTGCTAGTGCTACCACCAGTGGAGCTGCCGTGGTGCAAGTTCTAGTCTAGATTCGTCTAGACGGTCTACCACCACCCAAAGTAGGGTTAGATATAGGGTGACCAGATGTCCCGATTTTACAGGGGCAGCCCCAAATATTGGGGCTTTTTCTTATACAGGTGCTGATTGCCCCCAACCCCCGTCCCGATTTTTCACACTTGCTTTCTGGTCACCCTAGTTCAGTATTTCTCAAACTGGAGTCGCTGCTTGTGTAGGAAAAGCCCCTGGCAGGGTGGGTCAGGTCGGTTTGTTTATCTGTCCTGTCCACAGGTCCAGCCGATTGTGGCTTCCATTAGCCGCAGTTTGTCGCTGCAGGCGAATGGGAGTTGCTGGAAGCGGCAGCCAGTATGTCCCTCGGCCCATGCTGCTTTCAGCAGCTCCCATTGGCCCAGAGCAGCGAACCGCAGCCAGTGGGAACCACGATTGGCCGGACCTGTGGGCAGAGCAGGTAAACAAACCGGGCTGCCAGGGGCTTTCCCTACACAAACAGCAACCCCAGTTTGAGAAACACTGCCCTAGTTAGACACACAATTGTAAGAATACCTGAGTCCTGTCTATATTGCCACATATGCTGTAAAGACTGGTGAAAAGCTATTAGTCCCAATTTTGTGATTGGAGATGAAGCCAGTCAGTTTGAGAAGGATGTCCTTCAGAGCAAAATGAGTGGAAGTGAGGAACCTGGGTACAATAACACTGTACATTTAGCCTCAGGTTTGAACCCCAGCCCCTCTTCCATCCACACAAATCAGTCTGACTCAGGTTAGCAAGCACTGAGGACCAAGCTTCTAGAACCCTGTCAGGGGGTTGAATCAGAGTCCAAGTTCTGCAGTAATTTGGGGCCAAGCCCTGCCATTTTGCAGCATAGACTCTGGTCAGGCTGCAAACCTGAATCAGAAGGTCTGAGGAGCGCAGTATGCATGTGCTAGCATGGCTGAGAGACCCAAATCCAGCAACTGTAAACCCAGACTTACAATGCAGTTTGGATGCTCAAGTGCAGGCTTGATATCACCAAGTCCACAAGCCCTGGTCCCACAGATCTGGGTTTACAACACAGTGTAGACATACCCATTAAGACCAGGAGGAATTTCCTCTCCAGCATCAGTTTGGGAGAGATGATCTAAGGGGGGCATTCATGCTGCTGAGTGACAGGACTTCTCAGCCACTCTGACTGACTGCTATCCAATTAACTGAGTGGGATTCAAGACAACTGTGATGTTTCAAAATTCAAAGCAACAGGTTTATGCAGCTGTTTTCAGGGCAGAAAGGGTGAGAAATTTTTCCCTCTTTGTGTTGTCAGTACCTTATATTGGCTATAAAATGAAAGGAGGTCATTCCAGAATATGGTTGCCAGGCCTCCTTCATACTAATACCCCTACTTCCCCAACCCATGATAGTTATATTTTATGTTCAAAAATTACTTCAGATCCCTTGGATTCTCCCACTTCATTTCTTGTAAAACAAAAGAATTAGCCAAAAAACTTATCTTTGAAGACTTTATATCTGTGGTTATTAAATATTTTTAAATCAAGTCCAGTTTCTCATACAATTTGATAATACTCATTTTATTCTGACTAGACAGTCTAGAAACATCTCTCTACAACTACTCTACTCAAGCTTATTTTGAACCTGCTCTTTCATAAAGTGCAACATACCTTCTTTCAATTAAAAATGATGTAAAAGTTACTCTCCCCAATAGCTGACTTGAGGGTTGAAGGGACATGAACAGCAGAATGGTTTCAGGGCACAAATCTGTTCTAGATGATGTACAAGTTACATCAGGCTAAATCCATAGAGAGACTTGAGTTTTGCAATGGCCAGTTCTCCCTGCCGCCCCCATGGAACTCTCAGCCTCCAGTAAAGCACCCAGGCTCCCTACAGAATGCATGGGGAGAGTTAGGTGCTTAAGAATAAGATTCACAGAAACCAGCAAGATGAGTGGGGAGCCACCTAGGCCAACCAATAGTAAATGCCAAGGAGTGGTGCAAGGCCAAAACCCTGCCCCTCAAAGGTAGTTAGGTGCCTCAGGCCAGGCCAGAGGGAGGTGCCTATCTCCATTTAGATTTCTCAGCCATGAACGCTCTCCTGGAATTGGGTACCGAAGCCATGTCATCCTTCACATGAAAAATGAGACACTCCTTATTACAGCCAATAGTCCCCTAGTTAGATGTCCTGTGTGCAAGGTGAGTGCCCTAGCCACTGGGATACAGCCTGCCCCTCTAGCCCAATACACACCCATGGCTTGTATGAAGTGGAACAGTTTTAACAGGAGAGCTTTAGAGAGCCCCACCCTGCAATGGCATGGGGAGTACAGCACTCCCCTAGAAAGTGGGAGACCTGGGTTCAAGTCTATGCTCTAAATCAGGCAGAGTGGGGATTCATATCTCGGTCTCCCACCTCCTGGGTGAGTGCTCTAACCACTAGGCAACAGGTTCTCAAACTGTGGTCCATGGACTACCAGTGATCTGCAAGATCCATTCAGGTGGCCTGCAGATAGTTCCCTATAAGGTGCATGCCTGGGCGGCTGCCCACGAGAAAATGAAGGCCTACCCACCTAATTAGTGGAGCTGCACAGGGGTAGCTCTACTAATTAGGTGCCTGGATGCTGGAGAAGACACATATGTAAGGTGAGGTGGTGACCTTGGGAGGACTAGGGGGTAGGTGAGAGGGGGCAGTGGGATGAGAAGAGGGGGTGGAAGGAATTTGGGATGTGCAGGGCTGTGGTAGCCAGAGAAAGGTGACTTTCCCCAGCTTCAGGACTGTGGCTGCTGGGGAGAGATGGCCCTCCTTCCCAGCCCCAGCTCGAGGGCTGCCGTGGTGGGAGAGAGAGGGCACATCCATTGCATCAGAAAAATAAGACTACGGATATTAAAATATGAGTTGTGTGCTTTTATTTGTAAAACAAAACAAGTTAATTATTACTACTTTTTTATATATAGTGCTTTTATCCAAAGTGCTTTGCAATAGTTAGCTAACAATACAAACAACATTTGGAAAGATCATTAAGCGGTTCACTGAGAACCCCAGCAATTTTCAAGTGGTCTGCAAAAAAAAGGTTTGAGAGCCACTGCACTAGGCTATTGGGTATATGAGGAGAGACACATGCCCTGGCTATTTTTTGTGCATGTTTGGTGCTCTCAGAGCATGCCTACTGGATCAGACCCAACAGGCTAGATAGGTGGGGAAACTTCTAGTTTGTGAATCCTGCTGGGGCTTAGGTGTGAGCAAGGGCACCAAGCATTTTGGCAGTATCAGGATTTAGGTGGTTTTGCATATTTAGGTGCTTGAGGCCTTTACTGGCAGAACCTCAGATGCCTAGGGAATGTAGGCCCCTATAGGGTTATGCAGCAGCTGAGTAGAGAGTTTGAAGACCCAGCGGTGCCAAATGTTGGCATTAGGTACCTAAAGTGGCAGTTAGGTGGCTAAGTCCATTTGTGGATCTCACCCTTAGTTCTGCCCATCTTCCATTCTGCTTTTACTTATCTTCTGCCTTCTTGGACTCCACGAATTTCATTATGGAGGCAATGTTCTTTCTTTGAGGAGGTAGGAGTTATTCCTATCAGTTGAAGCTATTAGTGTGCTCTTGTTGAAATTACTTAGAATACAGAAGGTTACTAATTATACTTTCTCTTCCACATCTCACGCATGTATCATTTCTGAACTATAGCATCATGGTTTGTCATTTGAGATACCAACATGGATGAATACCATACTTGTTAAAAAAAGTCTATAAGGACAAACAAGCAGTGAGTGACAAACACACATTTAAATTTTATCCTGTCAAATTTTCTAGCGCTAGTTGCTTTCCAGAATCACTATCTGCTGACAGACAGCCATTTCATTTATTAGCACATTCATGTATCAAGTCAAATTCTACTCAAAATTTGACACTACATACATGATCTTGAACACTTCAGTTCAACACATCCATGATTGATATGGCTCAGTGCATTTTTTCTATGTACATATTTGCACTTACAGGGCTTTGAAAATTGTAAAGCACAATATAAACAGCGATCTATCTACCTACATGTATGAGATGCAACAAATCTCTTTACCTCTAAAGCAGAGTTCCTCCTCCCCAGTGAAAGGAACTGTCAATAGAGCTAGGTGGCATTTTTTGAGCTAATAGTAAATGCGCTAAAAATGCATTTCTAAAATGATTTAAGTCAACACTGAAAATGTTTTGTTCAACCCAAACAAGATTTTTTTTCCTGTTGTCTGATTTGACGAGAAAAACCAGAAAAAAAAATTCAGTTGCAGTTCAAAACAAACAATGTCAGGAGTTTGGCCACCACCCTAGCCAGGGCGGGGAGTGTGGGGGCAGGGGAAGGCGGCAAGAGAATCTATTACTCATTCAACTCTAGTTATCAACAAAGATCGCACAAGAGAAAACCATTGGGTTCATACAGAGACATTTAGGGCTAATAGTTAGCGTAGATAACAAGACCACTGCCATTCAGGGGGGAGAGAGAGAGGCAGGTCAGCATTCAGGGTTGATGTACCAATGCAAACCTCAAGTGAGGGTAAGAAAAGGAGTGATGTACGCCAGCTGAACTCCCACAAACTGCAGCTTTCTTTGTCTCTGTTAGCAGAAATTTGCTATCTGTAAAACTGGGTAATCTTCAGTGCAAACAAGACCTGAGTGTACCTGTTAAGTTAGAATTTTTGTTATTGTCATTTGCTTACATCTTTGATGTCCCTATATCATTAAGCTACAATCTTTAAAAAAAAAAAAAAAAAAAAAAAAAAAAAGTATGAAATACCAGTTGCAAATTTTTCCTTTTTGTGCACATGTATTTTTGGCCTTAACCGGCTTAAAGACTAGATTCATTGCAAAACAAGTTTTGAATTTGGCTGGTGGAGATCTGCTTGAAGGAATTTAGAAGATAAGAAAGTTTGTCTGGGGGTGTCTGCACAGGAGGCTTAGGGGTGTGAGGTTAAAATTAGTGAAGAATATTTTTCAGAACAAATGTTTAATTGGAACATATCTGTTTCACTGAAACTTTCGTCCAGAAAGGTCTCTCAGGTTCAAGATGGAATTGCTAACCAAAACTAGTGCAAATCCTACCTCTGTGTGTAACTTCAAAAGGTCTTGGTGTGTGTGTGTGTCTCTTCAGAAGGTCTCAGGTTTCACACCAGGACAAAACTGAATATTTGAGATCAGGAAAAGTTTCACAAGATGGGAAAACCATTTTCCACCTGCACTAATAAGGTTACACTGAAGGTAGGGGTTCTGGCTGGAGTACAGAGGGGCTCAGATGGTGTATCTCAATGCGGTTGGGTTGATGAGGGTAAAGTCTTGTCTGGAAAGGGCAGGCGGGGGGGGGCAGCTTTACCAGGGCACCAGGTAGCATCAGTTCCAACTCACCCTTGTTTCAAGGCTTCACATTCCCCATTCCCTCTGAGCCAGGGCGCTCTGCCAGTATCATTGCAGCCCCTAGGCTTTCTGGAGTCCTTCACTCAGGATTCCTCCTACCCCGGCTCTTTGATTCAACTCCTTCCTGTAGAATCCCTTTTCCAACCTCCTTCCCTGGGGCTGTACCACAGTTTGAGTAGGCTTCCACAGTGCACTCTATCTAGGTATCAGCCCCATTCCTCAGAGCCTCCCTTTATCAGGAATGAGGGCTCATAGCTGCCTCTGCCCACTCTAAAGGGAGTCTATAAGTACAGCTGAGCTACAGCAGGGCAGGCCACTTCCTTGACAACTCCACCTGACTGCTTAACAGCAAGATTGAATATCTGGCTATTCAATACACATGTCCACAGCTATGATCTCTCTTGTGCTAGCCTTGTTCTCAGCTGTGCTTCAGGCCTGATTCCAGCTCCAACCCCTAGGCCTGACTACCCTAGCTGCAAGTAGTAGGCCTGACCATCCATATTCCAGTTCATGACGACCTTAATCCTTAGACACTCACACTTCAATGCCTTGATTAAGCCCCCCTCAGCCCTCCTTCCTGGGGATGTGCTATGATTCAGGCAGGCTTTTACAGTCCCCAATCTCTTCAGATTCTGGTGCCTATTCCAGAGAGCTTTCTCCTAACTCAATACTTCCCTGTAATTCTTCTCTCTAGGATAGCTACCTTCTTTCCTTACATCAGTTACCTTGCAGCTGGGTTTTATCATGTGAAGAAGGAAGCTATTTGAGTAACACCTGGCCCCATTACCTAGCTAGTTTGCTGCTCCTTTGAATGCTTACTTCCTTAAAGGGGCTATTTCAAGGAACAGAGATTGGCTGGTCCCAGGCTCCGTGCCTTCTTAAAGGGGACAAATCACATTGTTACAGTATATTGCTTCTCACACACCACATTTGAGGAATCCCTGTCCTACATGAGTGGTTCTCAACCATGGGTATGCAGAGGTCTTCCAGGGGTACATCAACTCATCTAGATATTTTCCTAGTTTTACAACAGGCTACATAAAAAGTACTAGCAAAGTCAGTACAATCTAAAATTTCATACAGACAATAACTTGTTTATACTGCTCTTTATACTATACACTGACATGTAAGTCCAATATTTATACTCCATTTATTTTATAATATGGTAGAAATGAGAAAGTAAACAATTTTTCAGTAATAATGTGCTGTGACATTTATATTTTTACGTCTGATTCTGTAAGCAAGTAGTTTTTAAACGAGGTTAAACTTGAGGGTACATAAATCTGATTCCTGATACAGAAATAGTTTGTTCTTGCTTGTCTGTATATAATTTATTTTTAAAAAAATCAAAGTGTTGACCTGTTATTAACAACTGCTCTGTACAACTACTTTGAGAGTGAGAAGAGTTAAAGATAGACCATAGGCTTCATAAAAAGCAAAGGAAGAGGAAACGAAGTCATTCTTAACCATACCAACCCCAGTTAAACATTAAATGTATTAAATTCAGTTGTAATTTGCTAGGTTACAGGCAGCATTTTAAAATGATCATATATGCATTACTAGCATAATCAGGTTGTTTTATTTTTAATTCAGACTAGGAAGAAGACCAACACACTGAGCTTCATTAAATACTCTGGTAGCCCAGGTTGTGCATGTTGGGACTTTGAGCATGTTGAATAAGCAATTCATTCAAAGCTTGCACTAAGACTATGAAGGACTTTTTAAAGCTATGTGATTGACTAGTTGGCCTTTGCAGCCATTCACGAAGAAAATGGTCCTGCTCTTTATTTTAAACAATCTCTCCATTCAGTGAATTACAAGCTATGCTAGAGACCTATAACACAGGCATATTCAGAGGTTTCATACAATTATCAGCAGCCATGGAGCTTTGATAATTATTTTCACTTTTCACCTGCTCTACCAAAGCAGCTGTAAGAGATTAATTTCATGCCAAGACTGAATTCCCCAAGGTAGCAGAAGCATCTGATAGCACACTCTGCAGCTCATTCACACAATCTAGAGGGTTGTAGGAAAATAGCACACTTCTGCAGCATAATTATGAGTTTATAGCTGCCATGCCAATGGTAATAATGGATAAGATCCTATATCATGATTCCAAAAATACAAGCCCTTCCTTTTTACATTTTACCTTTTAAAAAATTAAAATCTGATTGAGATGATCATAGCAACAGTGATGGGGTGACCCCTGATGATTCTGGGTTGTTGCAAATTCAGCTGAAGCTGTACTCCCATGATTTATGGTGCATCTGGCTATATGTCCATTATGAAAATTGTAAGTAAATTTAAGTGCCTTTATAAATGGCAGAGTAAACTGCAGGCCTTGGTTTAGGCCAAGCTAAGTGATTTCCATTTCTGCTTTTCTCCCCCAATCAGAGAGTACTCTAGGGTTGGATGAAATTGCTGATGGAAAAAGGTCTTATCTGAAGCAGAGTTAAGTCCAGCATGTGAAATTAAAACCAATACTTTTATCAAGTAATATGTCTAAGAAATTATTTTAATGGCTTTCTAAACCATCCGTTTTTTGAGAAATATAATGGAACATGGTAGTGGTCTCACCAGCTTCAGCAAGGAGGAACTCAATAATCACCTCTACTGGGCAACTGACCCAGATGTAAATCCTCCAGCAGCAATTATTGAGGGAAGGGTCTTTACTCTTTTCCTGAAATAAAGAGTCCAATGGTTAGAACAGACAAGACTCCAGTTGCCTATTCCTATTGCTGTCACCAACAGATTCCGGGCATGTCACTTAGCTTCTTTGTGTCTCAGTTAAACTAACTGTAAAATAGGTGTAAATACTTCACAGGGATGTTCTTCATGAAACTCAGTGCACTGTGTCATGCTTACATGCTTTACGCATTAACACTTAGCATAACTTGCAAATTTTTGCTCCATAAGGTACAATAAATTGTCAGGAATTATTTTATATTCTTTTTACTACATCCTCTTTTGGCATCTCTGAACATCTGAGTGAAGTGTTATACTGCCCTGAAGGGCCACTGAGTTGCATCTAAAAGACAGACAACATTAGGCAAGTATATCCACCTTTCAAAACACTTGGGCATTATGATTATACCAGGGAATTTTATTTCCTAAGATGTAAATATTGGTTGCCCCTTTTCAACCTGAACGGCTAATCAAAGTTTAGGGCCATGAGGATGTTCTAGCTGAAAGTAGAGGTGGATAGTGTCATATTTTTTTTGATGCAATCCTGTTCAGTTACAGGGGATGGACAAAGTTCTGTTTCCCTGAACACAGGCAGAACCAAAAACAAAAGGAACAGTTTCTTAGCTTTCAGCCCCAAGCTTCTGTAGCCCACATCAGACCAAAAAGCTCTAGAGCTTTTTCCAGGGCCACCCCTATTTACAGGCTGCTGCCTGGCTCCTTGTTTTTCGCCTCTACTTTTATCTCTATTCTTGTATGTTCTCAGCCCATGTCTATACTACAAAACTACGTTGACCTAAGTTGTGTTGGCATACAGCTGCTGCAGTTATTACATCGCTTGTACGTGTGCATGCTACACTCTTTGTGTTGGCGGTGCACATACTCATCAAGATTGCTTGTATCAATGTGCAGGGCACTGAACTGTGCAACTCATCACTGTCCAACACAGGGTGTTTTGGAAAACTTTTGCAATGCTGAGTGGGGGCGAAGCAAGTCGCATGGGGCATAATGCAGTGTTCTCCATCCAATAATTTAATCTTGCACCCCATAATATTTCATGCCTCTTTTCAAAAACCCACAAACCCATGTGTCCCTCCTTCCTTTCATCATCTCTGACAGAAGCATGGATCCTGCACAGTTCTGCACTATGATCATGAACATTACGAGCATAGGGTGCCTGACCCTGCAATATTTGCAGAGCCGCAAGAGGAACGGCGGGGAACATGAACTGCAGATGGTAGAACACCAATTCTGGGCCCAAGAAACAATCACTGATTGCTGGAATTGCATCAGAATGCAGGTTTGGGATGACGAGCGGTGACTGCAGAACTCTTTGATGTGCAAGGCCACATTCCCGGATCTGTGTACCAAACTTGGTCCCAGACCTCCAGCAACGCCAAAATGAGAGCCGTGCTGACACTGTGGACCCTTGCAACACCAGATTGCTACTGGTCAGCTGGGAATCAGTTTGGAGCTGGGAAATCCACCGAAGGGGGTGTTGTGATGCCAGCCCATTAATCACCTCCAGCTCTGCAGAACTGTGATTCTGGCCAATGTGCAGGACGTAGTGGATGGTTTTGAAGCAATCGGCTTCCTGAACTGCGGTGGGGTGATAGATGGCACATGTAGCCCAATTTCAGCATCAGGCCACAGAGCCCTTTCTGTTGATGTACTCACTGGCAACTTTTCTATGGTAATGCAAGCACTGCTGGATCACCAACGTCAGCGTGGGCTGGTCAGGGAAGGTGCATGATGTGCACATCTGTAAGAGCACAGCACTAGTAAGAAAGCTACAAGCAGGGACTTCCTTCCCACACTGGCAGATTAGCACTGGAAATATTGAAATGCCAATAGTGATCCTGGGAGAGTGAGCCTATCCCTGGTTCCCATGGCCCAGGAAGCTATTCACTGGCCACCTCAATAGCACCAAGAAGTACTCCAACTACAGGCTCACTAGATGCAGAATGACAGTTGAATGTGTCTTTGGTTGTTTAAAGGCTCACTGGTGTTTAGTATTACCAACAGTCTAATCACACAACCCCAAATACCCTTGCCCTACCCAGTCTTTGAGACCCCACCCAGATCACTCCATTCCCCCTTCCTCCATCGCTCAATCTGCCCCACCTTCACTCACTTTCACCATGCTGGGGCAGGGGGTTGGGGTGTGGGAGGGGCTGCAGCCAGTGGGTTTGGAGTGTGGGAAGGGGCTCCAGGCTGAGCCTGGGCAAGTGGTTGTACAGGGTGCAGGGTGCAAGCTCTAGGAGGGAGTCTAGGTGTGGAAGGGGCTCAGGGCTGGGACAGGGAACTGGGGTGTAGAAGGGGGTGAGGAATCAGAGGGAGTTTGGGTGCAGGAGGGGGCTCTGGGCTAAGGTAGAGAGTTGGGGTGCAGGAGCAGGTGTGGGGTGCAGGTTGTGAGAGGGAGTTTGGGTGTAGGAGGGGGATCAGGACTGGGGCAGGGGGTTGGGGCACAGGAGAGAGTGCAGGCATCTCCCTATCAGCAGCGCAGCAGGGCTAAGGCAGGCTTCCTGCCTGCCCTGGCCTTGCGCCACTCCCAGAAGCAGCTGCCCATCATGTCCCTGTGGGGGGGAAGGGGCAAGGGGCTCCGGTCACTGGCTGTGCCCACAAGCACCGCCCTCTCAGCTCCCATTGGCTGCAGTTCCCAGCCAATGGGAGCTGTGGAGGCAGTGCTTAGGGTGGGGGCAGCACACAGAGCCCCCTATCTCCACCGCCAGGGGCCTCAGAGACACTGGCCACTTCCAGGACTGGCATGGGGCCAGGGCAGGCAGGGAGCCTGCCATAGCCCTGCTGTGCTGTCAGACTTTTAGTGCCTAAAATTTCCCAGTTTGGCTTCAGTAGCCTCCAGGAGATAGGGCCTGATTCCAGGTGACTCCCAGCAAACTGGGATGGTTGGCAACCCTACTGGTGTTGTCTACTCATGAGAAAAAAATCCCAATAGTTGTAGCTGCCTGCTGGGTCCTGCATAATATCTGTGAAGGAAAGGGAGAAAAAATTGTGCCGGGGTGGAGGGCAGAGGTGGAGTGGCTGTCTGCTGAATTTGAACACCCTCATACAAGAACGATAAGAAGAGCTCAGTGCTGAGCTATGCAGCTCTGGAAGGCTTTGAAAGACCATTTTAATTGTGAGCTAGAGTAGTGTGTGTTGCTGAAGTGTGCTCTATCTGGCCTTGCTCTTTTGAAGCCTAGAATGAACCTTGCAGTGAGTGCAGTGTGTGTAGGAATATAACATTGCCAATGCACCTATTAATATTGTTTGTGAATGAGATTATGGGTTATGTGACAACATAGAATAACAGGAAATTGATGTGTGTCAGGTCTCCTCAGTACCAGTCAGCATATATTGTGAACGATTAAAGATGAATTATGTTCCAAAAAAATAGAATTTTATTCTGTAACCCAGCAAATAAACAAACATTTAGAATTTAATAAAGTAAAGGAACAGAACTTATGGAGGGGAAAGAATGGGCATTCCCATTTCAGGTACACATATGCCCACCATGTCTTTCACCAGTCAGTGTGTGTGCAGCTGTGATTGTCATTAATAGCCCCTGGTGTGGAGTGGTAGGGCAGTTAACCCAGATGCAACATGGAATGTTAAGAGGAGGGTGTAGGGAGGTCCTGACATTGAGGCTATTGGCTGCAGAGGGAGGCAAACATGGGATTCTTGAACCTGCTGATCTACCAGAGTCCACAGCATTTCTGTTTGCTGCATGAGACGCCCCATTGTGTCCTGGTACATCTCCCTCTCCTTTTCCTGCTTGGACTCCCAGACCTCTGCACTCTTTCCTTCTCCATGCTGTCTGCAAGGGTCATCCTCAAGGCTTTGGTCTCATTCTCTGATGCAGCACAGGCTTTCAGCATCTTCTGGGACATGTCATCCTGTCACGGAGTCCCTGGGCGATGCTCTGGAACTGCTCCTCACAAAGCCAGTCAAGACTTTGGGAGCCTCCTCTCCCTTGGAGCAGACTCTTAGCCAGCCAGTTAAACAAAAGTTTATTAAATGACAGGAACATGGTCTAAAACAGAGCTTGTTGGTACAGAGAACGGGACCCTGCAGCCAGGTCCATTCTGGGGCCCAGCGAGCCAGACAACCCTGTCTGCTCTCACTTACCGTCCCCAGCCAGCTCCAAAGTGAAACTGCCTCCAGCCCCTCCTTTCTGGCCTTTGTCTCTTTCCAGGTCCAGGAGGTCACTTGATTCCTTTGTTCATTTTTAGCCATCCCCTTGTGGGGGGGGAGGGCCCCGGCCATTTGTTGCCAGGAGACAAAGTGTTGGCCATTTATGCACGCTGGAGACTTAAGAAACGCATAGGGGAAACTGAGGCACCCACACAGTATTCAGAGGAAACATTAAGAACAGTCCCACTTCATCACACATCCCAAGCTCACTTCTTTCTTCGCCTTATATGGCTCAGGCATTCCAAGGAGGTGGAGGGAGGGACCCTCAAGACCACAATACCAGTAGCTGCAGATACAACACTCAGAGGTACCATTGTCAGTGTATTCAATCATGACAGAAATCAAAACTTAGGACACTGAATTCACTCTCCTTGATCCCAGAAAGCTGTGAGCTCTGCATTCTCACTTCTCCTTGGGACTGATACAGCACAGTGTCAGTCACAGCACCAGCCATGGTGAGTATAGCCCTTGGGGAGAAGGGGTGTTGGGGAAATGAAGCGGGGGCTAGCTCACAGCCATGGGTATGTGTGTGGCTTTAAAGGGAAAGGATGGATTCCTGTCTACTTGGATCCTGGGCAGCAGAGTTTACAACGGTGACCA
Source organism: Chelonoidis abingdonii (assembly GCF_003597395.2). Taxonomy (NCBI): domain Eukaryota; kingdom Metazoa; phylum Chordata; order Testudines; family Testudinidae; genus Chelonoidis; species Chelonoidis abingdonii. The sequence goes on along the minus strand of NC_133769.1, from coordinate 74,944,783 downwards.
GAGCAGTCAGTGTGTGGTATTATGAGACAGCTCCTGGAGGCCGGTAAGTCAATGTAAGTATTGCAGTGTCTACACTGACACTCAGTTGATCTAGCTACATCGACTTTGACTCTATGCCACTCAGGGAGGTGGCATTATTAAGTCAGCATAGCGGGGCAGTTACATCAGCAGAAGTGAAATTTAACTGTAGATACATCCGCAACTAGGTTGATGGAAACTGCCTTGCATCAACCTAACCGTGTTGTGCAGACCAGGCCTCAGTTCCTCTGTTCTGCCTTCATTTGACCTCAGCTTCCCCATCACCCAGTCAGACCAATACCTAGTGCCATGTGGATGCTAGTTTCTGGGCAGAGACTCTGTGGGTATGTCAACACAGCAGCTAGGATATGTGATTCCCAGCAAAGGTAGACAGACTTGTGCTAGCTCAGCTTGAGCTAGCCTGCTAAAAATAGCAGTATAGATGTTGCGGCTCAGGCTAGCTGTCTGAGCTCAGACCCAAGGAGTTGGGTGGGCTTGGACTCAAGCAGCTAGCCCTTGCAGCAATATCCACACTACTATTTTTAATGAGCTAGCACAAGTCTGTCTACCTGTGCTGGGACCCACACCTCCCAGCTGCTGCGTAGACATAGTGTTTTAGGTGTGGCCTTTTAAGTGTTTCTTCCAACTGTCTTAAGTGAAGGGTGCACTCACACCCAATCTCAAAGAGGTTCATGATCCAACCAGTCACCAGTATCTGTCAGCATAACTATGTAACGCCTCTAAGCTCAGACACAACTGGGTGAACATACACCTGCTATGATTTATTCTCTCAGAATTAAAATGAATGAGAACATACACTTAATATTTGAAGTATTTTACCAGCCAAAAACTGCTCAGAAAACCTCTATCTAAGCTCATATGTATACATACAGTGCTGCAGTGACACAGCTGAACCAGTACAGCTGCACCGCTGCAGTGCGTGTGGTGAAGATGCTCAGTGCCACCGGGAAAGAGCTCTCCTGTCGGCAGAAAAAAATCCCACTTCCACAAGCGGAATAACTTCTGTTGGCAGGAAAGCTTCTGTAGTGTAGACATAGGAGTTATGGGACTTTACTACTAGTTCTTTGAATTTGCTAAAGTCTGCTTTTTTGAAGTCCGTTGTGTCCTTATTCTGCTGCTCTCACTCCTTCCTTTCCTTAGAATAATGACATCTGTCACTGCATCATCACTTTCACCCAAATTGCCTTCCACCTTCACATTCACTACCAATTCCTCCTCTCTGTTAGAATAAAAAGTCTAAAATGGCTGTTCCCTAGTTACTTCCTCCACCTTCTGAAACAAAAAGTTGTCCCCAGTACATTCCAAAAATGTGTGGGATATTGTGTTTTGCTGTATTACTTTTCCAACAGACATCTTGGTGGTCGCTAAAGTCCCCCATTACTACCACCACATCTTGTGTTTTGAATATTTCTGTTCTTAAATCTCACTAAAATAAATAAATTAAGGATCTGATCTTGCAATATGCCAAACACCTTCCTATTGGAGGTTTGGGCCCAAAGAAAGGAGCTGCTCTTAACAAAGGAAATGTATAAGGTATTGCTCTTCCAATACCATTGCTTAACAGCTTTGTTTAGAAGGCTAATTGCAATTGTTTTTTGGATATAGGTCCATTTTTATCCAGGTACCTCAAATTTAATGGGGAGCAGGGAGTGTTAAATTCAGACAGCTAGTTGTAGACCTTTTAATTCAAGGTAGGACTGACAAGAATATACTTTCATGTGCAGCATAACATACTTGTTCTAGAAAGCGGAATTCATAAAACATCAGAGCTACCAGAATCCTACAAGTAAAATGGATTCTATTGTGACATTTTTGCAGATGGAGAACTTATTCAAGTCATTTTGTTGTGCTTTGTCCCTGTACACAATACAGAACCAATCAGTAGCCCTCCCCTTAAAAGCTTACAGTAATCCTGCAATACGCCTTCAGGTAGGTATAGTAGTGTGCCTGCGTAGATTGGACTGCAGGATCAGAGCCTAAAGAGACAAAAAGAAAAAGCACAGGAAACCATGTTGGAACTGCTTTAACCATTTTATTTTAAATAAATGGGTGGGCAGTGCCAGTTCTATTGGTGTGGGCTAATTTGTGGAAGCAGTGAGTTTTGGGGACAGATTTCAAATAAGAGGTGAGTCCCTGGTATTTTGGGACACAGTGGATGTTCTGTAAGTAAATATAAAATCACTGCTGATAAAATTTGCAGATGGCAAAGATTGGTGGAGTGGTTAATAATGAAGAGGACACGATAGAGTAAAATTTATTTTGAGATTGAAAAGATCAAAATCAAAACAAAATGTTTCCATTGATCCATCCCAAAATTTTCAGTTTGTGAAAATTTAAGACTGCATTTTCAACCCAATTTTTTGAAATCTCAAAATTTTCCAGGATGGTAAAATCATTTTCCACTCTACCTCTATTGGGGAGTAGTAAGTAGGAGTAGGGAGGTGATTTTACCTCTGTATATGGCACTGGTGAGACTGACAATGGAACATCTTGTACAGTTTTGATGTTTGTGTTTTTAAAAACTGGTGTTGCAAATTGGTGATGGTGCAAGAAAGAGCCACAAAAATGATGTGAGGGCTGGAGAAAATGCCTTACACAGTGAGATACTTAAAGAGCTCAATCTCTTTAGCTATCAAAAGAGACTGAGGGCAAGTTTTCACTATGGTGCTACGTCAGTGCAGCTGCACCACTGTAGCATATCAGCATAAATTACTCCACCTCCACAAGAGGCAGAAGCATAGGTCGGGTCAGTGTTTAAGTCCCTGTAACTTATGTCCTTCAGAGATGTGGTTTTTTTCACACCACTGAGCATCGGAAATTACATCAACTTAAGCTGTAGTGTAGACCAACTCTGAGAAGCTACTTAATTAGTGTAATAAGTACCTTCACAGGGAGAAAATACCTGGTACCAAAAGGCTCTTCCTCCACTAGAATTAAGATGTAACATGATCCAATGGCTGGAAGCTGAAGCCAGACAAATTCAAATTAGAAATAAGGTACAACTTTTTAACAGGGAGGGTGATTAACCATTGGAACAAACAACCAAGGAAAGTGGTGAATTCTCTCTCTTACCATCTTCAAATCAAGACTGAATGCCTGTCTGAAAGTTGCATTCAATGAAAGCATAAATTGCTGGGCTCAATACAGGGGTAACAGAGTGAAATATAATGACTGTATAATATAGGAGGTCAGACTATGATCCAATGTCTTCTGGTCTGAATATCTAGGAACTTTTCCAAGAATAGGGGGCAGAATGGCAAAATTACATTGAAGTGGTATTCTCTATCAGAGTGAAATAGAAATGGCCCAGAGATAAAGGTGGTACAAAACTGAAGGGTACCTGTAAGTACCCGTAGCTCTGTTTTCATTCTTGCCTGGATTTATCTTGATTGTATTCCTCAAATAGAATGATATTTGTAGTAATTGAAGAGTTAAATGGTTTCATTATAACTATTTTGTTGTGTGATCCTTATAGATTTCTCTTGATAGCACATGCTGTCATTAGGGTCACATTGGGACTTCCAGTATAACCTCTTTTTATGCTTCTAACTTTCAGGAAAAAAATCCTCCTTTTCAGCTGAAGTTTTCTACACTTGATCTCAAAGGATTCAAAATGTGGGGAAAAAATACTCAGCTGTAAGAAGTTTGTTTTTTTTCCCCTGGACCCATAATTAAAAAAGCTGAAGTTTCCAAGTGGCTGGGCCATAGAGAGAACTAGCCTCCAGGCCATTTTGCACAAAGAAGATGTAGCACTTAAGCAACAAAGAGCAGTTTTGAATATTTGTAGTACAAAGTTCACTACATTTAGAGTTAAACTATTAATATTATACAGGAATGTATGCTTTTTCTTAATGCATTTTTTTTTTTACTGGTGTTTCATAGTTGAGTATTCAAACTTACAAGCCTTGAATTAAAGTTAAAGTTAAAGCAGCAGAGACTGTGTGCCCTTTGGGACAGAGATGATCTTATGTTATGTCTCAGCAGCAATTAGTATAATGGGGTACCAACTGTTATTGGGATCTAGAGATCTAATTAGGGGTGAAATTAACTTAAGGGACTTACTGGTATGCCGGGCCGGGGTCCTAAGCAAGCTGGGGGGGATGGGTCCCTCAGGAGGAAGGGGCGGAGCCTTTAAATCCCTGAGCCTTTTAAATCATTGCCACTACCCAGGGCCTCCCAGAGGATTCAGGGGGCCTGGGGCAAAGCGGGGGAGCTATGGCGCTTGTACTCACCCGGTGGGGGTCTGGGTCTTCGGTGGCAGGGGCCCTTCCCTTGCTCCGTGTCTTCGGCAGCACTGAAGGGCCCCCCGCTGCTGAAATGCTGCCAAAGACCTGGACTGCTGCTGAGCCAGGGCTCCCGGGGCCCCTGCGGGGCTCGGGGCAAATTGCCCCACTTGCCCCCCCCCCTGCAGCCCTGCTGCTACCCTGGGGCTCCAGCTTCGGTAGCTACGACCGGGAGCCCTGGGCCCTTTAAATCCTTGCTGGAGCCCCATGATAGTGGTAGCTGCAGTGGCAGTCAGAAGCCCTGGGGCTCCAGTGGCAATTTAAAGGGCCCGGGGCTTCTGGCTGCTGCTGCTACCCCGGGGCTCTGGCAGTGGGGCTCTGGTGGCAATTTAAAGGGCTTGGGACTCCGGTTGCACTAGCGGGGGTTGGGAGCCCCGGGACCTTTAAATCACTGCCAGAGCCCCATGGTAGCTGTGGTTGCAGCAGCAGTTGGGAGCCCTGGGGCTCTGGCAGTGATTTAAAGGGCCCAGGGCTCCGGCTGTGGTGGTGGAGCCCTGCCGGAGCCCTGGGGCTCCCAGCTGCTGCCGCTACCCCAGGGCTTCATCAACGGGTATCTGGTGACGATTTAAAAGGCCAGGGGCTCCGGCTGCTGCTGAGAGCCCAGGGCCCTTTTAAATTGCCCACCTGGAGAAGCTACCCCTGCAGATACAGTACCAGCTTACTTTCACCCAGGGCCAGTGCAACCATTTAGGCAAACTAGGCAACCGCCTAAGGCGCCTAGTGATTGAGGGGGCCTAAAAGCCCACTCAGGCAAGGAGGTGAGCTGGGGCAGGGGGAGGGCCGCCCTCAGTAATGGGGGGGATGGGGTTGACACACAGGGGAACCACTCCCGCCCTAGATCACCTCCATTCTGCCTTCTCCACTGAGCACACAGCCCCTGCTCTAAGTCTCCTCCAATCGGCGCCGCACGCCTGGGAGGGGAGGAGAATTAGAGCAGCACTGGCGTGCTCAGCAGAGGAGAGCTGGGGCAGGCTCCCCGGGCAGGGTTAGCTGCTGCAACAGGCGAGGTTAGCTGCCGTGGAGGGGGGCTCCCCGGGCAGGGTTAGCTGCCATGGGGGGGCGAGGTTAGCTAAGATGTGAAACTTCCTTGCACTGGCCCTGCTTTCACCTTTGGATCTCATGCAATAAGAAATACATTAAAATAAGTGTCTCTTTGCTGTAATAGGAACCTGTAATGGAAGTGGGAGGTTGTGTTCCCCTGTCTCTTTATGATGTATAAAAGGAAATCTGAAAGGTTTCCCAACATTTTTTTGGATTGTAAGCTGTCCCGGGCAGAGCCTGTCTCCATATTTCTACAGCATCCAGTACAGTAAGGCTACAGATTTTAGATGCCATAATATAAATAATCATTTCGATTTACTTTATATTGGATTCTTGAGTCTTTGTCCCTCCCTTATTCATGGAAGACCATAACCAGATGAAGAACTAGTACAGTCGATCTATGACTGACACAAGCAAGTGAAATCTGAATCAGAGGGAAGAAATCTTTTATTCAGAGAGCTTAGACGTGTTTATTTTGTTAACACATTTAACACAAATGAATGAGAAAACACTTGAGTGTAAGACTGTCATTGTTAAAGATTCAAGACCCTGTGAAAGCAGCAAGTTCGAAGAGTCTCATGATGAAATGCATCCTGTGTAGCCTGGCAAGCCACTTGATCTAAGTCTCAGTTTCAATCTAACAAAAACAATAATGCTTACTTCCATCAAAATAATCTTATGAGGTTTAAATGCATTAATGTTTACAAAAGTTATTTGTACTCTTCAGATGGAAGGCACTATAGAAATAATAATAAATTAATATAAAATTGTGTATTTAAGATTACACTTATAACAGAATGCTTTCTGTCGCCTCTGCCAGAGTATAGCATTTGTATTGTGCTATCTATATATCATATAGCACTGGCGTATTTAGCTCTATCCTGCATAAAAGAGAATATAGTTTCAGGGTCTGCAACAGGAAAGGTAAAATTGAATTGCATTAAATTAACATATTTTGGTTTTATTTTTCAGTAATCTACATGGCACAGCTCTAAAGAGCAAGTGTAATATAGGTTACACTGTAAAAATAGAAAAGTTATATATGCTCTGTGTGCTTTCCAGTCACCAAGAAATTTAAATAATCTTACACAATACTGCGTCTTTACATGAGACTCAATACAGTGGAGGAGTCAGAAATGAGTCAGTGTTGCTTAAATTTAGCATTTGACTTTTATAAGCCTATTCTGTGTGAGGTACTGGAATATTTGACATACATTGTACATATTATGTATGGCAATGTAAATAATTAGGAGAAGCATTTTTTGATATGCATGTTCACAGATACAATAGTTAATCTCTTCTCGAGAACAGCAAGATGGAATATCTAGAAAAGGAAATGTTGTTTCACCCGGTCCTTGCTCGTGTTAATTTACATGTTAAGCAATAGTGCAGAACATGACTTCCTGGAGATGATCTGAGTTATTACATTACTGAAAGTAATAACTATCCCAAGTAATTAGTTTGTTAAGAAATTATTACAATGGTGCATGTTAGCCAATACAAACCTTTTCTAAAGGTGAACAAACTTAGAAGCAAACTTGCTACAACTTGAAAATTACTTGGGGCCTTCTGATCTTTGGAAACTGACTTGTTTTGAGATTTTTGATTTCTGTATACAAGAGAGAGTTACTACACAATATTGCTGCCACCAGTATGTCCTGCTTAGGTTAGGGACTCCATCCAGACTAAGGGCACGGCTACACTTACATTTTTGCAGCGCTGGTAGTTACAGCTGTGGTCGTACAGCTGTGTAGGGCCAGCGCTGCAGTGTGTCCACACTGACAGCGACCAGCGCTGCAGTGTG
>NC_133769.1:74911490-74934273 GCF_003597395.2 Chelonoidis abingdonii | reverse complement strand
GTCACTCCTGAGCGAGCAGGGCAGTGGAGGTGCGAAACGTACTGACCAAAAAGGCTAAAAGTATGCTGGCCGATACCTCAATACCCTGGAGGCCAATTACAGCGCTGGTGAGTGTCCACACCTGATGAGCAGCGCTGCATCACCAGCGCTGGATTCGCTACACCCGTAGCAGACCAGGAGTACAGCCAGCACTGCAGACAGGGAGTTGCAGTGCTGGCTGAGCTTTGTAAGTGTGGACACCGAGTAAGTTGCAGCCCTGTAACCCCCTCACCAGCGCTGCAACTTGCAAGTGTAGCCAAGGCCTGAATGGACACTTCTATGGGACTGGAATAGCAGTCATTGTTCTTCCATAAGCACTACCATTCCCAGTAATTGAAACATATAATTGCATATCAAAGGCCATGCCACCGTTCTTCCTCCCTCTCCAGCCAACATACACACAACACTCTCCCATGCTCCCCACTGCATGCACCAGCCTATCCAAGGCCTATGGAGACCACTTCCATAGAACACAGGATTGCTGATTGTGGCTACTTTGACTGCACCTCTTCCCAATGTAGGGCTTCCGTGACAGAGGGCCTTTCACTGACCATCCACAAGGGGCTGAATTTCACCCTGAAAGTAGGTTCCATTCTTTGGGTCCAATTCCACACTGACCAATGGTTCATAAAAATCCAGTCCAGAGAGCTTTTGTCAGCAGATATTGGCTCACGTACCTCGTTTTCTGAATCACGGCATCGTCACTCCAGAGTTTCCCTTAGCTTACCAGAACACGTTTAAGGATGGTCAGACTAAATAAAACTGTTTACCTGCACTAGATGTTATCCATCAGAAAGCATTCTTGAGATTATTTTTTAAAATGCTTTTTGTGAATCAAGGAAGACATGGAGGAGTTCTCTAGTCTGTATTTGTGGAGCACTACAGGTATCTTGATATTCTGTCCAGCTACCAGCACACTAAGGGTTAGTCAGCAGCATTGTATGTGTCCACTGCATGAAGTTCAGTTGTGAGGGTTAGTATGAGTGTAAAATGTTAAATAAAAATAAGTGATGGTACCAACTCTGATTTGAACTAGCCTTCCAAAAAATATTCCCAGTGAGCTTTAATATTAAGCAATTTATATTCAGAGACATCTTTAACTTAGAACAAGAAGAGACAATGACCCAAGTGTCTATTAAAGGCCCTGGTTCCACTGAAGATGTTAGAAAACAGAGTAGCATTTTAAATGAGATACACAGTGTATCCAACTCCCTGGTCTCACACCAGTCTATACATGCCGATGCCTCTGTTTAATCACTTGTAGATTTTAAGGCCAGAAAGGACCATTATGATCTTCTAATGTGATCTCCAGAATAACATAGGGCATAGAATTTCACCAAGCTATTCCTGCATCAAGCCCATAAACATCAACAAGCCCTTAAGCAAACAGAAGGTCATTGTTCTGGAACTATAGCCAATGCAGTTACACGCCAATTAGAAAGCCATTACTCTCAGTAAATTCACAGACGTTTGCAAGATTAGTAATTAATGTGCAGCTGTTTATGACTGATCAATAAAATCTATAGTTTAAGAACAGAGATAAGATATCAATCAAGGTGAAAGTTTACTATATCAGGATAAATAATGGGTTTGTTAAATAGCACATTCATTTTTATCAGCCTTATAGGTAAGGCCCTACGAAATTCATAGCCAAGAAAAACACGTCACGGACCATGAAATCTGGTCTTTCCTTGTGAAATCTGGTCTTGTGTGCTTTTACCCTATACAATGCACTTCACAGAGGCGATCATCATTTCTCAGAGTGGGGGACCTGATCCAAAAGGGATTTGCAGGGGGGGTGCAAGGTTATTTTAGGGGATCACTGTATTGTCACCCTTACTTCTGCACTGCCTTCAGAGTTGAGCAGCCAGAGAGAGGTGACTGCTGCCCAGCCCCCAGCTCTGAAGGCAGTGTCCCACAGCAGCACAGAAATAAGGGTAGCAGCACTGCAACCCCCTCTACAATAAGCCTGTGACACCCACCTACAACCTTGTGACACACACACGTCCTTTTAGGGTCAGGACCCCTACAGTTACACCACCATGAAATTTCAGATTTAAATATCGGAAATCATGACATTTACTATTTTAAAAATCCTATGACTATGAAATTGACCAAAATGGACACTGAATTTGATAGGGCCCTGCTTACAGGCAAGTACAGCTCACTGCAAAGGGTCCTCAGATCTTGAGCTTGCTTTTCCCCAACAGCCTGTCAGAACCAGTATCTGACTATAGTAAAGTGTAGTGCAAGATTCTTGTTTGGCCTGATTGTGAGTTCTTTCAGTTGGGAACGCTGAATCACTGAATAGACAGTGGCTCAGAGCTGTATTAGTTTACCTATTGGGTAGAATAAAGTTTTTCTTTTTACAGTATGTAATTGCTGATATAAATGCAGAATTACTAATAATTTATACATTTTAATAAGACACTACCTTAGGTTGTGAATCACAAATTAGCATTCATTTTCCCATAAGGCACACAAAGAGCAATTAAAGAATTCCACAGTCTTTTCAAAGAAAGGAGTTTGTGTTTCATTCAGTTCAACCAACTATAGTGACCTGGGAACTTTCTCAGTAAATAATCTTGAAAGAAGAATAGAATAGAGCAGGGTACCATTCTTGATAAGAATAAGTAAATTAAGGTATCATCTGTACAATTCAATACCATTCATAATCCTGTTTCCTAGTGATTAGACTTGTGAAATAAAGTTAAATTCAAAGCTCACTTCTGAGCAACAAATGCCATGTAATGACAAAAATTAATATTTTACAAGTTATTTATCAGAATTAGTGATTTTAATCACATGTGAGAACTCGCACAAAAGAGTCACAAGTAATTCAAGAAGGGAATCCTTCTGGAAAAGAATCAAAAAAACCAAAACCAAACAAACAAAAAAACAGGATAAGTGCATCAGTATGCTTGTAGCTAAGGAAGCAAAAGGATAATTATCTTATATACAAACACAATATAGGAAACAAAAATCACTAACAAACTTGCATGCTGGAGACTTCTTCATGAATGCTCTAAATGATCTCATGTTTGTTAAGTTTAGATTGAACATTTTAAAGTTTACTGTAAACTGTACAGGAGACATCAATTACAGTACTTTGTCTTCAGGGCCGGCTCTAGCCATTTCGCCACCCCAAGCACGGCGGCATGCCTGGGGGGGGGGCACTCTGCCGGTTGCCCGTCCCGCGGCTCCTGTGGACCTCCCGCAGGCATTTCTGCGGAGGGTCCGATGGTCCCGCGGCTCCGGTGGAGCTGCCGCAGGCGTGTCTGCGGACGGTCCACCAGAGCCGCGAGACCAGCGGACTGTCTGCAGCCACGCCTGTGGCAGCTCCACCAGAGCCGCCTACCGCCCTCCCAGCAAGCGGCAGAGCTCCCCCCGCAGCGTGCCGCCCCAAGCATGCGCTTGGCATGCTGTGGCCTGGAGCCGGCCCTGTTTGTCATTTTCCCCATCCCCTTTGAACCCGTAGTCGACACTGAGCCTCCACACTCTAGAAAAATAGGAACCACCCCTATCATTAGTTGCTGCAGCTCTCCCTAATTTATCTTTATGCATTTGGAGTGCCATTAGACTGAATTTTGGGCAATATACTGCCCTTGCCTTCTACTAATGTTAGAGACAGAATTCTCATCTGTGCTTATTATATATAGCCACTGATTAAAATTTGCTATTATCCCAGTTTCTTTCAGTGCTCATAGTACACTCTGAACCATTCATGGAGGCATTCTAACTGTTTAAGTTGTGTTCTGGGAACCAACACATGCAAAGTGCAACAGCTTGTTAGGGTGAATTTTTCCAGGGCAAATAATTCTTCTGGTCTTTGAGAGGACAATTGGACATTTACATCTGTGTCTCTTGAATGGATGTGGTGGGAATCACTCCAGAGGGAATTCTATGAAGAATTTGTGTCAAGACCTTTGCCTTCATAGAAGCATATGCTTATTTTAGCATTTGACCTTTCAAACAGACTGGGTGAGATTGTGAGGAATTACCTCATGTTTAAAGTTCTAAGTACTGTGTTGTAGATTCCCCTCTTCACTCACGTGTATCTTCTGACTGGACTGCATGGGGGTTAGACTGGATGATCCTTGCGGTCTCTTCTAATCCTATGGTTCTATGACTATGTCAGTCAGCTAACATTGATCCTGTTCATAAACATACAGTTATCACACGCAGTAACCTGGCCTGTTTTTAGAGACTGGAGGCTGCAATACAATCTGGATCCAGATCCACATCCCCTCCAAGTTTGGGGGCATCTGCATCCAGGCAGCTTTGCGTCCACCACAACCCCTCCCAATCCCCAAACTGTGCTCTTAGAATCATAAGGTTAGAAGGGACCACAAGTCTCACCCCCTGCCAAGATGCAGGATTTGTTGTGACTAAACAATCCAATACAGATGGCTATCCAGCCTCCTTTTGAAAATCTTGGATGAAGGAGCTTCTATGACTTCCCCAGCCAGTTTGTTCCATTGTCCTAATGTTCTTACAGTTAAGTTTTTCCACTGATTTAATCTAAATCTGCTATGCTGTAGTTTGCACCCATTGCCTCCTGTCCTGTTCTCTGTTACAGGACAAAACAACTTTTCTCCATCTTTTTATTGCAGCCTTTCAAGTATCCTATCCTGTCGCCCCATCTCCTTAATCGCCTCTTTTTCCCAACTAAACACATCCAGATCCTTCAGCCTTCGCTTGTATGGCTTGCATTCCAACCCTTTGATCATCTTTGCTGCTCACTTCTAGAGCCTTTCTATACATTGGTGACAAAAACTGGACACAGTTCTCCAGCCAAGGCCTAACCAGCACTGAGTACAGCAGTACTGCGTCACCGCCCGTGACTTGCACACGATGCCTCTGATAACATAATCAAATTTGCATTTGCTTTTTTTTTTTGCAACAGCCTCCCATTGCTGACTCAGGTTGAGGCTGTGATCCACCTCAACTCCCAGAGCCGTCTCAGCAGTCCTGCTGCCAAGCCAGTTATCCCCCATTCTGTATTTGTACAACTGGTTTTTCTTCCCTACATGTTAATTTCATTTCGTTGTCTACAGCCCCGTTCTCCAATTTATCAAGATACCTCTCTGACTTTTAGCTCTATCCTCCACAGTGTTTGCCACCCTCCCGCCAGATTTGTCTCATCTGCTAGCCTGATTTTTTTCAAACCCTGTACAGTAAACTTTTAATAAAATCAACTCCTAACAGTGAAGTGGCCGGTTCTGCTCCGCAAAGCAGGCGGATTTGAACGGCCTCCCAGCTCAGAAATGCAGAGGTGCCCCGACGGGTCAGGCGGATGCCAGCAGGGAGCGCGTCCCTAGCGACTTGAATTCCAGTGGCCAGGGAAGCGGCTGAACAATCCTCCACAGCAGGCAGCTGGGCAGGGGGGAAGTGAAGTGAAGTGACTCCGCGCCCCCTAGCCCTGCGATCTCCGCGGCGGCTCCATCTGTTCCCCGCCTGGGCTCCCACTAGCAGCCGTCGAGCGGCCCATTCATGCCTAACAAAGAGTCGCCTCCCCCCACTGCCCAGCCGTCTACGCCGCGGCCGCAGCATCCCAGGTACCAAGGTGGGCGGGGGAGGCGCAGAGGCGGAGGCGGGGAAGGGAGCGAAAAGCAGCCGCCGCCTGAGACAGAACGCGCCGACTCTAGCGCCAACTCTCCGGCTCCCGGGCGGCGCCGCTGATTGGCGGGGCCCGCCGCGGGAGCTCTCCGGCCGGCCGCCGCTGATTGGCCGGATTGTAAAAGTGTGTCTCAGGGCGCCAGAATAGAAGCTTTAGCGCCGAGTGGCATCTCCGAGCAGCAGCAGCAGCGGCACGTTGGGGGCGCGGCAGCGGCTGGGCACAGGTCGCTCTCCTCTCCCGTCGCTGCCCCCATGCGCCCCCCGCCTCGCGGCTGCTCCGGAGTGCGTGGCGCTGCTGCGGGGGAGGCCGCGAGCGAGAGCCGGGAAGGGCTGGATCCCCGAGGTAAGCGCTGACGAGCAGCGGGAAAGGGGGCTCGGCCCCCCACTACAGCCCCAGCCACTTCAGTGGGCTTGCCCCGCATTCCCGCTGTCGCTCTAGACCGCCGGATTTGGGGAGCAGAGGGGGGGCTGCTCTGAATTGAGCCTCCAACTGCATGAGCAGGTACGAGCCTCCCCATCTCTCATGCCTGAGGACTTGGGGGTTCAGTGCGAGGGGCAGCCAGGCAGCCCCGCTTCCTCGCGCCTGCTGCACCGGGGGCATGAGCTCCCCCCGCCGGAGGCTGGCCGGCCGCTTTTCTGTCCCATTCATTCAAAGCCGCGATTCCTCCAGGTTCTTTGCGCCAAAACTAACTGCCCCGCGGGAGACCCTGAGCGCTGCTGACTCAGTCGCCGCCGGCTCCCACCGAGCTGGGGTAGCTCGCTCAGCCGCCTTCCTTCCCCACCCACCGCAGCCGTGTCCCACTGGGTTGATTTTCTGCCGGAAAGGCTGATTCCCCGGGGCTAACGCTGAGAGTTTGTGACGGTCACAGGAGGGCAGCTGCAGGCTGCCAAGGTCACCTTTTGGGGATGGGAGGGAAACTATAGATTAGCCTCTGGAAATCGGGGTGAGGTTTGTTTTTTAATGAAGTAATATCAGACTTAACCTGTGCAACTTTATAACTTACAGATGGAGATAAGTTGCTTAACACTAAAAGACTTGATCAACCCAAGACACACAAGAATCGATCTGGCAGCTGAAGATGGGGAAAATGCACAAAAGGTGAGTAAAGGACACAGATCACACTTAACAGCGTTTTTTAGTAAGATTTATGGCCAATACTGCAACACCAACACCCCAGGACTTTGAATTTTGTTGCAAAATCTATTGTACCTTGAACTACCTTTGCTTCCCAACCCCCCAGGTGAATGGACTGTAGTAGGTTCTGCAAATGGTTTTAGCACATTACAGAAATGTACGAGTACTTGTTAGAGATGACTATAACCTACTGGTGTGTGGCTATTTAAGAATACAAAACTATTCTTTACAGGCCTATTTATGTCTAGTTCCCACTGACCTTTGAGATAAGGCCAAAAGTAGTAAGTTTGCCCTCCTAAACACCAAGACTCAAATATAACACTGCAATATTCTTCCACTCGCTGCCATTTTAGTTTCCTTCCTTCTCAGCTCAGTTTATCCAGCCAACATTCAAGTTGATAATTTTGGGTGGGAAATAGGAGACATCTTGGCTTTTAAATTTTAATGAAAGGCTCATTTTCCCCTCCACCCCCTTCCCCTTTCAAAGAAGTAATCAAGAGTTTTGTCAGGATTAATTAAAGAGGACATTAACAATACCTCTGCCATCTGGGGAAAGGATTACAGAAAATCCTATGTATGGAGCACACTGAGACACAGTCACATGCATCTGGCGAAGTGGGTATTCACCCACGAAAGCTCATGCTCCAAAACGTCTGTTAGTCTATAAGGTGCCACAGGATTCTCTGCTGCTTTTACAGATCCAGACTAACACGGCTACCCCTCTGATACTAGTCACATATGGTTGTGAAAGGATGCAGAAAGCATAGGCTTAGATGAGCAGGGTTAGACTAAGCCAAAATAGTTTTGAAACAGGTCTAAGGTGAGTAATGAGGCAGATGAGTCTGAAGATGTGCTTTCCATTTAGTCAGGAGCACATCATTTAAATATCTCCTCCCCAGGGCATTTCTGTAAGCTTCCTGCTGGTTTATTATAGAGCATACAGTACACATAAGTGCACTAGGAACTGGTTGTGTGCATTAACGTTAAAATCTTACGGGGCTGCAAGTTTAAAAAAAGTTTTCAGGATTGGCAATATTGTTGTTTGCCAATCCAGACTGACCGGACAGCAGCATCACAGCTCTAGCTAGCCTTTAAACAGATTGTCAACCAAGACACTGCATCAATGTGACCACTTCACACTTGGCACACCTTGGCACTCCTGATGGAATGTTATATTATATGCACAAAACTAGCAGACTTCGCATGTTTCAACAGAGATTTAATAACTGACTGTGTAGTGAGGTCTCCTACTATTGAGACTTAATTTTACAAAGGATACTCCAGTAAAACAAGAATAAAACTATGCTGCAGTTGTCAAAATAAATTAACAAAACAGGAATAATGCCTCAGTGTAACCACTTCATTTTACTTGCTAACATGCAAAACTCAGAAATCTTCAGTGGATCCCCAGTTGGTGCAATTTAGTGAGGGTCTACCCAAATAAAGATTTTCCACCTCCACATCAAAAATGAACAATAGCTATATGCTACAGTCGTCTTATGAACCAATACACTAATAACATACCTAGCACTGAGAGACTTGCTCATTTCCTATTCCTCTAAAGATTTTTTTTATTATTATTCCTGTCAACATAACCAAAATTGTGTCTACCTATTTTACATTCCCTTTGTGCTTTCAACCTACCTTCTCTCCTTGGAAGAAGAGGCACCTCAGAATCTCTTCTTTTCACCTCTTTACACATACTATGAATCTGTATGGTTAACAGAAAATTTGGGATCTAAAGACCTCCCAAGGACCATATGGGACTGGGAAAGAGAAACTGGGACAAGTGAGTCAGTGAAGAGGATAAAGATTTCAAGGGTAGGTAGTAGGTACATGTTTTGAACCCATTTACAGCTTCAGCCATTACTCGCTGCTCGGTGTAATGTTTGTACACCTCGGTGAATTAATGGGAGCTCAGTGGGATAATTTTCAAGTAACTGGATTGGTAGTTCTAGGTATCTGCTTTTGTTATAACTACATTAGCACCACGCATAATGAAAAACAGCTTTATATAAAGGTGGGTTTTTTTCCCCATTTTAGATTAAGTGTTGAATCCTTGCCACATTTGAAATTGCAAGAATATATTACGTGGATTACTATACTGAACATGTATACCAGGAAGAACCATGACCCTTACCTTGAACCCTTTTTGGCAGTGTATTAAGTCACAACACTCATCTGAAATAAAAATATCTTTCTTTACATTCTTGTGAATAATCCAATTGGGCATTATAATATAATATTTTATATAATCATTCTGAACATTCATAGCACAGTGCTTTTTCCTACTCTTTGGATGTCTGTCCTTATCCCCAGATGGCAAAATATGGAAGGCTCTCTATTAGGAGCAGTAACATCTGGCTAATTTTTGAACTTTAAAATCCAGTTTCTGCATTCCAATTAAATTGAATAAACTAGTGCAGTAGTTTAAACAAAATTCCATGGTGTCTCCTTGTCAATTAGCTATAATTCTCGAGCCACTGAGAATTGAACAGAGCAATAGTTTTAGCTGAAATTCATATAAAAGCTTATGCCTTTTAGATAGCTATTTCATCTTGTACACTTTTCTGTAAACTTAATGCCTTATAGCACCAACAATGAAAATGAGACTACTATTGTAATAATATCTATCCCAAAAGTTCTATTGTGTATACTTGGTTATGTTTTTAAAATTCATTTTGCAAAGATTTTAAAACACCACTAGTCAGAGGTGCAGGAATTTATGATCGGTTCAGGACAAACACCAAGAACACGGCTTGACTGAGGGACCAGTAACTGTTTCAGGGTCATTTCTAGTCCTCATAGTATAAGAACACTTAAAGGCTTGGCTTCTAAGAACAGCAAGTTATGAAATCTGATATTAATTTCTGGTTACCGGTATTTTACTTTCTTCATCTCTTACCTCTCACTTCATCTGAGATATCTGCAACCAGTATTTCAAACTGCTAGATTGAGGAACTGAGTCATAGCATTTGAAAGCCAGAAACTGCCATTTTTAATCCACGTAAATCATCAGAGAGAAGTTATTAAATGGTAATCAGAATGATTTAATGTCTGATGTCTTGTGATCTCTCAGGGCTAGAAAAGTTTTGGTAGGGCTTTAGTACCACTGGCTTTCTCTAGGTACTGGTCAGTCCAGAATCAGTGATCAGAGCAGTAACAAAGAAAAATCCAGTGGTAGCTGGCAGGTTCAGTAAACAGATTAGATCCACTGACTTTAGGTTAACTGTGTGATCTGTTGCCCACTGATAATACTCTGTTACAGCACAGGAAACCCAAGTAATATTGTCATATTTTTCTCATGCTCTCCATCCTGTTAGTGCAGGGTGAGAAACCTGTTCAACTAGTGTAGTAGGAAAGTACCTGTTGCTGAAAAGCAGCTTTTCCAGCTAATTAAGGAATGACAGACTGACTCAAGTAGGCATCAATCTAAGTAAGTTGAAAGTTGGTCTGTACCACAGCTTTTGTGGTAGTGGGAATGGACAAAAGGGTAGTCATAGCCTCATTCCTGTATAAGAACATAAAGGAAAAATAAGCATCAGATCATGTAGCTGGGGGCAAGGACGGAATTCTTGTTCTTACCTTACTTTGAGAACAAGTCATATGTAGATTTCTCCTTCCCAGCAGCTTGCTTGACTATAGTTAACACTTCTTTATATATTTTCATTGTTTTGAGCAGCAGATACTTTAGCAATTTTCTTCCATTAGGGAAGTGTTCCAGCTGGGCTGAGTAGAGTGAAATCCCCCAAAAGGGCTTTCCGTTATGGAGATTCCAGAATAGAATGTTATGTTTTTTTCTAAGTGCAGTGTAACTAGTGAACTATTTAAGCTTCAGTCCAAATTCAGCCGGAAGACACATGGCTCCAGGGGATAAACTGGGTTCATAATTTGGACCAGTAGGTTTACAATTGTGGCACAGTTGGCTTATATGAAAAGGCAGAACATAAAAGTCCGACAGACAACAGGTTTGACTGATTGACTCCATCTTAAGCAATTCATGGTGGCATCCTATCTGCATTGTACACTGATGTATGATATACACTTGGCTGCATCTTATGCTAATAAGAGCTGTGCTAAATATAACCTTGGGACTGTTAGAGCATGATGGCACTCTTTACCTTCATACGAACAATGGCATTGACTGGTGGATTGTGTTGCTGCTTTTCAACCCTAAACAATCCTCTCTTTTTAATAGGAAAACATATTTGATCAATCCAGAATGACCCCAAAGACTCCCATGAAAAACGAACCAATTGATTTATCAAAGCAAAAGGGCTGCACCCCAGAAAGAAATCCAATTACACCTGTTAAGCTTGTCGACAGACCTCTGGCAGATCCATGGACCCCCACAGCTAACCTGAAGATGCTTGTTAGTGCTGCTAGCCCTGACATGAGGGACAGGGAAAAGAAGAAAGAGCTCTTTAGACCAATTGAGAACAGTGAGCAGAATGATGCTTTTCCTGATTCTGTACAGGTAAGAGACTTGACCTAGTAAGCTTGGACATAACTTGCACACAATGCCCTCTACTTGCTACAGGCTGACTAGTTAGTATTTTTTTTTTAAACTAAGTAATAAAATATAAACTATTTCCTCACCTTTACTAGGAATAGAGAGCAGCACTATTTGGAAGCATCCTCAGAGATGACCATTTATATAGCGACACCAATGTGCAAGCCATTTCAGACAAAGGTCACCATCTTAAAAGCTTACTGTCTAAGTATTTCTTCAGATACTCAGAGACTGGATATGGTTACTTCCCCTCCCTTGCTAATTATATCATTTTCAAACTAAGGCCTAGCCACAGTGAGAGGAAAACTGCCAAGTCAGTTAAACAGATTCAGCATAACGGCTCATTTGGCCACTGTACAACTGTTTTAAAGACAGGCTAATCAAGCCTTGGGTATTTTTATAATTGTGGCTTTAGAAGCTGTATACCTTAAACACACTGGATTGGCAAACCATATTTATACCTCATTCAGCAAAACGCAGCTCCACATCTAACAGTCAGGATGAGGGTAGTCAAAAATTACACCTGAATGGTTTTTTGATTTAAGCAGGATTTTAAATTCAGCATTGTTGGGTTTTTTTGCTAGAGGATTCTGCTCCCCATCCTTCCTGGGTTTTGTTTTTGTTTTAAAAAAACAAAAACAAACAAAAAAAACCTCTAAGCACCTTTGAGCAGGAGAGCAGCAATTTTAGCTTTTAGCCAACAGCAGTGAGCTCCTTCATCCCCTCCTTTTGTTTCTTTCTCCAGGAACCACTAGCTCCCCCCATTCCAAGTTATTGCAAAAGGAGCATCTTATGAGCCAGTGGTTGCAACATCAGCAACATCAAACTAGAATCTAGTCACTAGACCCTTGTTCTAAGAAAATGCTATTTTATAGGCATAAAGGCTCACATAATTCTTTAGGATCAAGTATGGCACTAAACCAGTTTGAACATTGGCGGGGGAAGACAGAGTGAGGGCAAGCAGACTAGCAAAAAGTTATTTGAAGGATCACTTATAACTTAGCTTTCAACAAGTAGGGTGTACAGAAATATGCTACATTAAAATTTAGTTGTTTCCTTCTCTGAAAGGATAACTAAAATAATTGCTAGACTTGGTGAAACAGTGTGGCCTAGCGGACAGAGCACTGGACTGGGACTGAGGGGTCTTAGGTTCTATTCTAAGTTCTACCATTGCCTATTGGGTGATCTGGGCAAATCACTTTACCTCTGTGCCTCAGTCTGCCCATCTGTAAAATGGGGATAATAATATTGACCATCTTTATAAATAGGGCCCTACCAATTTCACAGCCATAAAAAAACATGTCAGACCATGAAATCAGTCTTTCCCCATGAAATCTGATCTCTCCTGCTGCTGGTAGCCTGGGAGAGCTCAGGGCCGTCAGGACTCAAGGTTTCTTCCCCCAGGGCTCCTGCTGGGGCTCAGTGTGACCCAGTCAGGGTTTCCACCCTGGGGCTGGGGCACCTGTTTTTCCAAGAGGCCCCCAAATTGGCCAGGAGCCCCTACCTTAATCTGTTTGGCCCTGGACTAGCACCTAGGAGCCACAGCTGGGGCACTCTTAGCCACATGGGGGAAATCCTACCCACCACCACCTCCTGTAATTGCAGGAAGCTTGGAGGCTGCTGCCTAGGCAGCACAGAAGTGAGAGTGGTAATCTTGGGATGCCCCCCACCCCCACAACAACTTTGCAGCCCCCCCAAAGTCCCATTTTTGGGTCAGGACCCCCACAGTTATAATGCAGAAAAATTTTCAGATGTAAACATCTGAAATCATGAAACTGACCAATTTTAAAACCCCTGGCCATGAAATTGACCAGTATGGACCCTGAATTTAGTAGGCTGAAAAGCCATATACATATTTTTGTGCATTTTAAAAAGTAATTATTGACTAAATAGTACAGTAAAGTTTGTTTAAAATTGAGTTTAATTCAGCTGTTGAGCACATGACTGCTTCAAGTATTCTGAATTTCTTCAGTATGTTACTTGGAGCAAGTTGATAGACCATATTTCAGCTTTTGTTAAATTTACCCTCATGAACGACATCTTGTCTGTGGAAAATAGATTACAAAAACATAAAGGTGAAAACTGCTGTTTTCAAATCATTTAAAAACCAAGGGCATTTATTCCCAAGTATAATATGTTGCAAGGGGATTCGTTACTCATTCTGCAGTAAGAGGCAGTCGAGATACTGCAATTTTTAAGAGTAAAAAAGTTCACAGACAATTGATATAAACAACTTCACTCCAACAAGAGAATCAATACTTAGAATTACTAGTCCAAATAAAAATTACAGTCAGTTCATTGTTTAGGGGTTATTGTAACAAACATACCTTCTTATATATCCCTGAGGTCTCCAGCTTTCAGGAATACTACAAGGGCCTACTCATTCTTTTCCATAGGATTTTATTCAGTTAACAGCATGCCAAAATGCTGAAAAGCCCAAAATGCTGAGACAGCTGAATTTTATCCCCCAGAACTAGGGTCACATGCCTCTGAGCTCTTAAAGCGATATACTCACAAATAGAGGGATGGTGGAAGTTCTGTACAGAGGTTTTTCAGGAGCTCTCTGGTGGTTGGTAGACATCTCTGGTCAGTGACACTCCAAGGTGTTTGCAGAAATCCTCCTTTTTATGGTTTCAAAAGGGAATGTTACTTCCAAATAGGGTCTTATCATCTATTGGTGGTGGGAACATAGTTATACCTTTTGTGTCCTCCAACACCTGGCCACCATGGGATGCCCTTGTAAATGCTTTCTTAATGATCTCCACTGTATCTGGATTTTGGATAAAACAAGTTCATGAGTCAAAACATGTGACCTAGGTGCTTAGAGAGATGATCACATTCTAAGCCTGTATGAAGGCCCTTGGGCATGTGTATTTTACCTTTTGTAACAGTAGTCTGAGTCTGAATCTTAGAATCTGAAATGTTCCGTATTTTGCTATTGTCATGCCTGTTGAAGCTCTACAATAAAGGAATAACATTTATTTTTCAACAGTATGTTATGGTAGATGATGGCACAGTGGATGAATTTGAAAAGCAGAGACCCAGCAGAAAACAGAAGAGCTTAGGACTCTTATGCCAAAAGTTTCTAGCTCGCTACCCAAGTTATCCTTTGTCAGCAGAAAAATCTACCATTTCTTTGGATGAAGTGGCTTCTAGTCTTGGTATGTATGCCTGAAATAAATGCTGCAAGAACTGGACAACTTTAGTCTTTTAAGATATGTCTACCACTTAAAGTAAAATAGATCCCATTTAAAAGAACTGACCTATTTGCAGAATACATTTCAGGTCTGATTTTTTTATTTTTTTTTCAGTTTATTTTTTGGGGGAGGTGCTGGATGTGCCCTTCTAGTTAAATCAAGCAAGAGTTGCAGGTGCTCAATACTTAAGAAGATCTCTACCACTACATTATTATATAACCCTATCATTTAAAAAAAAGTTGCAAATCAGTGAGTGCTCTCATGCTGAATTAATCCTGCTGCTAAATATGTATGCCTAGATTTTTATTTTCCTGCTAATTGAAGTCTGAGAAATAAGCAGCAGGGTTTATAAAAAATAAATCATACAAAAGAACTGTGGTGAATTTTTGGATAGAACTACACATTGGTGGATGAGGGAAATCAGTAGGTTTTATACCTTGCTTTCAATAAATCATCCAATATAGTAGCTTCCAGAATCTAAATAGCCAAATTGTCTTGGATGTGAACAATGTCTTGCACACTGAAAACTGGCAGAAAGACTACCATTTATCATTCCCCTTTTTGCAATGTGTTGAACTGGGTGGAGGCATCTAGTGGTGTGGTTCAGGGACCAATGTTAGCTTTGGTTGTCTTTAACATCCTCTTTAGTTATCTGCAAGAAGTAAACTGCATGTTAACTAAACTTACAAGTCAGACTTAATTGGGAGCTGTTGTGAACCTCATCCAGGACAAAAAAATAATACAAAGGGACCCAGAGCGACTATAGATAATAGAGATTGCATTTATTCAGTCTGAGTCTTATTTTGCTAAGTATTGCATCTGAGAAAAATAATTCAGATATATTTCATAGGAAAGATAGCAAATTAGAGAAGAACTTGCAAAAAATTCAATGTAATTTTTATATTTTGGGAAGGAGGATGGAGAGGGAACAGAGATGGGATTTCCTCCCTGTGTGGCTCTGGTGAGACAGCTCCTAAAGTATTTAGCGAAACAGAATAGAATGCAGAAAAGAATAAATAATAGATAAGGACTGATTTCTATGGTAATCATTTTTAAAGAATTTTTTAAATGAAGTGTTTTAAGTATTAGAGTTATCCCCATTTAATATGAAATCCCAGTGCTCTGCCTTCATGAAGCTGAACACATGTAGTTCTACATTGCTAACTGGAAATGAAATTACTTGGGTTTTTTTCGTTTTGAGGAATATTTCATTGGTGACTTAAAACAAAGGAGTTTGTTTAAACGTACTAGTAGAGTTTGTGTCTTATTTAAAATAGTGGCTGGTTTTCCCCTTTGGTTTTCATTTCCTATACCACTGCTGATCTTTGTGTAGCACATAATGGCTTGAATGTTGATTTTGCCATCAATAGATAAGGCTGTATTCACACAGCTCCTAGCTATGAAAAATCCATTTACGAGTCACAGCAGTACACAGTGTTTCTTTCCCAGGCTCTGCTCAGGGCCTATGGTACCTGGGCAGGCTTCATTAATAGGGTTCCCAATAGTTCTCTGGCCACAGATTAAAGCCGCACTTCTCTGGCTGCACCCAGGAGAGAAGACAGAGCTGCAAACACCATCTTCCTGATCCCAGGGTTAAAGTGTCTGTGGTACAGTCTCTCCTTGTGATAGTGTATCAATCAAGCCTACAGGTTTCAGCTTAGATGTCTGTCTGTTCCCTCCCTTCCTGTTTATCTACAAATTCTTCAGCTAATATCACTGCAACTCTCCTGCTAAATAAATCTTATTGTGAGGGATCTGATCCTGCATTCCTTGTTCACCCAAAATTCTCACTGAAGTCCATAGGAATGTTAAAGAAATGTTAAGAAATGCAGGATCGGACTGCAGATGGAGACTGAAATTATCTCAATACATTACAGGGTGCATACATTCTCACTGATTCTAGCAACTTAATCTTGTTTCTTCTGAACAGCTTATTGGCCTATTGGCAGAATACTGAGGACTGGGATGGGAGGGAGCATGACAATTTTTTCGCACTTTGCTAAAAATATATATCTTGATCTTATTTGGTTTTGGGATCCAGTGCCTGTGTTTGGGGGCAATGTGGGGCTGGGAATAATTGTACAAATATCTTGACAATGTGCCATCAACATAACACCAGTATGCTGGCAAGCACTGGAGTTCTATGCAGCGAATCATGTACGAGAGGGTTTATGGTGCTGGTGCTCAAAGGAACTAGTCGTGTAAAATATGTCTACCTATGTATGGCACTCAGAACGTTAGTAGCACATTTCACTCAAAAATATCTCCATGCACTTTAAAACACTAACAAATTGGAAAGTCCCAGTACCCACATTATTACCTATATTTTATGGGTAAAACATTAGGGAAATCTTTCAAAACTTCTCACCATTACTAGTGCTTGTTCCGCTCCACTGCTGGTAGCAATGCTGTGAGCCCTATGCAGACAGCTGTTGCCAGCACTTCATCATTTAGACCAGTTCTTAGTGGGGTTAGATGACTGTTTAGAATGGTGGCTGCAGGCATTGGCCTGGTTGTGTTCAAGCTCCAAACACTGCTAACACTAGTAGAGCTGAACCAGCTGAATCTATGGAGAATTTTTGAAAATTTTCCTTTGTGTAGATGAGGTCAGAGATTAAAATCCAGCTATTGCTCTCACTGAAGATTATAGGCCCTGTTCTCCATTGCTTTACATGTTGACATATTTGATGGTGCCTGTAACTTACACAGTACTACACAAGTGCAAGGCAATGGAAAATCAGGCCCGGTGGCTATACTCCCATTGATTTCAGTAGGAGCAAACTGTGACTTACCCTGGGAAATGATGAAAGAGGGAACTTGCTGTGAGTAGATCTTGTTCGGTGCGCGATTATACAAAAAGGAGGCGAGAGTAGAAGCATGTTTAAAAATGGGGATACTTTTAAGTCTCTTTCTTCCTTAAAACAGGAGTTGAGCGTCGGCGCATCTATGACATAGTGAATGTTCTGGAATCGTTGCATCTTGTTAGCCGTGTGGCCAAGAATCAGTACTGTTGGCACGGACGACACAGCCTGAGTCAAACTCTAAAAAACCTTCAGGAAATAGGAGAGCTCCAGAAGTACGAAGAACAGATGGCTTACATCCAGCATAAAGAGCAGGACCTTGAGTATAAATTTGGAGACTGTAAAAAGGAGACCTTTCTGGATTCCCAAGACAGACAGTTACTTGACTTTTCGGAAGCAGATTGCCCCTCTGGTAAGCTGACTAATGGTTGATGTGTACAGATGCAGTCATAGTGTTCAACATACAGTATGGCTTTTTTCTTATTTAATTAATGTTTTTAAATGTAAAATGCACAATATTGCTTGTGAAAGGTGCTGAATTCACCACTTTAGAGATAAGGCTCCTCTTTTTATTCCCAGTGCAGGTACAGCACAGATGGCAGAAATTCCAGTCTTTCCCCTCTCATTCAGTGGCCTATCTCTGACAGGTCCCTTGAAACATGTTTCAACTAGTTATACTAAACAATCTATTCCACCTTTGTATGTAGCCGTGACACTCCGAGTAAGTTTCCAAGCCTGAAAAAGAGTTCTTTGAAAGCTTGTTTCTCTTATCAACAGAAGTTAGTCCAATAAAAGATATTATCTCACCCACCTTGTCTCTCTAGTTTCCATAACAGCCTTTTGTGAAGGACTTTGTCAAACATTTTGTTTCTCTCTTTCCCCCTCTCCTCTTCTGAGTGGTAAATGCTTTGTTCTCACCTATAACAGAGGGCCAGAACTTCCACTCTGTTACACTGGTCAAATGTTAATTATAAACTCCATGGCACTCAACAGTTATACCATAATGAAGCAGGGAATCAGGTCCAGATTCCATAACATTTAAAACCAATTTTTTACACTTTAATTTTTATTACCTTTTTGAAGATGACTAAAATGCTGTTGTCCATCTGCCTTACATAATTATTTGCTACCTATAAAAAGATTTGTTTTCCAACAAGGAAATACTTTACCCTTGTTGTGCGTGAGAAACCTTCTTAATGCTTTCTTGTCTCTGATGACATGCTAAAAGACTCTCATTTTGTTTGTAACGCAGCAGCTGCAAACAGCAGAAAGGACAAGTCATTAAGGATTATGAGCCAAAAGTTTGTCATGCTGTTCCTTGTCTCCAAAACCAAGATAGTCACTCTTGACATAGCAGCAAAAATACTGATAGAAGAAAGCCAGGATGCAGCAGATCACAGCAAGTTTAAAAGTGAGTATCACGGTTAAGAAACGGATTAATCATCCAGTCAGCAGGGAAAATGGAGGCACATTCAGATTGATATTTGAGATTTTTTTCAATCTCAGCATGGATAGAATCACCTGTGATTAAGGGTTTTTTAACTATAACATATAAAACTTTAATCATAAATACCCCTGCCCTAAATACTCAAATATACTGGGGGCGGTGCGGGAGCAGAAGAAGCATTCAGCTGCACAACTTGTATTTTATAAGTGTTGTCATCCAGCTACATCATCGTTCAATTCATTGGAGTGGTAGGGATTATAAAAACAAAAAATGGATTGATATGAGTTTTCGCCTATGCTGCTGCCTTCAGGAGGGATGAAATATTTTTATCAAGCAATTCTGCTCTTGCTGGGGGAATGCATCCATTGGACAGAAGGAAGAGAGGATGCTTTTCCAAAGTGACTTGTACATCAGTTTATGCACTTCCTTTTAACCTATTCCCAAAAGTTACTGTGGCATCATGGCAGAAATTCATTAGCTTGTACAGCAGTGGTCCCCAAACTTTTTCTGTTATGCCCCCTCCTTACCCATAATCAAACCTACCCACCCCTCTCTGTCCGGGAGCCAGGGGCCGGAGGCCACAGTCAGGAACGGAGCTGCGGCCGAGAGCGGAGCCTTGGAGGGGGCTGGGTAGGGAGACCAGACAGCAAGTGTGAAAAATCGGGACAGGGAGTGGAGAGGTAATAGGAGCCTATATGAGAAAAAGACCCAAAAATCGGAACTGTCTCTATAAAATCAGGACATCTGGTCACCCTAGGGCTGGGGCTGGAAGCCACAGCCAGGAGAGGAGCCTGGGAGCTGGGAGCCAGAGCTGTGGCTGAGGACAGAGTGGGGCTGGGTGATGTTTCCTCCCTGCCTCCCGTGGGGGCTGACTTGGGCCCCATTCATCCTCCCAAAAAAAAACATTCCTCTAGGCCCCCCTGGGGAGGCGGTGCCCCACAGTTTGGGGACCACTGTAGTATAGGCATATTTACAGTATACTCTTTACACTTTTGTTTACCTTTCAGCAAAGGTACGAAGACTGTATGATATCGCCAACGTTCTGACCAGCTTAGGGCTCATAAAGAAAGTGCATGTCACAGAAGAAAGGGGTCGCAAACCAGCCTTCAAATGGATTGGGCCTGTGGAATTCAGTGGAAATAGTGGTAATTTGTGGTGTTTGGCGGTTGTTTGTGTATTTTTCTGGAACTTTCTTCCAGGGTGGATTGATTTAAGCTGAGGCTTTCCACTTAGTGATTTAAATCATCAATTTTAATAACTCTTCCATTTGTACTTCAGCTATTTTCTAAAGAAAGGTACATTCTCACTGGTTAATATAACCATTAAAATATGTTGATTTACAACTAAATAGAACTTTTACATTAGAGTTTGAACTTGTTCCCCCCCCCCCACCTAGGAGGGTACACAATAACTATATACATTTATATAAACAATTATATAGCTTAATATTGTCAGATTCTTAATTAGACGTTTTTAGTATGTTAGAAAATGGTGAATTAGATATATTATTTACTACATAATTAACTTTGTGCTCATGATTTGTGTCAAGCTGCATTATGATGGTAACTGGAATTTAATTAAACACACAACCATGTATAACATTTATTTTTATTAAACAAAATAAGCCCTTAATACAGTATATGACCTAGTGTGACAAATTTATAAAGCCAGACCTCAAAAGTTAATCAGGGAAAAACAAATTATTTCTTTATATAGAAAAGCAGCTTTTCATTGTTGTGTGTTAGAGGCTCATGGATTCAGCCTATTTTATTTTTTATTTAAGAGATTATAAGTTTAGGCTTTAACATATTATTTTGTATTACTATCAGATTTCTTTTTAAATTGGTTTATTTTAAAAAAGAAAAACTTATTTAAATTATAACAAAATACAATTTTTTTATTTAAATTGGATTTTTTTTTTTAAATCACCCTGCTGTTTCCCAAATTTTACGTGGTTGTTTTCTAGTTGAAGAGTGAGTCAGAATTCATTACCTTCTGTACCCATAAACGTGTAGTGTCTGAATTTCCTAATGTAGGTCATCTATCTAAGCAGCCTTTTTAAAATCGCTGCCAGAATGTAAGGGAAAGGGGAGAGATTGGAGATATTTATGGGTACTTTTTTGTTTTTGTTTTTGTTTGTTTTCTTTCTTCATGTTACATTAGTTTAAGGTGCAAGGCAATGGAATATCAGTTCCTTAGGGCCACATTCTGGCCCATCCAGTGGCCTCCTTTGTGCCGCAAAGGGTCAATAAATCTGCCCTAAACAGGCAGATGACTATTCACCCTACATGGGGAATGACCTGGGTGGTGTAGAGCTGCTCCTCTGCCTTTTGTCCCCTGCCATGGGGGGTTTGTTTCAGGAGATAAAAGGCATGGCCATGGTGTGCCTACATCCTGGTGATCCTTGGCTTCCAACATAGAGACCTTATGCTGCTTTATTTTAGGGCTGGCCAATCCTAGGATAAAGGAGAAGTAAGGGTTAATGTTAATGATACTTTGCCCCATCTTCCTATTTTTCTCTCCACAGCTGTTCCTAGTAGAGCTTAGGTGTAGCCCAGGATCTTGAGCTATATACAGTAGTGGAGTGGGTAGGGGGGACCTTATCTTGTCCACTAGCTCTGACATAGTTTTGTGGTGTTAGAATAGTGTAGGGTTTAAAGGGGTTTTCTTCTGCTGTGTCCATAGCAAAGCTCCACCACATGGCAAAAGCTAACATGACAACAGGTGTCCTTCAGGTGATAACTTTACAAAAACCAATTCCTTTAGATGATCCGAAAACTGATGTTCCAACATCTGCTGCTTTACCAGACCTGAAAAGAGGGGCATGTGCCCAACATCAAACCTGTGCTAACGGAAAACAGAGGTTCGCACGGCATGCTTCATTTAACACTGTTCAGCCTTCTGAAGGGATCAAAAGGAAAGTCAACTCTGAACCCAACAGCCCACATAGGGAGAGGCAAGGTAACTACCAAGAATTGTTGCTCTTTCCTAACCCATTGTGTCTGCCACTAGCAGTCACTTTCAGCCTTAAAGCAGTGCTCTTATTTTTCAGTAAATTTTCTGTTCTCTACACACTGGAAGTATGGTGCTATTTCTTCTGTTGAAATTTGGCACAGACATATTAAGATTCTTTAAATAGAAAGAGAACAGATTTTTATTGTCTGGTTCCTGGTAAGATGGAGTTTACTGTAACAATCCAGTTTATAGCACTTTCACACTTCAGAATTGTAAAGTTATAAAGCAGTTACAGAATTCCCTGTCAATTGTCCGAAGCCTGCATGGTGTTGAGTGCTTCTTGCATGGAATTGAGGATGCTCAGCTCTTCGGAGATATTGCTCAAACTGAATAGTGAATGTTATAAAAACATGTCTTGGAAGAAAAACTGCATTCCACTCTTTATATTACCAATATGAAAATGTGCTTAGTAAATCTATGTAATTAATTCAGTGTCCCATTGTTCTTTCAGCTTGCATTATCGGTTCAGATGAATACTGCTCCAAAATGATAGATCTAGCAGCTGTGTGCAGACAGAAGATGGAAAAGGATACAAAGTAAGTTGGGTCTTAACTTGCAGTCTGCTCAGTTCCCTGCCCTGTGCATTTTAATTTAAGATCAAATTCTGTACTTGGGATGGAAATCTATAATTTCCAGTGACTTCCATTAGAGGATAGGAATTGGCTCTCAGGGTGACATTTGTTCTCCCATGTGCGTGTAAAAGATTCACACCAACATGCATCACATTTTAACAGAGAAATAAAACAGCTATTGAGATTTTCAAAAGCAGCAGAGAATCCTGTGGCACCTTATAGACTAACGGACGTTTTGGAGCATGAGCTTTCGTGGGTGAATACCCACTTCGTCAGATGCATGTAGTGGAAATTTCCAGGAGCAGGTGTATATATATGCTAGCAAGCAAGCTAGAGATAACGAGGTTAGCTCAGTCAGGGAGGATGAGGCCCTGTTCTAGCAGTTGAGGTGTGAAAACAAAGAGAGGAGAAACTGGTTCTATAGTTGGCAAGCCATTCACAGTCT
>NC_133769.1:74891278-74910408 GCF_003597395.2 Chelonoidis abingdonii | reverse complement strand
TCCAGGTTGGCCATAAAAATATTGGCATATTGTGAGGCCATGCGGGTGCCCATAGCAGTGCCACTGATCTGGAGATATATATAGAGATTTTCAAAGCAGTCTAGGAAGATGTGCCTAAATCCCCTATACAATTAATGGACTATCTATGTATAAATTCCCTGGTGTGATTTAAAATTTTCATAAAATATATTTATTGGAAGCTTAGGGCTACAAGCTCCCCTACCATGAGTATGGCTCCGTGTCTCATGAAGATTGCAGAAGTCACATATTCTGTGACTTTCTGTGAAATCTGTGGCTTCTGCAGCAGCCAGTGTGGCTGACCTCAGGGCCAGCCGCTCAGGTGGCCCTGCAGCCAACCGCAACAGCCATTGCTCGGGCAGCCCCAGGCATCTGACCCCAGGGACTGCCCAAGCAGCAGCCTGTGTGGCTGGCCCTGGGGAGCGCCTGAGCAGCGGTGCTGGGGGTGGCCGGAGCAGCCGCTGTTTGGTGGTCCCCGGCAGCTGTTGCTGTTGCCCCCCCTCTCCCATCAAGCAATGCCCCCCATCCTTGAGCAGTGGCTCCCGGGCCCCCTCCCACCCCGCAGCAACGGTCCCAGGCGTGGCCGAAGCAGCCACTGCTCAGTGGCCCCTGGTGGGCTGGCCCTGGAGTGCTCCCACCACCACGATTTATAGTATAAGTCATGGACAGGTCATAGACTGTGACTAAATCATAGCCTTAACCATGAGCTTTTTCCACCCCAGTGGGGCAAGAAATCTGAACTTGTACTCATTCTTCATTCTTTTGTCAGGGTTCAGTTCCCTTAACCACTCTCAGATGGGCTACCAATAGGCCTGGGTCATCCACTGGCAGGCCCAGGCCCAGAGTCACAAAGGTATTTAGCCACCTAACTTCTACTGTGACTTTGGGCTGGTTCGCAGCCCTATGGCAGCATAGGTCTTAAAAATAGCCCATGCACACACTGGCTGCTGAATCCAGAACCTTTACGGGCGGGGGGTTGGACTTGCGGAAGTGCAACCTGAGTTGGTGGAAATTTTTGACAAAAAAATGTTTCAATAAAAATTTTGAAGCAAAAAATAAAATTTCCATCTTGCAATTGTGAAGAAATGATTCTTCCTCTCCCCTTTTAAATGTTTTTTTTCTCATTTTCTCCAGTGGAAAAAGGGGGAAAGTTTTTAATAGCTAAGAGATAGTAGGCTTCTTCCCACTAAAATGAAAGAAAATATTTCTAACAAAAGGATGAATCTTTTAGGGTTTTTAACAAACTCTCCACGCAAGTTAATACTGACTTTACTCATTAATTTGGAGCCAGAATATGCTAATGAGAGCAACTGTTTTCTCCATCGAAAAGGGTGGGGGTTAAACCCCACAGAGAAGCTTCTGTGGAGGAAAGGGGTAAACATGTTGCAGAGCTGTTCTGCTCCATTGCCAAATTCCAAACACCCTCTGCTAATGTAGGTGAGAATAGCATGGAGGCCTTAATGTGTGGGCACATGTTATATCTCCCTGCTAGCACTTACTGAAAGAACTGAACAGTAGTACAGCCAAAGAATCTGAGAGTCAGCTTCTCTGTGGTTTGACGTGATATGTAAGTGACTGATAAATTGTTTGATAATTACTGCACTCTGTCAGGTAGTCTCCACACATAATCCCAGAGATCCTCACTGTTTTATTTTAAGGGCAGTTTATGGGGATGTCATTCTGAACTAAACACTTTTTTTCCCTCTTTTTCTTACACCTTTTAGGAGTAAAATTTGTGCCACTGAAACAATCTTAAATTCATCGAGGAACCCGGCTATAATCTCTCCTTTCTCTGTTCTTCCGGATCCTGGGGACTCTGATTTTTGCCTTAACCCCTTACCTCACCCAGTGTTTCCTGTTGCTCACTCAGACATGTCACACCTCTCTCTGCCAAATGGTATGAATGGCCAAGTTTTGCAGACTCCCATTTTGGCGGCCTCCAAAACAGAGAATGGGAAAACTGCTCTGCTCCCCAACCAGCCTTTTGTTTACCTCCCCTCTGCATCTCTCGTCATGCTGTGTGGCAGTCCTCAGGAAAGTCTGTCCAGGGAGAACCTTCCAACTACAGGAGAAAAGTGCAACAGAAGCCCTGAGGGACAGGTCTCACCCCTAAAGCCACAAGCTGCTGTATTTGCTGTTAACTGTCACAAGCGTAGTTCCCAGAAGTGTGTGTCTCTCCCCACGCCTGCAGCCAGCATAGAGCCAGCTGCTAAAAGGAAGATTATGGAACAGAGTGATGTCCCCCTCTCACTGGTGCTACCCAAGGTAGGGTAGTGCATTTAATTGATACTCAGCTTTGTTGCTAAGGCTGAGAGCAGGGGAAAGATACTTACATTACTTGAAATAGTCTTTTCTGCAAATGAACATTCACTGCAGATACCTATTTAGAGAGAAAAATGCCACCTCCCCGCACAAGTGTAATCTGGGGGGAGAAATACATTTGGTGAAACATTAATTGGAAGAGGGGTGCTGTGCCTTTGGTGAAAAATGCCTGCCTCACAATGAGGCACAGATCACCTGTTCCACAGAGCCATGGCCCAGATCAGTCCCAGCACTGAAAAGCCTGCGAGAGGGGAAGAAATCTGTGAGCACTCCTCTCCACATTGTCCTGTCACTGGAGCTGCCTCCAAACCTGGCAGTTCCACAGGAGACATTGTTCCTCTACACCACTCTTGTCCCAGTAGGGTTCACCTTGGCAGCATGGCTCATTCTACATGGGCATAGGAGAGGTGATCTGCATCTTCCTCTCTTCCCTGTCTCGCCTCCCACTCTGTCCTCCTAGTCCAACTTCTCCACTCAGCAGGATGAGTGGGTGGGGAGAGGATGTGGCCTTGGGGGCCAGTGAACCACTTTCTGCAAAGGGAGGAGGATCACATCCAGAGTCCACACCAGGTGCTGAAGTAGGGGGCATGTCCTGGCCCCATGTCAGTGTTTGTATCTGCATTGTCTGAGGCATCTACAAGGGATCTACAATCCTTGTTGAGTTTTTTTCCTTCAAATTTAAAAAAAAATAAAAAGCCCTCTCCAGGGATATTTTTGCAAGAGAACTATATTTATTTAATAGGTCTAAGCATTTAAGGTGAAATTCAGCCCTGTGCAGATGACCTGTGCACCCCTCAAACCATGACTTCAGTGGTGCATAGCCCTTGTGCTGGCCCTCTGCACCAGGGTGAATTTCACTCTTCAGTCAAGGAAGGCATGCGAGAGATGGTAGCTCATATACTATCTTTTAATTTGGACTCTTCCTCCTAATTCTCTTTTTGCTCAGAAACCTTTTGAGCCACCTGATGTAGAATATTCCCGGGGAAGCAACTGTGCCTCTAATGTGCATCTAGGAGCTTTTCATCTTGACTTTGGAACTCCTGCTGACGAGGCTGGAGAAGAGGATACAACTAAACCTTTAGATTCTCAGGAGCAGGAAAAGCAATCTCAGAACAGAGACTTTGAAGATCCCTCACAGGAAAAAGAGCAAATCTCTCAAGAAAATACCAAACAGCCCTTCTTTCCACAGTATCTCTGTGTGCAGCCAGCAGCAGGTAAGGACTATAGATACACAGGGATACATTACGACTAAATGAGGAGGCCTAAATTTGAACATTTAGGCATCTTAAGTGAGGTTCTTAAACCCAGATTCGGGCACCTAAATAAGTGACCTGAATTTCAGAAAGCCTGATCACCCACAAATCCCACTGAAGTCAATGGGAGCTGCTTCTACTCAGCAACTCTCAAAACCAGCACACTTTTATTTAGGTTCCTAAATATGGATTACAGTGAATAACCAGGGCTTCCCATAGTAACACGCGTTACCCATCACAATAATCCTGTTCTTTGGAACCTAAATTGCCTTTTGTTTTGTTTTGTTTTAGCCCTTATGATTGTGGAGGGAACCTTGAAAAGGAGAATGTATGTCTGGTCTACGCCTAAAACTTAGGTTGACCCAGCTACATTGCTCAGGGCTGTGAAAACTTTCCCTGTGTCATGTAGTTAGAGTAACCTAACCCCCACTGCAGACACAGCTAGGTCAACCTAGCTACCACCTCTGTAGCGGGTGGATTTATGATAGTGACAGAAAATCTTTTGTCACTGTAGTGTCTACACTACAGCAGTGTAGCTGCAGCTATACCACTGTAGCGCTTGTAGTGTAGAGATGGTGTCTTCATAAGCCTGAAAAAATAGCTCTAGCAGGTGTGAACTGCCTCACTCCTCTCAAGCAGGGCTTTGTGGATTCCACAGTCATGGAATTTATTTTTCCAGGATGTCATGCACTTCAGCACTGCTGCTGGAGAATTTTGTCCTATTGCTGTTGCCAGGCATGTGAATTCTTGTTTTCTGGCTCCCTGCCCTGCCAGGATCAGTTTTCAGGTGGCACAAGGGGTAGCTACTTCCATTATAAAATATGCTTTGGTCCATGGCGCTAGGCAGCAGGGAGCTAGAGCTGAAGTTTGGCTTGAAGCCAAGAGTGTGGAGCACTGGAAGAGTAGGCTGGTAAGTTAAGCAGCCTGGAGAACACTGCAGCAGCTGAGGTCCAGGGAGTTGAGTTGTTCTCCTAAAGACAGTTACAAGCTTTCCCCTTTCCAGGCACCTGAGTGGGGTGTAGTGAAGAGGATTTTATAGCAACAGAGTAAGCTGCTGTGGAATGGAGAGGTTGTTCCCTTGGAATTTGGTCTCATTGTGACGCTGAGTCAAAGACACTAGAGCTCCACATGGATGCAGGGATTCACCTGTGTGGAGCAACTTACAGGCTGGGAGTCTTACTTTGAAATGTGGATCAAGGTGTTCAGAAGATCCGATAAATTGCAGGCCAGTTCAGATCCTACTGAAGACAATGAAAGTCTTTGCACTGACTGCAGTTAGTTTAATTGGGCCCTTAACAAGTGGATTTTTATAAATTTGCTATTTCTTTAAAGTAGGGCTGTCAATTACAAAAATTAATCGCGAGATTTTTTTAAAAATCACAATCGCAGTTTTATAATACTGTTAATAATAGAATACCATTTATTTAAATATTTTTGGATATTTTCTACATTTTCAAATACATTGATTTGTTACTACACAGCATACAAAGTGTTCAGTGCTCACTTTATATTTTTTATTACAAATATTTGCACTGTAAAAATGATAACAAAAGAAATAGTATATTTCATTCACCTCATACAAGTACTGTAGTGCAATCTCTTTATTGTGAAAGTGCCTTAAAAGGTGAGGAATTACAGGTGGCACCCCATAAATGTAAACAAACTTGTTTGTCTGAGCAATTGGCTGAATAAGTAGGACTGAGGGGACTTGAAGGCTCTAAAGTTTTTACGTTTTATTTTTTTAATGCAGTTATGTAACAAAATCAAATCTACATTTGTAAGTTGCACTTTCACAATAAAGATATTGCACTATAGAACTTGCATGAGGTGAGTTGAAAAATACTGTTTATTAGTGTAAATATTTGTAATAAATAATATAAAGTGAGCACTGTGCACTTTGTATTCTGTGCTGTAATTGAAATCAATATATTTGAAAACAGAAAAACATCCAAAAATATTTATAATAAATTTAAATTAATATTCTATTGTTTAACAATGCTACTAAAATAGCTAATTTTTGTAATCGAGTTAGTTTATTTTGAGTTAATCGCTTGAGTTAACTGCAATAATTGACAGCCCTACTTTAAAGTTGTATATAAGTTTTTTTTGTTTGTTTGTTTTTATTTTTTTAAGTAGTTCAGCAAATTATTTCTATTAGTGGGGAAATAAACAAGTACTAAGCTTGTGTATACAGGCTGCAGCTTATGGTTCTTTTGCTAATTATACTATAGCAAATGGTGCTTGGTGTATTACAGATTCTTGCAATCTAAAGAGAGAAAAAATATGAAAGGAAGAGGAGAGGAAAGGTGGGGGTATAACAAATGTAGAGAGATTGAGCAGCTTTCTCAGGCATGTAGTTTTGTTACCTTCATGTTTTGCTTTTTCCTAAGCAACTTCACTTTCTGCTTCTCCCTTTTACTGAATAATGGTTTAGTATGGTTAAGGAATTAATGCAGTTTGCTAATTGACATTAATCTTCTCTCTTTTTGGTTTAGGATTAAGTGGTTTTAACTTCCTGTTTTCTGCAAACCAAATCCCTGGTGCTGTTGGTCTGTCTGCAAGCCAGTTACCATCTCTTAGTGTTCCCTGTGTGGTAGTGCCATCTACAGCCTTGGCACCCTTCCCTCTTATCTGTTCTCCAGCAATCACCAATCCACTTTCTTCTGCTCCTGCTGGCTCTTTTCCAAATACTGCGTCTACGAATTTCAGCATGCCTGGCCTAACATCAACAACACCTGTCTTTATTGGCACCACAGCAATGGTTACTCCAAAGACCTCCAAAATACCTTCAGTGGATCCACAGCAACCAGTACCTTCTGCTGTACATTTGAGCCCTGTGCTTGGAAGATCTTGCAACACGGTTAAACTGGAATCCCCAGTTTGTACGGGGCCCCCAGTCACCCTTCTGAAACTACAACAGGTAAGGAATTAATTAAAGGGAGGCTATACAAAAGTGCAATCCTGGGGTCAAGTGCCTGAGACTGAATGAAAATGAATCGGTTTTGGAGTTATTTACTCAGCTTCAGAGTGTGTGTATGTTTGTCAGTCTGTCTGAGAGAGAGAAGATAACAAACTCTGGTGCAGTGGCTACCATTGCAGTTAAATATTTTTTTAAAAACCATGACAGGCTGAAGTGTAACGTTAAACAGATATGTGTATCTACAAGTTTGCTAGCACCATATATTGAAGTAGAACAAATTATTACTCTCTCAGAAATCAGAGTCTGTGCTTTTCCCCAGTGCTCTGATTGGTAAGGCTGTAAGAAAGTTGTGGGGCAGTCTTGGGGAGGGCAGGAAGGGTTTGGTTTAAAAGGTGCAGCCACACTTTGTTATGCTTGCAGCGTATCTTCCAAAGCAGGGCAACAGCACAGAAGAGATGGTATGCGTCCTCCTTGGCTCTCAAAGGCAAGCATGACAATGAGGCAGCCAGGGAAAATATGAGTGGTGTTGCAACATGTGCCAGGTTACACCACCATTCACTCAAATGGGGCCTGGTCACCACCTCCGCCATGACGTCTATGAGTGACATTGCAACCTAGTTTACAAGTTCACGTTAATTTGGGTCACTCATATTTGTGGTAACTATAAAAATTTGCAGTATGTGTTAACAGCTGTGCTTTTTGCAATAAAATTGCAGCCAGCAATTTTTTATAGCCTTACAGATAGGCACTACCACTAAAAATCTGTATTGTGTAAAGTAAATAAATAGGGCAGGGGCAGTGTGGCACAGGAGGATTCTTAGTTTTAACTCAGATTGAGCCTCTGGCTGAAAAGTTGTATGAAGTATAAATCCTCCAGGCTCCACCCCCGAACTTTTACTATAACGACTAAATGATACAACCTCCTAGTGGTGGTATCAGATTAGAGCGCTGAGCAAAAATATTGTATACAATGTATAGAGAAAAAGGATCTTAATTTAAAAAACAATTAGCACAGTGTCTGGTTTTTCTTGGGTAAAGAAATCACAAATTCAGAATGGGAAGGAAATCAGCTGTGTTTCGTACTATAAATGAGATCAAACTG
Source organism: Chelonoidis abingdonii (assembly GCF_003597395.2). NCBI lineage: Eukaryota > Metazoa > Chordata > Testudines > Testudinidae > Chelonoidis > Chelonoidis abingdonii. The sequence goes on along the minus strand of NC_133769.1, from coordinate 74,902,793 downwards.
CATTCATTATAGTTAAGGCTACGATTTAGTCACAGATATTTTTAGTAAAAGTCATGGACAGGTTATGGGCAATAAGCAATAAATGAACTATATATACCCCCTAACTAAATCTGTGGAGAGGAGGGTGCTACTGGGGGAGGCGCTAGGGGGCCACTGCTGGGAAGGGGAGAGCGCCCTGAGGCCAGGGTCACCAACTGCTGGGGGCTGCTGAGGCCAGGGACCACTGCTCAGGCTGCCCAAGCAGCGGCTAGTGCAGCTGGCCCTAGGGCCACTGCAGCTGCAGCAGGTGTGCCTGTCCCTGGGGCCACTTGAACACTGGCTCCAGAGCCAGCTGCTTGACTTCCGCAATCTCCATGACAGACACGGAGCCCTACTTATAATGCATCACTACCTGCTTCTCATATCCACTATACTTGTTTTTGCTTTAGTCTTACTTGTTTAAAATTATTATTTCACTACTGGGGAATGGATGAGCCATTAAAATAAGTTGTATTTTTGGATGTTTGTGAACTTATGAAAAATATTGTAACAAAGAATTCAAAAATCAGTCACAATATAACCACTAAAAAGAGTGATAGGTTGCATATCCCAGAAAAGTGATTGTGTTATAAAGCTCTCGCTAAAGTTTTCAAACCGAATGTCTAACACTAGGCACCTAAAATCCATATTGGGCACCTGACGGTGAGGTAGGGAAGCACTTTAAACTGAATCTGTCTTGATTTTTCAGTTGTGTAAATATGGATTTAGGAGCCTAATTTTAGACACCTGGTTTGAAAACTATCCGTATGTCTAATAAATTGTGTGTGTTCTCACTTTTGGATAAGACATTTCTGAGTTGCTTTGTTTCATTTTTATAACTAGCCATCATCAGCCCCACTTACTCCGAAGAGCATTCGTCCTACACATCACGAGGCATTTTTCAAAACTCCCGGCAGCCTTGGAGATCCTATTGCATGGAAGAAAAATGAAGGCAACCAGACCAGAAATGCCAGTTCTGTTCAGAGAAGACTAGAAATCTCAAGTAGTGGCAGTGACTAATCCAGCTCATTGCAAAGGTCTGGTCATGTTGTAATATGACTTCATAATTGTTACAAAAGAAACAGCTATCGTCTAACAAGAGAAGCATGTTAAAATGTCATCCTATTGTGTATTTGCCCACTAGTTCTTTAACTTTCTCTTTCATGAATCATCCCTATCACTGAAATATCTTCATTAATTCCTCATGTAATACTAGTTAGGATTCAAACTTTGTGTACGGTGCAGCAATGTGAGCATCAAATTGCATTTGTGGTTTTAATTTGAAAAATATCATATTGCTGTGAGGAAATGCAAACAGACTTACTGGAGTCTCATGGAGCTTTTTGTTTGTTTGAGATGTGGGTTTTTGTTTTTTTTTGTTTTGTTTTTAATGAGCTGTCTAGCACTTATCTAGGGTGAGTGTTTTTTACATGTCCTCTACTTACCCTGAATAAATCTGTGGTAAAAAACGATAACCTCCTGCAGTTGTAGAACCAGCTGCTTGCTGTGTTCCAATCTGTCAAGTTCTGCCTCAGCAATGCAGCCTCTTGTTATTTATTTTGTACATTGGAATGGGATTTGGTGCAAAATGTTTGCAGCTTCAATATAACAGATTTTCTCAGGGTATGACTACTTGAATATTGATTGGTTGTTGTGCAGTTTTCCCTGCACTTGTTTTACAAAAGCCTGGTAAACTTACCGTATAGATGAATGTATACATATGAAAAATATTAAGACCAAAATAACTGTGAATCTTAACTTTTTTTGGTAGTTGTGTTAATGAACTGTATTAGTCCTTGTTTTGTGTCTTTTTACTGGGCAAAAAATACAAGTTAATTGACAAATAGTCCAGAAGCTGGTTCCTAAATAACACAATCTGACAAATTAATTTTGGGAATAGTGAACCTCTGAAACATTGGTCTAGAATCTCTAAAGCCAGATTACACTGATGAGCAGTTAATCACAAGAATAGATCCAGTTTCCAAAGGGAATACTTGTGTGCATAACTGTTCACCAGTGACAATAGGGGGTTTTGGTAATGCTCATTAGAAATAATAGTTATCCAACTATGTTTTAATATGGCTGGAGATTAAGAACAAGGATGGTCCCCCATAAATGGTGTATTTGAATACACGTGAAAAATGGGAGGCTTTGTGTTTAGACACTTACGTGGCTAAATTGTAGAAAGAGGATATCAATGAGTAGGAGTCATGAATTTGGGAAGAGAGAGAGATAGTTATCTTTATTCTTGGAGGGAAAGTAAGAATAAAGAAAGGAATATGTCACACAGCATTCAGAGTCTTCAAACAGTTGAAATAATGTAATGGTTAGTACTGATTTGAGATGTGTTTTCACAAACTTAATCTACAATTGTATTTTTTCAGTCTTTTTTAATACTATCATGTTTTGAATTTTTATCAAAAATATGGGTAGCCACATCAGCTCTTCTTTAATGTAGTGAGAATGTTGTGTGTTTACTGGCATTGCTCTCTGAGAGCAGACAGAGTCTAGTGTGCTACTTCTCTAGTCTTGGGAGTGAAGGATGGTTTTTGTAGGGGGGAGTTATAATGAAATGTGTCCTTACAACATGGAATTTAAGAATGAATTTTAGTGGAGCTGAAGTGGGAGTACAGTGGCCTTATGTTAGAAGTAGACCAATAACAGCCTTATAAGGAGGGAGTATTTTAATCCCTCTTTTTAAAAAAAAAAAAAAACTTGACAGGAGAATGACAACAGAAATTTTCAGGTGTGGGAAAGGGAAATTTTACCAATGTTAAAATTTAAGTTTTATTTTTTTACACTACAGTTTTCCAAGTTTACATGATTGTATTTGAATATTTTTTTCTTACAGTCCCAATTCTAAATTGCTTTCCAAGGTGAAATGAAGTCTGTAGCTAAAATTAATATTGCCAAGCATATATTATAGCTACTTATGCTGTGACTCTTCCTCAGCTACTATGCGTCAGTACCTGTTCAGGCTTGAAACAGACTGCTATTGTTCCAGATTGTATGGAGAGTCTACACTAGTCGCACAATCTGTTTGCTCCTTTACTTGTGAGTAGCATGTTAGTGAAATGGCAGTCTGGAGAGAGGAGGAGTGATTTAAAACATTAAGCCTTTTTACTCCATGGTTAAATCATCATTGCAAAGCCCATCTCATTTTGTCAGCAAGGCTGTTCTGTTTCACGACTGACCTAACTATACTTAAAAATACAGGGACGGAAAATCTTCAGTTTCCAATATCTACTTCCACATTTGACTTTTCATTGAAACACAGGGCCCGATTCTGATCTCATTTTCACCAATGTCAATCAGGCATAACTACTGAAGTCAGTGGTGTTAGACCAATTATGGTGAGAACAGAATTGGGCCTACCTAGCTTTTGTAATATACAGAGTGTGCAAGGGTTTCTGTGGGGCTTGGCACTGTTGGATTTATGTCAATGGCAAGACTCTCACCCAGGTAAACATGAGCAGGAGCGAGACAACTGTGGAATATAAAATAACCCATCAAACCATGCTACCTGCAGAAGAACTTGCAGCATTTAGGCTGCTGCACTTGATTTGGCGTATTTCTGGTAGTCGAGGCAATGGCAGTCTACACTTCCTCTTCCATTGTGTCCAGTCAAACAAAACAGTGAAGGAGAAGCAGGATTTGAATTTGCACTGAGGAAAGTGCATGTGCACGATGTTGTGCAGGGTTTGTGAAACCTTTATGTTCTGGTACAAGTGTTTAGGGGGTGGGGGGATGTATAATTGATATACTTGAATCTACCTACCAGGTTTACATTTTTCAATTTCTTTTGTAAAAGGTGCTATTTCTGTATTTAAAAAGCTGTATTTTTAATGTAAAGCTGCTTCCTCTTTTGTATCATTGCACTGCTAGTTTTATATAGATATTAATTTTATTGCTGCCTGTAACTGTTCTTCACTGGTTAAATGTCACTTCCTCCTTTTCCTCCTATCTAGCAATGTTCTTTGTAGCTACCTGCATATAACTGTACTACAATCACACTATTGTTGGGTTGCATTTTTTTAATACCTTTTAGAAAAATCTTAAAACTTTACAAAAATAATAAAAAATGAACTTAAAAAAAAAAGCAGAGATTGTGGAGGAGTTTTTTGCTTTTATCTATCTAAAATGTATCCAGGTTGCCCATCACCTGAGCACTAAATACAGTAACTGAGATCCACCTAGAACACCTCAGAGTGGCTTCCAGGTTCAGCAGCTTTCCTTACCATGGGTGAGATTCTCACCTCTTCTTTGACCCCTGTATACTAGGTAAAAGCCCCAGAACAGTGCAAAGGAGCTCGAAAAGTCCCAGTACAGAAATTGAGGGAGACCACCACAGGCTGTCCTTCAAAATCTCTCTCATAAGGTGTGTATGTTAAGGGGCTGTGTGCCAGAGAAGAGTGTCAGGGCAGGGCCATGGCACATGCTTCAGAGACTCCAGGCAGCGCTGGTGCCATAGTCAAACAACAAACTGCTTTGAGGGTCTGTCTAAATTATGCCAGATGTGGTTCTGGCTTCCAGAATCAGCGGGGCACAAGAATGGCTTAAAGCCACCTTAGCCTCCCTCAGCTGCAAATTCTGGGCTGTGCCTCTTAAAAACTTAGTCCTGAGTCTCATCCCATGTGTTCTTTGCTGTAATGCCTTGACTTAGCTATTACAAAAAGGATTTGCAAAGAGACAGGTTTTGTAATGTAACTCTTCTGCCAGGTGGAGCCAGCAGCAACCAAGGCACGGTTCAGTATCTAGAGGTTCCTTTTCAATAATACAACACAAAACCGGCTCGAGCCCCCACCCAGTGACCAGGGACAATTACACATCACTCCTTGGGCGCCTCTAAGAGGCAATACTTCCCCTCTCACAAGCACAGTGTCTTAGTGTAGCAAAAACTTTTAATAAAAGTAGGGAATTAACTCAGCATTAATTCGGGAAAACACAGCAACTAGGGTTCAAAAACACAAACCATGAGCAAAAGACCCATCCTCAGGTAAGTTGGGCAAAGTCCTTTTCCACTCAGGGTCTTAAGTCCAGCAACCCAAAAGTCCCTTTAACATGCCCATCCCTTCTTTGTACCCCACTTACAGTTGCTGTCCTTGGTTAGTGCAGCCCCAGAGTTCAGAAGTTTATCCTCAGAGTTCACCTCCCATCCTGGATGGAAGGCAGGAGAGGGGGGATAAGGAGGCACTTTACATGCTGCAGTGGTCAGGTGCTCATTCGTTGCTCTAACAGCCAATTGCCATGCCTCTGTGGGGCTCTGCTCTGGTCCTCTCCACCAGCTTCTCTGCTGACCACTTGCCATGCCTCTCTGCCAGCCAGTCGCGCCTCTCTACCAGATGCCCTGCTGGTCACACCTCTCCGCCAGATGCCCTGCTAGCTGCTTGCCACACCTCTCCGCCAGCCACCCTCAGTTCACACAACAAGGATAACAACCTTTTATTATTTCTGCCCCAATAATGAGACTGGGGATCAAACATCAGCCACAAGTGATCATCTGGGCAAGCAACCCCATCATGCTGAGCACCTAAGTAGGGTGGGTGTGTCCATGCAAACACGATCAGCTTCTGAAGTCTTTTTCCACAGCTCACCACTAGAGGTCAGGGGAGACCTCATCCAGACTCTGCTTACACTAACATGCATGGTCAGGTGTGGATTCAGCCTACTTTCCTGCTAGGTCACTCAAGGATGCTCCATCCCCTGCTTTCAAGAGTGTCATCCTCACTGCTGTTGTAAGCTCTCTATTGTAGCCGCTCTAAGCTGATGGAAAAGAGCTCTCCTGTGTGCTTAATTACTCCAGCGCCTGCGAGCAGCAGTAGCCATGTTGGTGTCTCACACCCACACAGCACTGTCCATATTGGTGCCTAAGTCAGCGTAAGTATGTCACTCGGGCGTGGCTGATTCATACCTCTTAATGTCATAATTTAAATCAACTTAGGCTGTAGTGTAGCCATAGCCTTAAACTGCGTGGAGACCTGGGTTGTATTCCTGCCTCAGTCACTGGCCTGCTGCATGACCCTGGGCAAGTCATTTCTCCTCTCTGTGCCTCAGCTTGAGTATCTGTAAAATAGGGATGATGAGACTGACCTTTGTGAAGTGCTTTGAAATCTACTATGAAACGTGCTATGTAAGAGCTAGGTATTATTATTATTATATGGCATCAGGAGCTCCCTTGTGTTTATTCTCTTCTACTTCTGCACCAAATGTGCTATTTTCAGGGGAAAAAATCCTATCCTTTTACTTAACTTACAGCCCTCCAAACTCGGGCCAATACTGTGCCTCCGGAAAGTTTTACATCACTTCTGTACCTCGACACTGGGCTGCTCCAGGGACAGTAACAAGCCCTAGCATAAGTTAGAGCAGCCTCAGAGTCACTACAGAACTGTGCATTACTAGCCTGCTCCCTCCTCCACTCCAACCCCTTGCCCCCAACACTGCAACTTGGGGGGGGAAGCAGTGTAGGGTGACTGACAGAAGCCCTATACTGTACTTATGCTGAGGGAATTCCCCCCGCAGCCAGCTGTATGGTTGCTACATGCAGCCAGAACACACATAAGGGTCACATCAGGAGTCAAAATCTGTCCCCTAGTCGGAGATTCAAGCTGGGTTTTTCCATCTTGTGCATCACCTCCACTAAATAAACGCTCTGCAGCCTAAATCAGTCCCTCAGTTGACGAGTTGCTCTTGCACAGCCCATGCAGGATGGGAGAAGGGGCCTTCCCAGAAGCCACCCCAATCCTTGGCACTGTTGTGCAAGGGCATTGCACAGTAGGAGTCCCTGCGTTTTGCAGGTTGCACTTGCCCCTCGTGAGCAAGTCATCCGAAAGGAAGTGGTGAGGAGGCCAGATCATGGACTGCACCTTGCAGCTTACACAGTGAAGCCTGTGCACCCGGGTGAGTGGGCCATGGCTTTCTAATACGTGGAGCAGGTTGTGCACCCCACCTTGTCCGTGCATGCGGCACATCTGTATGCAGCTCATCTCAAATGTAGAGACTGAATATTTAGTGAGATGACAGCTTGTGCATTCACGATTAATTATGCTGTTCCATCTCATCCCACTAACAGCCACGCAATATTCTTGCCCTGGTTCTCCACGAGATGGCACTAGTGTCTATGTCACAGCTATAGTTATAAAACTAAACACTTTAAAAAAAAAAAAAGTCAGCAACCTGCATATAGGCCATCGTTTTCAAAGGGGTGGATTGCTGAGAAGCGCAGGCAGGAAAGTAACAGATACTTTCCTGATGAACTGCAGTTTCTAAATGGACAACCTACCTAATTCTCAATTACTGAGGCACAATCTACACTCATTGATCTATTTTGCTTTCCACAACCAAAGCTCCGCACTACTTCTGATGAGTGATGTACCAGGGTGTTCAGAGTCTAGTATCTAAACTGTATTGTTAAATCTATTCACCTAAATTTCGGTTATTGCTGATTGTGTACTCTATGTATCATATGACTTTTAAAACCTAACTTTGTATTTGTGGATAATCTAAGCACTATACCCAGATGTACAGACACTCTTTTCCCAACCTATGTATTATATAATTTTTTTTAACATCCACTTTAATTAAAAATTTTAAATCTGTTCTTATTAAAAGCATAACAGTCCACCCTAAATGATTAGTATTAACATTGAAACTAGATTCTTACATGCACCTGGTTATCAAAGACATTAACAAAGCAGTCACATTAATCCAGCAGGGAGACCTCTCTCCGTACCCGAATGTATGCTCACACTTTCATGCGTTTCTTTGCAGTGCTCTCATACTCTGCTGTCTGTTTTCGTTGCCATGCAACTGCAATCATATTGTTGTGCATGCATATTAGCCATTAACTGCCTTTTTTTCCCCAAAAAATGAGAACATGGCAGTAGCCCAAAACGCCTCTTTCTCACAAAGGGCTATGTGAACACAGAAGGTGTTTCTCTGTGTGAAATTGGTGAATCACAATATGTCTTAACAGGCGGGTGCAGGCAAACAGTGCAAGGTATTAAACATTAGCATTCACCCAGAGACTCACCTAAAACAATTACAGACATGTTACCTGCAGAGAAGCTTAATGTGAGACGGGTCAGTCAGTCGCTTGCATTCTCTTCTTCCATAACGAGTCAAAGTCAGCAGCAATTCTGCAATATATTTTTAAGGTGTAGGAATGTAGAAAACTTGCTACATTTGTTAATTCAGCTAAAGCATTTCACTTTCTGATGAGTTGTCCATTTTTTTAATTGCAAAAGGGCAAGTTGATTGCTTGACCTGCAGCCTGATCTTGCTATCATTAATGTCAATGAGAGTTTTGTCATTGATTCCAATTGGTGCAAAATTGGGACACCCCCCTCCACCCCCCGGCATTCAAGGGAATGTGAACTAGTAGCCTGCAGTGGGAACAAATGTTTGTAGTATGCAATACCTGTGAGTTATGACTGACTGTCCGTAGCAAAAATCACTGCTAGTATCCCAGTGGATTCAATAGTGGATTTTTTCCTGTGTCCTTACCAGTTTTAAGTTTTTCTTTTTAATTGAAATAGATAATAAGTTTAACAAGAGTAAATGTGGTGTGAGGAACATTAACTCTGGTCCAACTCTACTACAAGGAACTGCGTTTTAGTTTTCATATGAAAAAGCAGAAATGCAAATTGCGGTAGCTTATCACCTGTGCTTTTAACTCTGCTTTCTGAAGTAAAAAATGTAATTAGAGAGGGAATGGTAAATATTCTCTGATTTAGCTCTTTTAATAAGAAGGTAAAATTAAAAGCAGCAGCTTTGTGGATAAAAGTCTGGAAGGCCCAATGTCTGGGCTGAGCAGCCCAGAGCAGACTGAAACTAATACTGTTATGCTGAAAGGCGTTAGTGGTTGCCTTCAAATGTGTCTTTGAGCTATAGGCCATCACAGACCACATTAAAGCTGATGTGCAAGCCACCCTTCATTCAGACCAAATGGAAGAAGCAGTTGAATCTCTGATGGCAGAGGTCCCCCAATTGCCCCCCTCCAGAGACTCAAAAACATTTGGGAGGGGGTGTTGCTGGGGCTTGGGCCAACCCCCATGGGGGACAGAGAGTGAGCAACCTCCCAGCTCCGCTCCTGGCCCCATCCCCCTGCCCGCCTCCCCCTCCCCGTTCCTCTGCCCGAGGCTGCGTTCCTGGCCCTTCCCACACCCGCAGCTGTGTCCCTAGCCTCAGCACCCTCACCCCAGTCTGCATTCCCCCCCCGAGCCACATCCCCCACCCAGCCCCTGCTCCAAGGGGGTGCAGACAGGAGTAAGGGGGGGCACGAGGTCAAAGGTTTGAGGACCATTATTTATGGCGTAAGATAGCTGAAGCCATTGCCCAAGGCACTGGGCCACCTAGGAAAGCCTGCACAAGAAGTAACTCGAGGAATCAGAGTGTGTTCCTGGGCAGATTGCAAATGAAGGGTCTGAGACACTCATTGTTTGCAGATGTGTTTGTGTGGGAGGCAGAGACAAAAGCAGTCAGAAAGCCTAAGCGAGAGGTATGAGCGTGGCCGGCAAGCGAGCAGAGCAGGACAACTCCTTGGGGCACAGGACTGGCTGGCAAGGCAGGCTTGAGAATCACTGAGCAAGGAAGTTAACTGTTGGTGTTTGTTCCTACTTTGCTCAGGGGAACAGGACTCTGTGTGCATTGTTTGTAAACAAACAGGATTGTACCAAAGAAATATGTGACTCAGATAATAAATGTCTTGTCCTAACAGAACAATGCAGCAAGGCCTCAAATACAGGCTAACGCTTAGGCCAAAGAGACAATAGATATTTTAAAAAATCTGGTAGACCAGAATTTTCATTGAAAATGTATCAAAATTAAAAGAAAGGAAACTTGGCACTACAACACTACAAACTCTGTTGTTAAATGTGGCCTGTCGAGAGGCTCTGGTGGCATTATATATGAAGGTCCTGATTCTTTTCTCATCTACAGCAGTGTAACTTCCCCTGCTTTAGACTACCATTCAAGTGTCTGGTGCAAAGCCTGTTGAAGTTGATGGAATGAGTTCTACTGGTTTCAATGTGCACTGGATCAGGCTCCAAAAGGGAGTCAGTGCCCCACTGGGCATTTTGCTATTGACTTCCATGGGGAACAGATTGAGTTGTTAGTTTGTGAACACTGGGCCAGGTCCTCAGAAGCATGCCTTCTGTGCTGACCCAGCACCAGTGGGCTTTGAGCTCCCTCCCCTGCCCCCCCGCATACACACACAATGCTGGGGTTGTTGGCTTGGTCCTGGGGTGTAACTTACTTAGAGCACCTTATACTGGCTGGCAATGGCCACTAAGAGGCTATTCAAGCATCTAGGAACTGGCCAGCCATCGTGGCTCCCTGGGTTTGCCTCCGTCCCAGGGACCAGAAAATGAATGAGGTTGGAGCCACTTCCCCAGCACTCTACTACCAGGGGAACCCTCAGACACATATCAGCCAGAGCAAGGGCCAGGATCTTTAGGCTGCCACTGTCTCAGTTTTCAAGTCTATCAGGATCTAAAGCGCCTTTAGTGAAATACCAGCTGTCAGAAGTGGCGGAGCGCCAGAATTTTTAAAACTCAGATGCTAGGGTTTAGGATGGAATGGAGGTAGAACTAACATGGTAACTCCTGATCTCCCAGCAATAAGCTATCCCTTCACTGTTTCTCAAAGACTGCTACACAGGCAGTATAAATGGGTATTTGGCTACAACTGTCACCTCACCATTCACTGCTCAGAAATGGCTACAGCCTCAGTCATTTGTGATCATATTTTGACTTCTACGGCACGTGTTATGCTGAGCTTTGTTTTAGTCTTTGTTAAATGGAAGCTTGATGATAGTCCTACTGTCTAGATCAGTGTTTCCCAAACTTGGGATGTCGCTTGTGCAGGGAAAGCTCCTGACAGGCCGGGCCGGTTTGTTTACCTGCCATGTCTGCAGGTTCAGCAGATTGTGGCTCCCACTGGCCGCAGATCGCTGCTCCAGGCCAATGGGAGCTGCTGGAAGCAGTGCAGGCCGAGGGACGTACTGGCCACCGCTTCCAGCGATCTCATTGGCCTAGAGCAGCGAACCGCGGCCACTGGGAGCCGCAATCGGCCGAATCTGCAGACTCGGCAGGTAAACAAACCAGCCCGGCCCACCAGGGGCTTTCGCTGCACAAGTGGCATCCCAAGTTTGGGAAACACTGGTCTAGATGGCCGATCAGGAAAAAGTCCTGGAGAGACTGCGGCTTGTTGTTAGGCTACTGTCCTCAACACAGTTTCATATTAGATCTATATGAAGTTGATTTACATACATGTTGGAATACACAAGTGCCCAATATTGTGGTGTAAGATAGAGGCTTTATCACCATGAAATAACATGTTATCTCAAACGAATGCCAGTGAAATCTTAATGCCACACCATTCCACTGTATTTATATGTCAGGCCAGGTCTACACTGCGACTTTAAATTGGTTTAATGGCCGATATACCGATTTAATGCTGTATCCGTTCACACGACATCGTCATTAATATCGAGTTAAAC
>NC_133769.1:74863863-74890400 GCF_003597395.2 Chelonoidis abingdonii | reverse complement strand
AGCTTTGGACCATGGACGCAAACAATCGATTTCGGGATCCCACTGTGGATGCGCTAAACCGATTTTATTAGATCTGTTTTGTAATATCGGTTTAAGCTAATTCGAAATAATCGTGGAGTGTAGACGTACATTAAAAATTCTGCTGGGACTATTTCTTGTAAACTTCCACTTGTGGTCAGATTCCTTTGTTACCATGAGTCTAACTGTACAGGGGATCAGAGAGAAAGAAAAAAATATAAGTGGTATGGGGCAGATCTCAGCAGCCCTGGGACTCACTTCTGGTTTATGTCTTATGTGCCTAAAAGCTCATGGTTCAGGGTTTCAGCAGGGGTCAAGAAGGAATCCACTCTCCTCCCCTCCAATGTATTGTTTTTCTTTTTTTTAATCTCCATCCTCTGCAGCATCAAGGATGTCCACCTCCAGAGATGGGACACTGGACAAGATGAGCCAGGGCTCCGAGGCGGCACTGAGCATTCTCTCTTTCAGGTGCTTGGCTGGCTGGGTCTTGCTCAGGGGCTAACAGATCACACCTCATCTCCCACCAGGTCAGATTAGCAGTGATATTTGGAGGTGGGTTGCCTTCCTCTGTAGTGTGTGGGTACTGATCACTCACCAGGACTCACGTAATCATTTCCTTGCCCTTGTGGGGAGCTTGGGCTGTAATACTTCAGGCTAATATCAGTGGCTGAGTTTAGTATGCAGTTGCTGGGTGTTGGTAGTGGTCAGACTAGCTGATCTGACAGTCCCTTCTGGCCTTAAATTCTATGACACTACGACATATTTAAAAACCTCCCAAAGTCACAAAAGAGCTTTTCTCTACGTAAAGATGTCTTGACTTCAACGTCTGGTATCTCAGGACCTTCTGGTGCTTTGTGCCTCTTTGGGAAACTTGGAATAGTCACTTTCCAAATGTATGAAGCTTCCATTTTTCACTCTGTGAGGTCACATAATTTCAGATCTTAATCCTGTCCCTGTTCCAGGTCTGAATATTGCCCATCCTGGATAGGAGACCATTTTAATTTTGGGGAGAAAATTCCATATTTGGGGAAAGGATGAAACATTTTTTGCGTGAGGCTGGTTTCTTTTTACAAATGGCAGCTGTTTGAAGCTGTTCAGGAGTTTGCAGAGCTAGAAAACATGCATTAGTGGGCAGACTGCAGGTAAGGCAGTTAAAGGTGCAGTAGATCCCCAAATATTGTAATTTGCTGCAATAGAATGCAACCAAAACATCCATTGCAATGGGCATATTCTGAACATGATTAGTACTTCAGGGCTCTGAGTCAAAGCCAGTGAAGTCAAGGGGAATCTTTCCACGTACTTCAATGGGCTTTGAATCAGGCTCTGTGAAGGGGAAGAGTTTGAGGAGTGTTCAAATGAGCTGTGAATAGAAAGACTTTCCTCCACAAAAATGAATTGATTAGAGGAAAAATAAATATTTCTTGTTTGCTTTTTTGTGAGTATTCGCCATCTCTTATTGGAGGAGTGGCAGTACAATGCCATATGTTTTTTTATTGTCCAGAGCCTCAACTGCAAGCCCAACAATATGTGGTTTAATGACCCTATTCCCCTCTACTGACTCTGCTAACTGGTACCAATTAGTTGATGCTGAAAGCATCTGCATGTGCCTGGAATGCAAAGTGGCTTTAATAAATGTAGCATAACCACAGAAATGGAAGTCCTGGGCAGGATTTGGGTTGAGAGGCAGAATGAATGGGACTCATTCTCCTCTCATTTACACCGATATAACTTTATTGATATCAGTGGGATCACTCCCAACTTACGTTGGTGCCAGAGGTGAATCAGTCCCAGTCGCTCTTAGCTGGAGGACATAACTGAGTCCTGTGTACACTTGAGATTTTTTCAGTTTCTGAGCAGCTCTAGTTATCCTGATTGTAAAAGCACTGGCATCTGATCTACACTAGGGCACCCATTGCTTCTAGCACTGGGGGAGCCGCACTGGTGCTAGAACAACTGGGAGAATTCAAAAAAATACATAGCCTCTGACTTCTGGTCTGTAGACATGGCCTAAGAGTAAAAACTCTTGGGTCTGTATTCTCCTCTTACTTACACCAGTTTTACCTGAGTGTAACCCTAATAATTTCAATGGCATTACCAGAGATATGCACCGATGAGAGTGTAAGGAGTATCAGGCTACTTTGTTTTATTCCAACTCTGCTCCCAACATACTGTGAGACTTTAAACAAATCACTCTATGTTTAGCCATCTGTAAAATAGTTATAATTAACTAATAATACTTTCCTATCTCACAAGTGCTCTGACATTGATTAATGCTGTGAAGGGCTTTGAGACCTTCAGATGAAAAGTGCTAGTACAGTTAATGCAAAGAATTGTTCTCATTCCTTTAATATATGAGCACCAAATCTGAACATTCCTGTCTTACCAACTCCTTCCCTCATGTTGCCGTGGGCCCTGCAAGTAGCAGATGAAGTTACGAAAGCATGACAGTTCCAACCAATCTGCAATATAATAAAAATCTACCGTTGTGTTATTTCAGTACACATCTGAGAATCTTGGAATAACCTTATCTTACTGGTTGACCATTAGTGCACCATGGATATTTAAGGCAAGTTTCCTCTTGAAATGGGTGAGGTTGAAATCAAATGAACTGGAACCCATTAGGTCTAATGGACATCTGCAAAATACTACAAGATGCATTAAATACAGGATTACCTGTAAGAGACTGAAGAAGTAAAAGCTGTTGGGGCCTTCCTAGTGTATAAAATTAGAGAAGAGACTGCATCTCAGGCTCAGGCATCTACTGAGTGCCCAGCCAGATAGAAAGGCTGAGGACTAGGGGTCTCTGCAGAAGATGCAAGGATCCTCTCTCAAGCCAAAAAACAGCAGTGGGGCCAGTTAAGAGGCTTCTGCTGCCTCATGGCTGGAATAGCCTCCATAGACCTACAGACCTATTACACCAGAGGACTCAAACAGAATCTAAAGGTATGCCTACACTACGAAATTAGGTTGAATTTATAGGAGTCAGTTTTTTAGAAATCATTTTTATACAGTCGATTGTGTGTGTCCCCACACAAAATGCTCTGAGTGCATTAAGTCGACAGACTGCATCCACAGTACCGAGGCTAACGTCGACTTCCAGAACGTTACACTGTTGTAGATATCCCACAGTTCCCGCAGTCTCTGCTCTCCATTGGAATTCTGGGTTGAGATCCCAGTGCCAGATGGGGCAAAAACAGTGTCGCGGGTGGTTCTGGGTACATGTCGTCAGGCCCCCCTCTCCCTCCCTCCGTGAAAACAATGGCAATTGTTTTGCGCCTTTTTTCCTGGGTTATCTGAGCAGACACCATACCACGGCAAGCATGGAGCCCGCTCAACTCACTGTCACCATACGTCTCCTGGGTGCTGGCAGATGTGGGACTGCATTGCTACACAATAGCAGCTCATTGCCTTTTGGCAGCAAATGGTGCATTATGATTGATAGCCATTGTCATCGTACTCCTGGGTGCTCTTTTAGCGGACCTCAGTGAGGTCGGTCAGGGGCGCCTGGGCAGACATGGGAGTGACTCAGCCAGGTCATTCCCATCTTCTGCTGAGCACCCAGGAGATGACAATGGCTAGCAATCGTACTGCACTGTCTTCTGGCGAGCAGCGAGGAGATGATGATGGCTAGCAATTGTAATGCAGCATCTGCTGCTGAGCACCCAGGAGATGACAATGGCTAGCAATCGTACTGCACTGTCTTCTGGCGAGCAGCGAGGAGATGATGATGGCTAGCAATCGTAATGCAGCTTTTTCTGTTGAGCATCTAGGAGATGATGATGGCTAGCAATCGTAATGCAGCATAAGCTGCTGAGCACCCAGGAGATGACGACGGCTAGCAGTTGTACTGCACAATCTGCTGCCAGCCTAAGATGTAAAAGATAGATGGAGTGGATCAAAACAAGAAACTGTCCTGGCAATGTGCACATTATGTTGGTGAGCTCTGCATGGTCACCTGTGCTGATCAGCTCACCACGCTGTCCAAACAGGAAATGAAATTTAAAAGTTCACAGGCCTTTTCTTGTCTACCTGGGCAGTGCATCTGAGTTGAGAGCGCTGTCCAGAACTGTCACAATGGAGCACTCTGGGACAGCTCCCAGAGACCAATACCATCGAATTGCATCCACACTACCCCAAATTTGACCCAGCAAGGCTAATCCCCTCGTCGGAGGTGGAGTAAAGAAATCGATTTAAAGAGCCCTTTAAGTCGATAAAAGGGCTTCGTCGTGTGCATGGGTCCAAGCTTAAATCGAGGTAACGCTGCTAAATTCGACCTAAAATCGTAGTGTAGACCAGGCCTAAATCTTTTCAGTCTCTTTCTACATAAGTCTATCCATGCCTCTAATCATTCTCATCACCCATGTCTGAAACCCCTGTCTTTCTCTCCAATATCCTTTTTAAGCTCAAGTGACCTAAACTGAGACAATCAAAACATTCCCTGAGGCTTTCAAATCTTTCATGTCTATCTAGGCTCAGAGTGGAGCAAACCTGGGCCGGTTTATGGTTTTGCACAAAAAACAGGTGCACTTTGCAGTCCGATGTAATAGCAGGTCATACATGTCATTTCCTCTTTGAATCTGGGGGTTTGATCATAGCCCAAACTGAAAGGGAAAGTGAGGATGCAGTGACAGGAGGTGCAAGTCAAAAAACAAAGATATCTGTACAAACCTACGTGCATGGAAATGCATGGGATCATGGGCGGTGAGTTATATACCCACGTGGTGCCCAGTCACCAGTAATATTCAGAGCCCGGGGCCCAGCTCCACCAATGTTTGGGGCCGAGTCTTCCCCCCGGTCCCACCTGCTGCCCCCCATGCCTCCCTCAAGTGTCCCCCGGCCCCCTCTTGCTGACCCCGTGTATGTCCCTGCCTCTTCCGTGCAGCTCCATGCTGCCTCAGGGTCCTAGTGCCCCCCATATCAAGACTCTGAGCCTGCCCTTCCACCTCAAACCCTTCCCTTTTCCAGCGGGAACCTCCAGCAGCACAGCTCCGCCCCCCTGCCCACATTCACTGCTCCTGCCCCATGCTGGGCAAGGAGGCAGCCCCATTCCTCACCCCCAGTGAGGCTACAGTCAGGGGCAACAGCAGGGGAGGAGGCACACACAGCATTCCCTGGCACCCACCATGTGGGAGGCGAGGGAGATTCCTGGATCTGATAGGGGCCCTAGGAACACATGCAGTGACAGTGGTGGGGGTGAGTGTGTTGCTAGGGGGGCAGGAAAGGGGGGCTCCTCCCCCAGAGCTTGCTGCTGCCAGCAGAGAAAGGGCTGGGGAGAGTCCTCCTTTCTGGCCCCTGTCCTGCAGCAGCCTGCCTGCACCTCAAACTCATTCCCAGCCCTGCCCCACCCCAGAGCCCACACCCCCAGTCAGAGCTTTCACCCCCCCACCACACCCTCAGCTCTCTGCCTGAGCCCTGAGCCTCTCCAGCACCCCAAACACCTTATCCCCAGTCCCAGCCAGATCCCTCATCCCCCTGCACTCCAACCCTCTGCTCTAGCCCTGAGCCTCTCCAACACCCCAAACCCCTCATCCGCTGCCCCAGCCAGAGCCCTCACCCCCCACACTCCTACTCTTACCCTGAGCCCCTCCCACACCCCAAACCCCTCACCCTCAGCCCCAGCAAGAGCCCTCATCCCCCTGCACCCTAACCGCCTGCCCCAACTCTGAGCCCCCTCCTACATCATGAACCCCTCATCCCCAGCCCCACACACAGCCCTCACCCCACACCCCACCTCTCTGCCATAGCCCTGAGCCCCCTCCCACATTTCAAACCTCTCATCCTCAGCCCCACCCCAAACCCCCTCCCTCCACACCGCCTCTCATCCCCAAACTCCCTCCCAGCACCTGCACCCTGCACCCCTCCTGCACCCCAGACTCCTCCCTCACTCAAACTCCCTCCCAGAGCCTTGGGCAGGTGGGACGTGGAGTTTTAGGGGGGCGGAGTTTGGGCAGGGGTGGGTTCTGGGCACCTCCAACATTTCTACAAACCTGCTACCTATATGATGGGATCATGCTGGTCTAATTAAAAACCAGAACACTCACATTTGTTCCAAGAAAACAGCTTTTCAAAGAACGGCTTAGTAGATAATATCTGAAAAAGTTAAAGCCCTAAAGTTTGGTTCCAGCCTCAGGCAATGAGAGATCCAGCAATTCTAGTACAGTGACGAGGATGGGGTAAATAATTACATAGATTGGACAGATATACTGGGGCAGATCCCCAGATGGTGCAAATTGTCCTAGCTCCATTGCTTTCCGTGGAGTTATGAGAATTAACTCCAGAAGAGGAACTGATGACTTTGGCACTAATGAGAGCATGTGGCACAGGTGTCAGTAACAGGATGTGGTCACTCTCAGTCTCTTTCCTGCTCCTTTGCCCATGATCAGCCAATTTGTAGCTATTAAAGCCCAGAGCTGCCCTGGGACTGAGGCTGCAGTGGAGCACCACATCAGCAGTAGCGATGTCAGCAGCAATGTCTCTGGCATTGCTGCTGGAGTGACGCACCTCTGCACTCAGTCCCACTGCCAACACACAGGATGGCTCTGGCTTTCACAACATTCAGGAGGAGCTCTTACTGCAAGGACAACATGCATGCCCTCCAACACTAACCTAGAGCCACCACCAGTGCACAGAGGAGTCAGGGCCATGGGCCTGTCCTTCTCAGCTCATCCCCAGGGAGGGAGGGAGGTGTGGTGCAGCTAGTGGGGCTAACAGTCCTCTGCACTTTGCACTCAGGGATGTACAGGCTTCACATCAGGCTGCCCCCTGGCAGACATCTATGCCCAGCCCCACTTGTGCCCGCTGCAGGGCAGTCAGAATCTTTTCATTGTAATTAACTTATTTTAATACCTGCCTGTTTGGGTAAGATGAACAGAAAACAGCATGGAAGGAAGCCAAGTGTACCTAACCCTCCTTATTTCTAACTGCAGCACAAATACATGGTGAGAACAAAAGCCTTCAGTTATTTGTTTACAGGATTTGGGAGATGGATCTGAAAGACAACTTGTTGATAGAACTCCATCCTGATTCCCACTGGAGTCAATGAGAGGTTGCACTGAATAAGGTTTGCAGGATCAAACCCCCATCTTAAAATAATAAAACACCTTTTATAGAGCTGGCTTCTGCTCCCATTGGGGAGGGAGACAAGCCATAGTGAAGTCCCATTGTACAAAAAGCATTTCAGACTGTAGCAGATCACTGCTCTGGGGGGCTCCTGAGTGCCTTACACAGTTTTTACACAGGCAAAACACTCAGTAACTTCAATGGGAACTCAAGATTTGGCTGATGGGGAAACTATGTGGACTGGAGGGCAGTATTAAGAGGCTTTTAGTTTTGTTTCAAATATTTGATTTTGCCAAGAAGAAATGGACAAAGGTAATAATTTCCATGTTGCATTATCCAAGTTTAAGTGACTAATTAAAAGAGCAAAATTGATGTATTTAATGCGTGAAGATCTTCGGGTAGCCATATTCACCTGTGCACACATGGCTCAATCACACTGCCAAAAAGAAATTGGTTTACATTGTGCAGAACTAGATTCTGAGATAGAGGAAGAACGCACAAATGACTATTTAATCCAATGGGCAGATAATGAGCCAAAGTGAATAATTATGCCTCAATAATGAGGAAGAGACTGTGTATGGGCTTGAATAATTTTTAACATATTACCTTGAAAACTAATTGTATGTTTACGTACAGCTACTGGGATTTCTACTGTCTGCAGAGACACTATGATTATTAGTGCTACAAGCTGTAGCCCTAAATTCCAAAGAAAGACAGTGATTTGCAGGGAGAAAGGACTGTTTAATGCCTCTCCCTGGCCAAAGGTAGATTAGATGAAATAGTTTGTCACAACTGGGGGAAGCGTAAGAGATTACTTTCCTCTCTAAGTAGTACTTGAAACCTAAAAAAGACAGTAATCTAGTAGGAATCCAGCAAAATAATAATGATTTCACAATTATGTAGCACCTTTCCTCCCCAGTGATCTCACCATTTTATACACTGGATACATAAACCATTATTGAAATGCTACCACCTCTGGGGAGGAGGAGAACAGTCAAGTAGACAACTAGTGCGTAGTGAATGGCTTCCCACAGCGGGGCACCAGGGAAGTTTTGGCCAGGAACGTCAATTATCTGCCTTTCAGGTACCACCTGAGACACACTCAAAAAACTACACTAAGCTCAAGGACTGAGCTGACCCTAGAGGGCTTTGAATCTGTGATCAGGATGCAAATATCTGTTGACTGAGTAAATTTTGTACTGTCTACATGTAGCTGTAGTTTCTTGCTGTCAGCTCTTAGAAACATTACCTAGACCTACAATAACCCAAATAAGTATCCTAAATCAAAATGTTCAGTTATGAATTGCACTTGTGCAGATTCTGATGTCTGTGTATTATTTAGAAAACACTTGCAGTGTTTTACTGTCGTAGAGGACAGAAATAGACAGAAGTAGACAGGGCCAGCTCCAGGGGTTTGGCTGCCCCCCCCCACCCCCCCTCTCCCCCCCCAAAAAAAGCCAGGATCGCGATCTGTGGCAATTCAGCAGGGGAGTGAGGGACCCTCCGCCGAATTGCCGCCGAATACGTGAAAGTGCCACCCCTTCCTGGAGTTGCCGCCCCAAGCACCTGCTTGATAAGCTGATGCCTGGAGCTGGCCCTGGAAGTAGAAGTAGACAAAAGTAGAAGTAGGGATAGCTCAGTGGTTTGATCAGTGGCCTCCTAAACCCAGGGTTACAAGCTCAATTCTTGAGGGGGCCATTTAGGAATCTGGGGCAAAAGTCAGTACTTGGTCCTGCTAGTGAAGGCAGAGGGCTGCACTCAATGATCTTTCAAGGTCCCTTCCAGCTTCAGGAGACAGGTATATCTCCAATTATTTTGTTTAATGTAAACACTCCTTTGTATTCTTAAGGAAACTGATAGGGATGATTTTTTCTGGTCTTATCCTGTTTTCAAAACATTCCTCAGCTATTCTCCAAAGTATGATATTATGTGTCTACCACAAACAGTAGGAGTTTAGATTGTTCTCTGTGTTATTTACAGTGGAGTTCGTCAAGAGTTCATGCAATAAAATAATTAAGAAAGACATTTCTGGGTTGTGATAATTTTGCATCTTGTAACGAATGTAAACACTGCATCCACATCATAAAGCATGTGGTGGTAAGGCAACCTGGGCTCCAGTAGAACCTAATCATCTCTTTTATGGTGTTCTCATTATAACAGATACCTTGGCATCCAAGAAAAGTGCATATAGAGCTGCAACACATTGCAAATGAAAGCCTCTGTTTTGTCAGCCCTGATTCTTAGAGAATACTGGCTGGTATATGGCAGAAAAATGGGGAGGAGGCTTCCCAATACAGGGAAGCAGCAACTTCAGAGATCTCATAAAACTGTCTCAAGAAAGTAAATGTATCTACGCGGTGGCTGCTGCCACGAAGGGCTCCGATCTGCTCCAGCATCACTTAGGATCCCAAGCAGCTGTTTCCTCCTTCATTAAAAAAAAACATCTAGTTTAGCTCTAAGGTAAGGTCTGATGGGCAGGTTACTCTCATCCTTGCTGCTGTCCTTACTATCCTCAATGATAATGAATCTCTCTCTCCTTCCCTCTGTCTTTTTAAGGGCAGCAGCATGGGAGCAGATGCAGGAATCCCACTGCAACCCCTCCCCACCTTGTGGGGAAAGCAGAAAAACACACAGACATGGAAAGGGAGACTAAATGACAAAGGAACAAGCTGAGGAGCTGGAAGAGGACAGAAAAATGGCCATTTTTATGGATTTGTGCAGCACAAATGTGGGTTTATCCTGTATCTTGGCCAAACAATGTACATAGCCAAATAAATGCACTAACAGTAGGCGTATGCCTAATGCTAAACACTTTACAATAATATCTGGTTCTGTTCCTGGTTGCTATCTTAAAGCCCAGTGTCAATTATCATGACATTTATGCCAAGTATGGACACAGAGAAGACCATTTAGCTAAGACCACTGTATTTTTTCATAAGGACCATGGTGTCAAAACTACTGATCACAGGTTAAAGAATATAATAATGACAGACATATTGGCTTTTAGGCAAGTTGTATAACATAAATCCATTGGCTCTATTTGTTCCATGTTCAGCTCACCCAAGGCAGCAGCATCCAAAGGGGACAGCCGTGGAGTCCAGTGGATACCACACCAGACTGAGGGTTCAAGAGACCTGAGTCCTACTCTCAGCTCCCTCAAAGATGTGTTGTGTGACTGTGGGTAAATTACTTAGAACAAGATTTTCAAAACTGACTGGTGATCTGGGGTGCTTCAGTTTTGGGGTGCTCAATGTGAGACACCTTAAAAGGCCAAATTTTCAAAAGTCCTGAGCACTAACCTCTGAAAATCAGGCCCCTTTAAGGTGGCTCATATTGCGCTTTCAGAAAAGAAGGCTCTCAAAATCACAAGTGACTTAAAATCTTGGCTCATAGCTCTCCATGCCTCAGTTTCCACATGTGCAAAAGGGTGATAATGCAGATACTTAACCAGTTTATAAAGTGCTTTAAGAACTATGGATGAAGAGCACCACGTAAGTGCTAATTATTGCCTAATATGTTTTGACACTGTTTCAGTTTTCTATGTCCTTCATACCGTCTATAACTTTTTTCCCCTCTACATCCACCCACCAAGACACATGCTATTGAAAGCAGCTTGGAAAAGTGTATAGGAAACAAGAAATGACTTTGAAAACACTTTTGAAAACAGGGTGATAAATTGAAACTGATGCCACATGGTGTGGGATAAGTGTAATTAAAAAAACCCTGGCAGTAATAACAGAATGCCAGCAAGTCCCCCACATCTGAACCAGAATAGAAGCTAGGTCACTTCATTCAAACCTAGGAAAACATGAAACAGCTGTGGTATGATACTGGAAACAATTCTGCAAAGAACGTACAATATCAACAAAACACTGTAGTCACTGACTGGGTATCTTGCTATGGTGCTTGCTCACTACAATTCCCTGAATCGGTTCATTTTATCCTCTGGATAATTACACTGGGATGAAACTCAGAAACTTGTGGATGATGACATTGGATATGTAAATCCTAGCAACAGAACTGCATTAAGAAGATTCTCTTTGATGCCCGAAATACCTTTGTCATTCACAGTAAGCATACAATAGGACTAGCTTCTCAACTGGTGTAAAAGCTCATACATCCATTAAAAACAATCAAGGAGCTGGCCCAAGGTGTCAAACATGTCCCAGATTCGTTAAGAGGAAACCCAGATATGAACATGTGGACTCACTATATGGTTTCATAATATGTTCCTGCCCAATGACACAGACTGGGGTGCCCAATCCTGCCAACAAACTGCAACCAAAGTTCCCAGATCAGTTCCAGGTTCTGCCTGTCTCCTGTCACACCCACTCACCTGTTTTGGAAGGTATGCAGTGCCTACTACCTGTGCATAGTCCAAGTCAGGCGTGGGCAAACTTTTTGGCCTGAGGGCCACATCAGGAATAGAAATTATGTGCCTGGCCATGGATGCTTGCAAAATTGGGGTTGGGATGCAGGAGGGGGTAAGGGTTCTGGTTGGGGGTGCAGGCTTGTGTAGGGCTGGGGATGTGGAGTTTGGGGTGTAGGAGGGTGCTCTGTGCTCAGACTGAGGGGTCTGGAGGTGGGAGGGGGACCAGGGTTGGGGCAGGGGTGCAGGAAGGGGTGCAGTTTCTGACTGGGGGTCCAGGCTCTGGGATGGGGCTGGGGATGAGAGGTACAGAAGGGTGCTCTGGGCTCAGACCAAGGGGTTCGGAGGGCAGGAGGGGGATCAGGGCTAGGGCAGAGGGTTGCGGGGTGGGGACAGGCTCAGGGATGCAGGCTCCAAGCAATTCTAATGCTTACCTCAAACAGCTCCCGGAAGCAGTGGCATGTCCCTTCTCCAGCTCCTACACATGGAGCGGCCCCTGACCATCGGAGCGGGGCCATGCAGCTACTACCAGGAGCTGCACAGTGCGGCTCCCAACCCTGTGCCCTGGAGTGGGGCCATGTCGTGGTTTCTGGGAGCAGCATGGTGCGGCCCCTAACCTGGCGCCCCAGCTGGAGCACTGGACTGGGGCCTAGCCATGTGATGCAGCCCCCAACCTGGCGCCCCAGCTGGAGCGCCAGAGTGGGGCAAGCCTCAGACCCTACTCACTAGCGGCTTAAAATGGCTCATGGGCTGGATCCAGCCCGCAGGCTGTAGTTTGCCCACCCCTGGTCCAAGTCACAGTCTAGCTCTACCCCATAGTAATCAGCAATACTAAAGAAAGGAAATCTAGAAAAAAGTATTTCACAGGACATGGCCACTAAATAAGCATCTGGGGGGGGGGGGGAATAGCCTGAGTGGTTCCTTAAAAGGAATCCTAGAAACTGGAGATGGAAACAATCTGTTAATCATCTAGTCTGTCCCTCTGCCAACCAGTGTATTTTCCAAAAGAACTTTTGTGTGGTGCAACTAGTACTTTTTATAGAATGAAGAGAATTCATGCCAGCTTGGGCTCAGAAGCCTTTCTGTCTCATTTAATCAAAATGAATCATTGCAAAAGGCCTTTGCACCTCTGCTTGCCTAAATAAAGGAATTTAATAATCTTTCCTCCAAGTTATTAACCCATTGATTCCACTGGCATATCAAGATATTACTTTTGCTGGTTTAGACAAAGTCATGAGTCCTGGCAGCAGCAATTAATAAATCAATATACAGCCATGATTTCTATTTGAGAAGGACTGGAGTCTCTGGGCTCTACACATTACAAGGTTATACTATGTGTGAAATAGCTGTATAGCCACTCAGAAGGCCCTACAAATCAGTCACAATATTTTAACCTTATATTTAATTGCGTGTGGGTATTTAGCATTTCCATTACAATCTTCTATTTGTAAAGTCTGTAATCCAGCTGCATGATTTTGATATTTCAGGGTAGATATTCAAAAAGTGTGTTGGGCTTTAGCTCCCACAGATTTTAGGGTGGCTGTATCATATAAAGTGGCCACCAGTCCCACTATATTTCAAATAACAGTCCCACCTTCGACATGAATGTCCTATGTCAGGCAAGGCATTAGAACAGTCCTGAAATATCTTCAGTGCTGATTTTGTGCCACAACAAAGACATCACAAATTATAATGTTCCATCTCTCACTGGAATGAGTTTGTCCCTGAGTGCAAAGTATAAAAAGTGACAACCCTGCTTTCTTTGATAGTGTGAGATAGAATGAAACTGTTTTAGTCCAGGAGTGACTATATTAGCCAACTAGGGGAAATAATTAAGTCATGGGATTTATGTTGTATGACAATGACGGAGGGAAGGATCCTTATTTACTCGAGGCCTCTCTGACAATGTAAAGGGTCCTCAAAGTGAAGTAAATTACAAATGCACCTACTGGAATATATACACATATAAGTTAAGAATTACTTAGACAAGTTACTTGTCTTCAAGTCGGCAGGGCCTGATGAAATACATCCTAGAATACTTAAAGAACCGGTTGAAGAGATCTCTGAGACATTAGTGATTACCTCTGAGAATATGTGGAGGACAGGAGAGGTCCCAGAGGACTGGAAGAAAGCAAATATAGTACCTATGTATAAAATGGGGATTAAAGACAACCCCAGGAATTACAGACCAGCCAACTTCACTTCAGTACCTGGAAAGAAAATGGAGCAAATAATCAAACAACCAATTTGTAAACACCTAGAAGAAAATAAGGTGATGAGTAACAGTCAACACGCATTTGACAAAAATCATGTCAAACCAACCTAATATCCTTCTTCAACAGGATAACAATCCGTGTGGATGGGGGGAAATAGATGTGATCTATTTCAACTTTAATAAGGCTTTTGATACTCTCTCACATGACCTTCTCATAAATAAACTAGAGAAATAGAACCTAAATGAACCTACTATAAAGTGGGTGCACAACTTGTTGGAAAAGTATACTCAGAGGGTACGTCCAGACTACCCACCGGATCAGTGGGTAGCGATCGATCTATCGGGGATTGATTTATCGCATCTCATCTAGATGCAATATATCAATCCCTGAATACGCTCCCATTGACTCCGGAACTCAACCAGGGTGAGCAGTCGAAGCAGAGTTGATGGGGGAGCCCCGGCCATCAATCCCGCGCCGTGAGGACGGGAGGTAAGTCAAAATAAGATATGTCAACTTCAGCTACGCTATTCCCGTAGCTGAAGTTGCGTGTCTTACATCGACATCCCCTCCCCCAGTGTAGACCAGGTCTCAGAGAGTAGTTATCAATGGCTCCCAATCAAGCTGGAATGGCATATTGAGTGGAGTTCCGTGGGGACCTGTCCTGAAGCTGGTTCTTCAATATCTTCATAACTGTTTTGGATAATGGCATAGAGTGTACACTTATAAAGTTTGTCAATGATACCAAGCTGGGAGGGGTTGCAAGTGCTTTGAAGGCCAGGATAAGGGTTCAAAATGATCTTGACAAACTGGAGAGATGGTCTGAAATAAATAGGATGAAATTCAATAAAGACAAATACAAAGTACTCCACTTGGGAAGGAACAATCTATTGCACAAATGCAAAGTGGAAAGTGATTGCCTGGGAAGGAGTACTGCGGAAAAGGATCTCGGGGATATAGTGGATTGCCAACTAAATAGGAGTCAACAATGTAACATTGTTTCCAGGAGCGTTGAAACAATTGATATAGAGGGAGTGCTGAGAGCCATGGAAACAAACTGTAACCCTGTATATATGATGGAAACCACTTTGAACCAGGTTGTGCGGCAACACCCCCAGTTTCAGCACCTATGATTGTTGCAAAATAAAGCAGACATCATTCTGGGATGTATTAGCAGGAGTGTTGTAAGCAAGACACAAGAAGTAATTCTTCTGCTCTACTCCATGCTGATAAGGCTTCAGCCAGAGTTTTGTGTCCAGTTCTGGGCACCACTCCACACTTCAGGAAAGATGCGGACAAATTGGAGAAAGTCCAGAGGAGAACAACAGAAATGACTGAAGATCTAGAAAACATGACCTATGAGGTAAGATTGAAAAAACTGAGTTTGGTTAGACTGGAGAAGGCGGGGAGGGGGGGAATATGATAACTGTCTTCAAGTATATAAAAATCCATTATAAAAAGAGGAAGGTGATGAATTGTTCTCCTTAACCACTGAGGACAGGACAAGAAGCAATGGGCTTTAATTGCAGCAAGGAAGATTTAATTTAGACATTAGGAAAAAACTTCCTAACTGTCAGGGTAGTGAAGCACTGGAACAAATTACCTAGGGGGGTTGTGGAATCTCTATCACTGGAGGTTTTTACGAACAGATTAGACACATAGCTGTCAAGGATGGTCTAGATAATACTTAGTCCTGCCTCAGTGCAAGGGACTGGCTTAGATGACCTTGCGAGGTCCCTTTCAGTCCTACATTTCTATGATTTCTGTGATTTATGATGTCTTTATGCTGCCAGACCAATGTAAAGGTGCCTTTATGTACATGTGAATAGGACTCAGAGTGTTGGGGTTTTTTTCTGTTATGTCTGAATAAACATGCTGGTTTCCTTTTAAATAGATTGATGAACAAAATGGGCTCAATTCATCCCTGAGGTGACTACCTCGAAGTCAGTGACGTTACACCAGGAATTTACATAGCCCAATAGATTAAAGGAGATAAAGGAAACACTAATTGCCTTCATAGAATATCAGGGATGGAAGGGACCTCACGAGGTCATCTAGTCCAACCCTCTGCTCAAAGCAGGACTAATCTCCATAAAATGAGGAAAAGGTACACCAAAGAGTGATGAGAACTGAAATGTATAAATTAATTTTAAGTGGAGGCTATGTGTTTGTGGATTTGTTAATAAGAGAACTTCTGTGGAACATAGCATGTAAATATGTCAGTAACTTGCTATTCAGTCTTGGACCTTTTACTGCATGACATTTTATTTACAACTGGCTGCAACTAGGTGAAATTTTTTCCTCACTAAATTTGTCTGAGTGATGTCTTGTCTTTTCAGTTTGATCCTGGGGACATATCTTATCCCAGTGATCCAGGCATTTATAATCCCTAGGCCTAATTATTGAAATGCATAGCTAGGAAGCAAGACACACAAGCTGAAATAGCTCCAGCTGATTCAAAACACAGTAGCACATCCTTTTAGCAACACAAGGTGCTGTGAATACATCACTTCAGTGCTTAATACGATGCCTACACTGGCCAGGGAAACTATATGAATACCTATCTAGTGAATGATGTTTAAACACTGTGGTCTAAAAAGTTGCTAACTAGTTTCTTTAGCCAGTGAAGACAAAGATTAACTCTTTTACATATACACCAGTTCACAAAACTGTACTACTGCTAATGTAGGAACCTGATATTTTGTATTATGAGATTGGCAGGGAGTTAGTGCTGGTGTGTTTTAACCAGCTCACAGCAACAACACAGTTAGTACCTTTCTATGTTGTCCAGGAAACCTGCTATATTCCAGTGCATTCTCGTTTTTGAACTGCACCCATTACCACAGTTTCTGAATACCAGCAGTTAGAGAATTAAACAAGTCTACGTCGGCCCTGATGGTCAAAGCATTCTGGAGGGTCCTGGACCTTGCTGCAGGGCAAAGATGCATCCCAAGAATGGGGATCTGGACTGATAATGCTCAAAAAAGAACTGTGTAGAAGCGTAATTCGCTAGAAGGGTACTAACATAGGGGCCTAGCTCCGCGAAGCCTTACTCAAGGGAGTCACTTGTTGACTTGAAAGTAAAAATTAACTGCAAAACTGGGCACATAATTTTCCTCGCAGATGTCGCCTAACTGTCCACAACCACACAGCAGTGACAAAACAGCACAAACACCAAAATATTCCAACTCAAGATCTCACCAGCTGTCCAATCAAAAAGTACGTGATAAGGTGCTTTGGACCCAAAATGAAATGATTTCTGCTAGGAATTTTGTTTTATAACCAAAATTATTTCCTTTCCAGTTAAAGGCTATTGTATATTGTTCACTTAAGGCACAGGGGACAGTGTGGAGGTGTGCTAACCAGCTACTCCTGTGGCTTTGTGCCCGTTTCAGGAGCTGCAAGGCTTGCGGTGAGACCATTGTCACTACTACCCCTATGGCAAGAATGCAATCTGTACTGCCCACTGAGCTGGGTCATCTCCATTGGCTGGTGAGGCAGTGGTTTCCCCAGGAACTGAAATTAGGGGAGATGTTCGAATTTATGGGGGGCGTGTCAGGACCAATGAGATATATAAAATAGATACGAATAAAGTACATGTTTTGTTAGGATGATGCAAATTTAAGATAAGAATAATGCAAGTTACACCAAACACATAACAGGTCTAGATTTCTAAAAAAATATAAATTAAAAAAAAGTATTTAATTTAAATTGACTTTTGAAAAGTAAGCCATCATGGGGTAAGAGGGAAGTCCTCTCAGGGATCAGTAACTGGTTAAAAGATGGGAAACAAAGGGTAGGAATAAATTATCAGTTTTCAGAACGTAGAGAGATAAATAGTGGTATCCCTGAGGGGTCAGTACTGGGACCAGCCCTGTTCAACATACTCATAAATGATCTGGAAAAATGGGTAAACAGTGAGGTGGCAAAATTTGCAGATGATACAAAAGTATCCAAGATAGTGAAGTCCCAGGCAGACTGTGAAGAGTTACAAAGGGTTCTCACAAAAATGGGTGACTGGGCAACAAAAATGGCAGATGAAATTCAATGTTGATAAATGCAAAGTAATGCACAGTGGAAAACAATTTCAACTATACATACAAAATGAAGGAGTTTGAATTAGCTGTTATTAGCTATTATTGTGGATAGTTCTCTGAAAATACCCACTCAATGTGCAGCAGCAGTCAATGATTCCTAGCATTCTGTTTGCTTTTTTAAAAAAGAACAGGAGGACTTGTGGCACCTTAGAGCATACACTTTCGTGGGCTACAGTCCACTTCATCAGATGTAGCCCATGAAAGCTTATGCTCAAATAAATTTGTTAGCCTTTAAAGGTGCCACAAGTCCTCCTGTTCTTTTTGCAGATACAGACTAACACGGCTGTTACTCTGAAATCTTTGCTTTTTTAAGAAAGGGATAGATAATAAGACAGAAAATATCATATTGCCTCTATATAAATCCATGGTACGTGTACACCTCGAATACTACATGCAGATCTGGTCACCCCATTCCAAAAAATATATATTGGAAATGGAAAAGATACAGAGATGGGGAACTAAAATGATTAGGGGTAACAGGAGGAGAAATTAAAATGACTGGGAATTTTCAGCTTAGAAAAAAAAAGATGATTAAGGGGGGATATGACAGAGGTCTATAAAATCTTGACTGGTGTGAAGAAGGTGAATAGGGAAATGTTATTTAATCCTTCACATAACACAAGAACTTGCAGTCACCCAATGAAATTAATAGGCAGCAGGGTTTTTTTTTTAAAAAAAAGGAAGTCTTCTCACAACATAAAGTCAACCCGTGGAACTCTTTGCCAGGGGATGCTGTGAAGACCAAAACTATAACAGGATTTTAAAAAGAACTAGATAAATTCCTGGAGAATAGGTCCATCCGTGACTATTAGCCAGGATGGGGAGGGATGCAACACCATGCTCTGAGTGTCCCTGGCCTGTTTGCCAGAAGCTGGGAATGGGCAACAGGGGATGGGTCACTTGATGATTACCTGTTCTGTTCATTCCCTCTAAAGCACCTGGCCTTGACCGCTGTTGGAAGACAGGATACTGGGCTATATGCACCATTGGTCTGACCCAGTATGACCATTCTTACACAATAATTATAATAATAAAAATGTTTAGTACAAAATCTCCCCAACATAATGACCTCTCAAGAGAGCAACAATGTGAGATAACAACCTTGGCAAATAATGCATTTTAAAAACCTTGGCCTACTAGGAAACATATTTAGGTAAGTTTCCATTCCCAGTCACAAATCTAGCATTCTGGAGCAAAGTTACTAAAATATAGTCCAACAAACAAATGTTTCTTTAACATGTCCCTCACTTCTCTCCACCGCACCCCACTCACTGGTGTTGTCTTTAGTCAGTGGTGACTCAGAGTTCAAAGGTGCTTTCACGTGAGCACACCTCCCAGGTGGGGGGCAAGAAGGCACCTTGCTTGTTCCTTCAGCTGCTCACTGTTTGTTCTGGCCACAGCTGTTCGTTGTGCAACTGTTCACTTCACTACTTTGTTGCCAATGGCCCTGCGCAGTCACCTTCTGCTGCCACCTACCACTGTGATCTCTGCGAGTTGGTCTCTTGAGGTTTCACCCAGCTTTCAGTGATTTCAGCTGAGTGCTCAGTGGGGGAACCTCACTGCTAGTGCAGTCTGGGCTGTTTTTTAACACAAAAATACTGTACCCAAAGGAACACTGTCCCCAGAGCAGGACTAAGCACTTAGACCTGATTATCAGTGATTTCAGCTGCAGTGGTCGCTTAATAGAACAAAAGACTATCTATGGAGCCTAATCAGCTCTGTCTTTAAACAGTGAAGAGAGACAGGTCCCCACCCTCTCTCTTGATGCCCTCAATCAGCAAGGGCTAAGTACAGTTCAACTGCCCTTTACTTATACAAAAAGAACAACCACATTTCACTCCCCCACCCCCACCCTCCACATTCAAGTGATTTGTAACCCAACCCCAGCCAAAATCTATCACTTGGGCAGCACAACTCCATTTGCTGGATACGTAGGTAGATTAGGTGTGAATGTAAATACAATCTGGTCTTGGAGCCTTTCCCTCCACCTCATCACTAGCTGTCAGGGAGAGCTCATTTAGACTTTGCTTGCAAATCATCATATGAAATTATTAGGTTGGCCAACATCACCAAAATGAATGCACTGACATTGTCATAAAAAACAACAGCTGTATAAGGAAGCTAGTCTATGTTCATACTTTTCAAATCTATTATACTTTCAGATACATGTATTTTATCATACCTTGTATATGCTTTTAAAGCGTGTATTAAGGTTTCAATTTCAATTCAAATTTCCAAACAGTCACTAAATTGGCATGTTTCAGAGTAGCAGCCATGTTAGTCTGTATCCGCAAAAAGAACAGGAGTCCTTGTAGGACCTTAGAGACTAACAAATGTATTTGAGCATAAGCTTTCGTGGGCCCACTTCATTGGATGCATAGAATGGAACTTTTAGTGAGGAGGGTAATATATATATAGTATACACAATATTTAAGAAAACATGAAATGTGGGAGCTGCCCAACCAACTCTAAGAGGCTAATTAATTAAGATGTGCTATTGTCAGCGGAGAAAAAAATCTTTCGTTAGTGATAATCAAGATAGCCCATTTAAGACAGTTTGCAAGAAGGGTGAGGATACTCTAACAATGGGAAAATAGAGTCAATGTGTGTGAATGGCTAGCCATTCCAGTCTCTAATTAAGCCTAAATTGATTTATACTAGTTTGCATATTAATTCAAGTTCAGCAGTCTCTCTTGGAGTCTGTTTTGAAGCTTTTCTTTTTGCAAAATTGCCAACCTTTAAATCTGTTACTGAATGGCCAGAGTGGTTGAAGTTTCTCACTACTGTTTTGAATATGTTATGATTCCCAGGATGTCAGATTATTGTGTCCATTTATTCTTTTGCATAGAGACTGACTGGTTTGGCCAATGTACATGGCAGAGGGCATTGCTGGCATATGATGACATATATCACATTGGTAGATATGCAAGGTGAACGAGCCCCTGATGGCATGACTAATGATTGGATCCTATTATGGTAGTCACTGGAATAGACTAGAGTTGGCAATCGGCTTTGTTGCAAGGATAGAATTCCTGGGTTAAGTGTTGTTGTTCTGTGGTGTGTGGTTGCTGTGAGTATTTGCTTCAGGTTTGGGGCTGTCTGTAAGCGAGGACTGGCCTGTCTCCAAGATCTGGGAGAGTGAGGGCATCTTTCAGGATAGGCCTGTAGATCTTGATGATGCGCTGGAGAGTTTTAATTGGGGGATGAAGATGACGGCTAGTGGCGTTCTGTTATTTTCTGTGTTGGACCTGTCTTTTAGTAGGTGACTTCTGGTACTCTTCTGGCTCTGTCAATCTGTTTTTTCACTTCAGCAGGTGGGTATTGTAGTTGTAAGAAATGCTTGAATAGAAGATCTTGTAGGTGCTTGTTTCTGTCTGAGGGATTGAAGCAAATGCGGTTGTATCTTAGAGCTTGGCTGTAGACAATGGATGGTGTGGTGTGTCCTGGATGGAAGCTGAAGGCATCTAGGTAAGTATAGTGGTCAATAAGTTTCCAGTATAGGGTGGTGTTTATGTGACCATTGCTTATTAGCATAGTAATGTCAAAGAAATGGACCATTTGTGTGGATTGGTCTATGCTGAGGTGAATGGTGGGATGGAAATTGTTAAAATCATGGTGGAATTCCTCAAGGGCTTCTTTTCTATGGGTCCAGATGATGAAGATGTCATCAATGTAGCGCAAGTAGAGTAGGGGCGTTAGGAGATGAGAGCTAAGGAAGCGTTATTCTAAGTCAGCCATAAAAATGTTGGCATACTGTGGGGCCATACAGGTACCCATAGCAGTGCCGCTGACTTGAAGGTATACGTTGTCCCCAAATGTGAAATAGTTGTGGTGAGGCGCAAAGTTCAGCCACCAGGTTTGGCATGTGACTAGTTCAAAAAACTGGGGGGGTGTTGGGGAAATTCAAGGGGGGTGTACACCCCCCCTAGGGGGGATATAGGGAAATCACTGTTAGGTGAGGTACACAGCTCTGCTCTCTCCTGGCCTTTAGAAACACTAATTGCTATTAGCCTACCACAGTCCTTGGTCTCAGGAACCTTCAAAGAGAGTGATTGTGCCGAGCCCCAATGCAGAGTCACATTGAAACTTTATCCTCTCACCACTTCTCCTGACCCTCCTCCCCACACGGTTTGTCCTAACACTTCATAACCATCATATGGTACACATATTCCAGAAGTAATGAGCAATTCTGGCTTTCCCCATTGTCTGAGAAATTGGATTCATGCATGATAAAAACCCAGAGGCCTTTTTCCAGTTTCTGAACTGACAGCTGAAGCAATGTAAATGTCACAGTCTTGGCATATCTGCCAACTCTTCCCACATAAGCAGTGGCTGTATCAGGATATAAACTTTTCCAACAAGCTCCAAGCTCTGTAATAGCGGATATATCTCAGCAGCAGGAAGACACATATGATTATTTCTCCTATTTCCCTGGGCTGCAAGAAATATGCCATTGCTCATGTTTTCTGCATAATTTAAAATTCAATGCGTTTTTAAAAAAATTAATTTCAGCTGTTGGGAATTTTGAGAGACATTTTTCTTTATACTTCCTGACACTTTTTCCATTATATGATCAGTCTCCAAAGAACTGAAATAAATAGTCTCAACACAGGGTAACTGATCATGTTCAAAATCTGCAGTAGCTGGAAACAGAGGCATTCAGGTTTCAAAACATATAAAAATGGATCACTCTTTCTCACCAGCTTTTAGGTTTTGGCTTACTGTAACACCCTGAAGAGGGGTTTAAATACATTTAGCCCATAAGCAAACCTTTTGTTCTCCCTTCTTGTACCTGCATTTATTTCTGGGTGCCACTGATGTAATTTAGTTGTCTCACCATCTACCTGATATACTATCATCAAGTAATGATGTCTGTTGTTCCCACCCTCTAGTGCAGAGTTGTCAAAATTTGGCATATTGATAGCCACTGACATTAGACAGCACTGATGTAGTTCATAAATTCACTCATTTGATGCTGGACATCAAAAAAGCAGCAGCATCTGATAATACCTGGGATAGACGAGCAGGCCTTTTCCAGACAACTGCTCCCCCTTGACAAGGAAAAAGGTACCAGAGATGCCCTAAGAACTGTTCCAATAATTGTTATGATTTATTATTTACATTGTACGGGCATTCCAGAGCCCCTAGCACAGAGGTGGGCAAACTTTTTGGCCTGAGGGCTACATCGGGGAATAGAAATTCTATGGCAGGCCACGAATGCTCACAAAATTGGGGCGGGGTGCGGGAAAGGGTGCAGGGTCCGGCTGGGGTTGCGGGCTCTGGGATGGGGCTGGGGTTGAGGGGTTTGGGGTGCAGGAGGGTGCTCCGGGCTGGGATTGAGGGGTTTGGAGGGTGGG
This sequence comes from Chelonoidis abingdonii, assembly GCF_003597395.2. Classification (NCBI taxonomy): domain Eukaryota; kingdom Metazoa; phylum Chordata; order Testudines; family Testudinidae; genus Chelonoidis; species Chelonoidis abingdonii. Next base: position 74,867,287 of record NC_133769.1, on the reverse strand, counting down.
AGGCGGATCAGGGCTGGGACAGTGGGTTGGGGCATGGAGAAAGGCTTAGGGGTGCAGGATCCAAGTGGTGCTTACGCTTACCTCAAGCAGCTCCCGGAAGTAGTGGCATGTCCCTTCTCCGACTTCTATGCATGGAGTGGCCCCCGACCCTCAGAGCAGGGCCATGCAGCTGCTTCCGGGAGCCGGGTGGTGAGGCCCCGCTCCCCATCCTGCCAGCGGGAGTTTACGGGCAGGTTTAAAATGGCTTGTGGGCTGAATCCGGTCCACAGGTTGTAGTTTGCTCACCCCTACCCTGGCAGGTATGGATCCTCATTGTCCTGTACAAACACATACAAAGACACCATTCCTATCCTGAAGACTTACATTCTAATGTAAGTCCGAGTACACCTAAGTGAGTATTATGGGGACAGGAGGAAAAGGGCAACATCAGGGAGATCATGAAGTGACACAGGCTAGCAACATGCACAGCTTAATGCTTCAAGATCACTTAAACTATTTCTTTAGCATGAATACATAAATAATTACCAGCAGTCCTGGGCAATCCCTTGATCAATATACTATGGGTAGCTAGTGCAAGACCAAATAATACAAAATGCATGCAAGTAGCCCTGGCACCTCGGAATGTTACTAACCATACAAATTACTAGACACGACATTTGTAGCAAGAAAACTCAGGAGCTAAAACATGACACCACTGTACTGCAGTATCCCAGATTTGGCCATCAGGCACAGCACGGTGGGATCGGAGGAGGAGATTTCTTAGAATCCCTTGGAGCTGCTAACCCACAGATGAAGCAGGCACTTCTGGGATGGACTTTGCAAAACATTCCATTATGGGTACTAAGATTAAAATCATTCCAAAGGCTGATGCAAAATTAATTTAATATAATTTGAGTCTACGTATTAATTGAAATTGTGCAATCACTGTATGGCCTCACTATAGAACAGAGTTAAGGTTGATTTTGGCACTTTAACATCATTGGATATTTTAACCTTAACTCTGAATTTCCTGGTTTAAAATGGTTGTTTGGGGGATAGTTACAAACTTCTTGCATTTTTTTTAAATCTCGAATTACTGATGTTTACTCTCATCTTTCACTGCAGCCTATTTTATTTATTTTATTTATCTATTTTATTTATCTAGGAATAAATGAGTGATTTGGTGGTTCTGAGGGGAGGGCTAAAAGTCAGAGTCTAACAGGATGCGGATGTGATGATTCTGCTGAGCAGGCATAAGTCACCTGAAGTGGGAAGGATGCATGGCAGTTGGAGTAATGACTAGTGAGCAGTGAATCAGGAAGACAGTGTGTCTGAGGGACCTCTGAGGAGTGTGGAAGCAGCTGGCAAGTGCTTATGAGGGGAGGAGAAGGAACAACTATACAGGGCTACTGATATATATCATTATGGTGGCACTATTCCTTTAACTCAGTGTTTCTCAAACTGGGGCCGCTGCTTGTGTAGGAAAAGCCACTGGTGGGCTGGGCCAGTTTGTTTACCTGCCCTGTCCACAGGTCTGGCTAATCGCGGCTCCCACTGGCCATGGATCGCTGCTCCAGGCCAATGGGGGTTGCTGGAAGTGGCGTGGGCTGAGGGACGTACAGTCCGCCACTTCCCGCAGCCCCCATTGGTCTGGAGCAGCGATCCATGGCCAGTGGGAGCCACGATCAGCAGGACCTGCAGACGCGGCAGGTAAACAAACCGGTCCTGCCCACCAGGGGCTTTCCCTACACAAGCAGTGTCCCGAGTTTCAGAAACACTGCTTTAACTTGCCTGGCTTGGTAAAATATAGTTGGAGAGGGTTTGTGCAGCAAAACTCAATTTTTAGGGTAAGAATAAAGATTGGGCCTAGCACAGGATTGTGAGGGCCTGATTCTAACCTCATATTGGTTTTCTGTTGTAATTCCACTGAACCTTGCTGGAGTTACTCCTGCTTTGCATTGGTGGGAGACAGATCAGAATCAGGCTCTGTGTGTCTATCAAACTGCAACTTGAAGCACAGGTTTAGGGCCCCTACTCAAGATTCAATTTGCTGATTGGCTGGCTTGCAGATGCCAGCATCAAATGTAACCAGATAAATTTTGAGCTTGATACTACTCCAACTGCGGTGGTGGAAGTGTTGGAATCAAGAAGTAAAGGAATCACGATTCTTTCTCCTCTCAAAGGCAGAGTTTTGCAAAGAGGGAGAAATGTGGGAAGAAACCCTTTTCTAAAAGAGGGAGCTTTGGTTTGATGGTTATTAAATGAAATCGCTTGACTTTAATGGGATACTTGAAGAAGGAGATTTCCCCTCTTAGGGCCTGATCCAAAGCCCACTGAAGTCAAGGTGAAGCCCCCCACTCTGAGTAAGGTCCTTAGTAGTCTGAGTAAATTACTTTTCTTCAATTAAATCGAGATGACTGAAATTTTTACTGTAATTTAACTGAGCAAATTTAGAGAAGAGACAAGTTAAATTCCTCCAGATGCACTTGGTGAATGGATGGTTCTTAGAGTGTCTCAGAAGAAAACAACTTTTTCCCTTATGTATTTTGAATTAAAGTCTCGGAGTGAAGTCCTGCTCCCATTGAAGTATATGGCTGAAGTCCCACCAATTTCAGTTGATCAGGATTTCACCCTGGGGCAGATCTGGTGTTGTTAGTATATTAACAACTCCCCCCCACCAACATTTTCCCCTGTGGCCTGTGATAAACCTTGTGTCCTGCAGGGGATGGGGGTGGGGGGGAAGAGGAGGCACTGCACAGAGAAGAAGGGTGGGACTGGGGAAGCTATTCATTTTTCATCCCATTTACACAAATGTGCTTTTCACATAACCATAGCCAGACATCTGAGCAACAAGGGATATTACTGTCCTCATTTCACAGATGGAGACAGTGAGACCCAGAGATGAAGTGACTTTTCCCAGTTCACATGGTGACTCAGTGGCGGAGCTAGCAATAGAACTGTTGAGTCAGGCCTCTTGGTTGCCCCTGCTCTAACCACAGTCTCCATAAAATACCACTTTTAAAACAGCTAAGAAGGCAAGAACAAAATAGGGGTTGGGGTAGCCCAACATGAGAAGTGTGTGGGCAGGGGACTCAGACACCTTCCCGCACCTAGGGCTGATATTTGCCCAGTGAAACTGCATGAGATTATGACCTCAGAGGGACCTGTTCCCTATCCTCTAGGCGTTAGCATCTGCTTTGTCAAGTCTGGCAGGAACAAGAGTGAGAAAGTGTCAAGGTTTTTGCCCCACTTTGAACTTTAGGATTCAAGAAGTGGGGACCTGCATGATCACTTTTAAGCTTAATTACTAGCTTAAATTTGGTACGCTGCCACCAGCCAGAAGTCTGTGTCTGGCACACTTCTGTTCCCCCGAAACCTTCCCTGGGGAACCCAAGACCCAAACCCCTTGGGTCTTAAAACAAGGAGAAATTAACCATCCCCCTCT